>NC_142180.1:13685833-14011666 GCF_026936395.1 Plectropomus leopardus
ATGTTTTTTTTTTTTTAAAGCTGACATTACACTGAATTAGGGGCTTGAATGTGCAATAATGAGGTAAAGTGATCAATCAGGTTAGTATTAAAAAGCTGAATGAAACCAAGACTGTGTAAAAGTTCAAGGTTTATGAATCGCTGATGCAACACTGAAGTTCTGTGCTGAATGTGTAAGAAGGAGGTGAGGTACTAAATGAATAAAAAATAGATTAAATAGAATGTGGACTAAACCGTAAGGTTTATGAATTCACTAGATATACACAGTATAAGCAGAATGAATTGTATTAATAATAGTATAATATATAGTGTATATATATAGATATATGTGTATATATATTAGTGCTGGGCCGTTAACGGCGTTAACGTGCTGCGTTAACGCGGGATTCTTATCGCGCGATAAGGAAATTATCGCCCGGTAAACTATTCACTAAGTTGGGTCTATACAGTGAGCAAGGCACCAATTTCACTTTGTTGTTTAAGCGCGGATGTATACCTGGTCGAATTACGCGGAGGGGGCGTGAACAAGGCGGGAGCTGGTCTGCCTGAGTGACTGGAGTGATTGGCTCAAGCCGTGTCACAAAGCTGCTGACTGTTAATGGTCTTCTTCATGACCTCTAATGTAGGCCCACAGTTCAGTTAGGGTCATGTTATCAGAGGCTGCGCCCTCTGCTGTTCATTCCAGTTAGCAGGAAAAAGCTTTTTCCACATGGAGACAGAACCTGTGTTCCTAAATGTCTGTGTTTAACAAAATAAAAAAAAGTTAAACACCAAAGTAAATCTTATGGAACATTATTTTTCTTTACCAAATATTATAGTAGAACAGCTTTCTCAAGCAGTTTGTGATGCATTTTCATCATTTAGATAGATAGATATTATTTTGAATGTCTTTGGCAAAATTCAAATCTATAATTTTAATCTAGATTAATCTAGATTAAAAAAATTAATCTATGCCCAGCACTAATATATATATATATATATATATATATATATGTATGTATGTATATATATATGTATATGTATATGTATATATGTATATATGTATATATGTATATGTGTGTGTGTATATATATATATGTGTGTGTGTGTGTGTGTGTGTGTGTGTATACACACAGCATGCAGTGTACAGAATATTATACACTGATTTTTGTGTGTTAACAGGTTAATTGATCTCCATCTGTGGTAAATTCACAAGCCAATGGCATATCCCATGACAAACTGGAACTCGGACATCTTGGACTGTTGTGATGACACAAGTTCTTGTGAGTTAAAAAACAACTTTCATTCATATTTATTTGAAATAATGTCAGATTTAGTGGCTAACTTGTATAGAGGTTTTTCTTTTCTCATTTGTGTATAGGGCTGGGTAAAAAAATCGGTTCATCAGTGCATTGCAATATTGTTTTTGCCAATTCATTATCGATTCATAAAATCCTTAAATCGGTTATTTCCGTTGTAATGACGCCCCGCTCCCGTGGGAGCAATGTGAGTGCCGCCGGACTGTGATTGACATTGTTCAGAGGCCCCGTTTGACCCCCAAACAACATTTGTTGTTTATTCATTAAAATGGCGACAGTGGCGACTTCCTTATAATACATCCATGAGCAGTGTGTTAAAATCAGCGCCGACAACATTAAAAGCTGACATTTGGATACACAGAGTCGATAGTATTTACGTCGTGTGAATTGTGAGGTTCTTGACAATACCCAGCTCTATTTGTGCATCCCTCTTCAGTCAGATAAAGCCACGTGGACTAAATATGAGAACTTAAATCTGCTCATTTTTCAGGCTGCTATGGTTTCTGGTGCTGCCCTTGCATGGCCTGCACAGTTGCAGGAAAATTTGGAGACAACCGTTGTCTCCCGTTATGCGACATATTGAGTCCTGCCATCACATCAGCCTGTGGCATCCCTCTGTGTGTGCCTCCTGCAGCTTTGGCTCTCCGGGTTGGCATTCGACACAAATATGGTATCAAGGTATGACATGTATACAGACATGAATAGTTATAGAAAACATATGTCTGTTTTTCTGTGGACATATAAAAAAACTGAATAATGTAAGACACTAAATAATACTTGAGAAACACAGTAAAAAAGCATAATCAATATTTTGGTTCTCTACAGGGTTCTCTCTGTAAGGATATTGCCACTTCCTGTTTCTGTGAGTGGTGCTCCTATTGTCAGATGCATCGCGAGTTAAAGTACCGCAAGAAAAACAAGGCTGTTGTTGTCAACGCTCAGCCTCCTCCAGTCATTATAGCTCCCGGGCAGCCAGGGGTTTTCACAGTTCAGTCATACTGAGAGTTGTGATTTCTAACCGGTCTGCTCTGTCTTGTTAAAGACATTTGATTTAGCAGAAATCAGCTTTGTGATGTGACCATGTAGCGTTTGTTATGTGAAAAACTGATTACTTTTGATTAGGTGTGGGAGAGTTCAGTTCTTGTTGGGACCTTTTTTTAGCAGTGACATGCAAATGATTTTAAGTACTTTACATTGTGTATGTAAGGCATATATTTACATTTTTAAATACTTTACATCAGAGCATGCTGGGTCAATGTCAGTCTAATATCTAACTTCAATGTTAATCATGGCAGCTCTAGGTAGATATGATTATTAACTTCCTATTTTTAAAGGCTAAGGGTTTATCTCACTTAATAAAAGTGAACTACTTTTGTAAAGGTCTCGAAATGATGGATCAAGAGAAATTCACAAAAATGCTCTAAAATGTGAAAGAGAGCATGAGAGCAGAGATTTGTATATGTTTCCTGAACACTACTAAAACACATGCTTGTCATTGTCTGTTGCTGCTTTAGATCCACATAAATGATGAAGGAATTATGTATTATCAGAGCACAAAACAATATGTCAACATTATGAAGTTGACCCAACAGCTTTTTGAAGGATTTTAAAACCAAAGTAGAACTCTGTGTACATCATTATATGTAGATTTTAATTACTATTATTATTATGTTATCTGTTGTGATAATTACTTAAAAATAATAAGAAAAAATCAGTTCTATAAAATTATTTTATTTTGAAAGTTTGGGGAATCTTTATATGATCATGTGACTTTGTTTCTAAAAAAATTTGACAATTCCAGTGAAGTAACTTTGCACGAAACTGGTATCACTCTTACATCTGTAGTAATAAGAAGTGCCGAGATATTATCAGTGAGGCTCATTTTGTTTCTTGAGCATGGCAGGAGAACAGATCTGTGTATAAAAGGCATCAAATGTCAGAGGCCATGTCACAAAGGTGAAATTTATGGTTGGTTGTGTTGATCCTACCCTGTTCATATTTTTGGTCAAGTTCTTTCAGCCCCAGTAAATGAATGCTTTGTTTGAGCTTTCAGTGTACCGTGTCTTAATTGATGTTATCACTGGAGAGAGTCAGAAGAGCTGCAATTTCTCACATAGCAGCTTTAAGTAATCAAACCTTGCTGACATTTGGATGTACTATGTACAAAACTTGAATAACTTGATTGTGCTGCTCTCATCTTCTGCTCTTTGACATACAAATACACGTCAAAGTACGAGACTTCTTAAATTCCTCAGACTGAAAAATAAATAATGAAAAGTTCTTTGCCGAAACCCCTTCAAGACACAAATATTTTACCTCTAGACGGCTGAATGGTGCCCTATGACCTAGATATTAGACAGCTTAGATGACAGTGCAGTGGTCACCATAATATAATTGCTGGCCCTTAATAAGTGTTACCTTGGAGGCTTCTGAGAAGTGTTTTTTTTTTTTGGAGTGTTTGTTTTTTTTTTAAGTTTTAAGTTTAAGTAGACTTGTTTTCAGTAAATGTTTTGTTATTTATCAAAGTACACCCTCACATTAAAGCAACGCAGTCTTTTTAATGTCCTCATTTAGAAAAAAAAGTGGACATTTTTATTTTACATTTTTTGTGCTCTTGGGGCTATAATAACAAAAATCAACATTTATTCTTTTTAACTGACCCCGTAGCTTTTTAAATATCGCCCTCTGGCCTCTACCTAACGGTTGAGATGGGTGTTTATGATAAGTAAGATATAAAGGGAAAAAAATCAAAATTATAAATCATTTACCCTATGTAATGTAATGTTTGGAATTTGTTAGTATACCAACAAAATCAATTTGTGACCATAGAATGAGTTGTATTATCAGTACTAATAGTATTTCCATGCATATTTACCATTACAGCACAAAAAAGTCCCAGAAATTGTGAAAAAAATCAGACATATAAAAAAAACTTTCACCAAATATATAATGGACTAGCATTAACTATATGGTATTAACAACACGGAATATCCATCCCTTTTTTTTTCATAGAAAATGCAGATGTATTATCTTAACACGAAGGATCAGTTATCAGTTATCAGTTAACTTATGTCTTCACAAATAGTCAATTGAAATTTCATTAGCTCAGCTCCACTACCTTAACAAGCCCAAATCAACTGTTTGGTAGAGCATGTTTTTAAAAATGATTTGACCCTTATAACATTTGATTTACAAAGTTTAAGTTACAAGTTATGTTTAAGTTACATAAATTTGCTCATTAAGTCATCTAAAACTATAAAATGTCAAATAAATATGGCTTCCTTTAAAAATCCCAGTACACAGAGTCCTAATGTCTGGTGTGTTTTTTCTTGTAACTAACCCTCTATAGGAGGTAAACTGAAAAGGCAGACTGTTTAAAGACAAAATGACATCTAGTGGATTTTTTAGCATAACATACCTGAACTAAATGATAGAGATTGCTCAGTCATGTTGAGTTGAATTCAACACATTAAGATATAGTGACTCAAAATGTGCTCGACCAAACAGTTGAGCAGGACGTTAAAGGCTTAACCAGTGTATTTGAAGAACAATGAATCGCCTAATACATGGAACTCAAAATGTCTATCTGAGGTCTCTGTACAATAGATAATTAACTGTAAAATAATAAACCAAAGTATATCAGTATGTGATTCCTCAACTGTCATACTGACATAGTGAACAACTTGCCCATATACTTCAAGAGCATAGTAAAATTCCTGAAATTTTTGGTTATGGCTTTTAGTTTTGGTATGCCACCCCAAGATTTTCATCTGGCTACCTCCACCAAAAAAATTGGAGGTGTGCCACTTGCCGTCGCAACCTGGATGTTCTACCAGTGAAAAGCAGCCTTACATAACATGTTTTGAGTGAAAGCTGTGGTAAACCATGTGCTCTCATATCTGTCACACTGGGGCTGTGACGGGTTAGTCAGGAAGTTGTGGTCTACGGTTGCACCTGCAGATGTTGGCTACATGAAACGTGTCCTGTAATGAAGGCATTTTGTTTCATCATTTGAAAAATCAATGATTTGTTTTCTATCAGAATGAACCATGCCAGCAGCTATGAGTACAGTTTTTCCACATTTTTAAGCACAAATTCCACTCATTTAGGAAGTCGCAGAAGCTCCTGCACTGCCGACAACACGTTCCTGTAAATGTTTCCAAATAAAATGCCTTGTATCAGAAACTGAAGAGAAAAGAGGAGGCAAATATTTTCTGCCAATTCACCACTGCCGCTGGCTTCCATTGTAAAAAAAAATGGAAAAGTGAAAATGTGTCACATAAACCCTTGAAAGTCACCTTTACACATCTGCAATGCATTTATTTTCTTGAACAGTTTTTTTCCCCCTGAGAAATTGCTCTATCGTTTTAAGATTTGAAGCCAGTGACAGTGATGATTGGGCAGAGAATAACTACCACATAGTTCGCTTATGGTAAATTATTATGAAAAAATAAAGATACTGACTTCTGCATAAAGGTGATAATGATTTGTAATCCACATGTCAAAAAGACTGATATGGTCCCTTAAAAGAGAGCTCTTTCACAAGATTTTTAATTAATTAATTTTATCTTTATTCAAAAGAATGACAATAATATTATTTGCATTACTGAAGAACATGTTGAAAAGTTCTTGAATAAAAACATGCCAAATATTGAACAGTTGTCTGATAATAATGCAATTGCAGAGGTGCAGACCCACCCCCCATTTCCATTTCAGGGAGTAGGCAAGCTGCAGGAGGAAATTGTCATTCTCGGTGTGATTAGTGTTTCCAGTGTCTGTGTTAAAAGTGTGGGGAAGCATCAATAAAGCACTGAGCCTTGGCCATTACGTGCAGCGGGATCTCTCAACAAAGGTAATTATGCTTTTTATAATGTGTCTTCTTGAGTGAGAACATATCATTTCTTATTGTCTGTTCTTTGATTAAACACATTCAAAAAGGGATAGTTTCCTTATTGGGATATTAACACCATGTATGCATAACATTCACTTTGAGAAGTGAGTAATCATAAATACAAATACCAACGTCAAACTATTCTTAACATGTGGTTCTGTTTACTCTGTGCCAATGGAATCAGGTTTGCACCATTGTTTCTGTTACGCTGTTCAACATGCAAAAGATCACATTCTTAAAAAAAGATATGGCAGTTTTTGATAATACATATTAACCTTAAACAAGCAAAACAAAACAGAAAAATAAATAAAATAGGGGAAAAAAGGGACGTAGTCTTGATGAAGTGATTCACATCCTAAACAGTGATGTAATGTAACAAAGTCATACATTGATTCATTACTTAACTTGTGAAGAAGACATGGTTGTTCTTGAAAAGTAATGCACACTGCATTTTTAAGCTGCTGTACCCTACATGTTAGAGGAAGTAAATATAATTATCCTCCTCCTTACACTGAGCTTTATAAAATAAAATTTCATTTGATACTTCTAGTATAATATCAGATCCTTAAAGAGTTTTACTCAAATAATATTCTAATTTTACCAAAGTCATTTTCAGCTAAGACTTTTGTTTTATTCAAGTATGGCTCCCAGGTTCTTGAGTGTATTGAATTAAAATTAAAATTAATCAATTAAATTCAATTAAAATTAATTAAATTAAAACCCCACAGTGTAGCTGTTGTCACACTGAAACTCATTGGAAAACACTTATTTGATAGAAATCACCTCTGCATTTTACACACAAAAAAAGAATGCAGATTTATATCTATGCAAACCTCGCTGCAACAGGTTGCAACAAGGTGCTTCAAAATTGAGTCAAATAATCTGTAGAAGATGGTACAAGAATTACATTTTCAGACATGTGCTTCTATAGAAATAGTGGTAAAAGATTAAGAAACTTAAATTCAAGGATAAAAAATTTCTGTAATTTTCACTGTGTTCTGATCTCTGTGTGTCAATACAGGTTCATTGTTCAGCACCTGTGGCTGAAGTAGTTCAACGTCCGATGGAAGCCCAACCTTTGACAGACTGGGACGCTAGTCTCTGTGACTGCTTTGAGGACGTGAGCACATGTACGAACCAGTACCACTATTTCAACAAATTTGTTTTCTTTTGGATCAGAGGGCTTATTTTGTTTCATTTGTAAGGTCCTCTTGTACAGGTCACTTTAAAGCTGCCACCACTCTGTTGGTCTATCTGTGTGTTTTTATTTTTTAGGTTGCTACGGTTTCTGGTGCTGCCCTTGCATTGCATGCACAGTTTCAGAAAGATTTGGAGAGAGCCGTTTACTCCCATTATGTGACCTCTGCGTAAGAGCAGGAATGTGTATTCCTCCTGCAGTCCTTTCTCTGCGGGTTGCCATGCGAAACAGATATGGCATCAAGGTATGATGCTTGTAAAGCATTTCACATGAGAAGTTTAAAAAAAATGAGGCAATTGAATTTACAACTTTCCTTTTTTTTTGGTTCTCTGCAGGGTTCCATCTGTAAGGACATCCTAGCCTCCTGTTTCTGTGAGTGGTGCTCCTGGTGTCAGATGCATCGTGAGTTGAAACATCGCAAAAAAACACCTGTCGTCCACAACATGTCAAATCAAACCATCGTACAAATGCAGCCTTATCCACTGATGATGGGTCCTGCATACCCTTACCCTCCCCAAGGTGGTTTTATGGGTCAAGGAGTCCCACCCCAAGAATGAACCATTAGGGGTTGTTGTGACATAATACTAAACTCTGTGGCTTCATATTGTTCTGCTGGCTGTTGTGAAGGAAATACTATCCTGCTGTCTGCTGTGTATTGAAGATTATCTCTGTGTTTGTAATAATTTTGAAAATTATTGTTCTAGTTCTTGGGAAATCCCTTAAATTTAATCTCAAGTTATAAACAGCCATCAATGCTTGTAGTCCTTTCAAATCTTTATTTCTCCTAGCAAGTCATCCTAGCAACTGAATGTGGTCCTCATAAGAAATAATAGTTTTATTTAAGCAAGAATCCACTGCAGTTCAACCAAAAGCCCAACAGAGGGCACTCTGATGACAAATGGTTGTCAGATGACTTTTTATTTTTTTAAGTACAAATGAAGACACTCATCCATTGCAATCCTTTTCTTTAGTAACATAAAATGCTTTGAGTTTAAGTTTTAGTAGTTCAGAGCTACTACTAAGCAACATTTGATCTATAAGGTTATACAAGAATATGTGAGTGTATATATATATATATATATATATATATATATATAAAATTTAAGGGCTATTATTCATATTCATATTCATAGTTTTTCTGAAAACGTGTGTGTAGGTGTTTTAAAAGCACTTAAACGCTAACGCCACTGCTGTGTAAGTTATTACTTAAATTACTTAAGAACAGAGGGCTATTGTACAATACCTAGATAGCGGATTAAGCCAGGAATTTCCAGGTAGGCCTATTGGGGCTGAATTTAGCTGTGACATGAATTAAGCTGTGTGCATGTGAGGGCAATGGCCTTATCACTGATGCCCTCAACATCCCACAGATGTCTGTGTGGCATTCGCATTACATTTCTTAAATAAAATGTATACTTTTAGTACACTACCTTTATATGAATTGGAGTAAAAGTATTCCTCCAGTTTTTACTCCAGTATAGATTATGTAGCCTATTTCTATATCCTCAGAATTTTTGTTTCTCGTTACTACAAAATACATTTGGCGGATCAGTGGCCCTAGGTTGTGTATGTAGTGTAAACAAATAAGTACAGGTATCAACAGGTGCTATCAAAGCTGTAAGTCAGTTTCGATTTCCAGTCAAGCCCAGGCTGCATGTCAGATCAGATACTGCGTGTCCACAGCTACATAACCCTCGGCAACTAGACTGACTTCATGATGGAGGCAGAGGACGGCATCCCACAACAGTGAGGGCGAATTCAAGGAGGCCAAGCTGTGTTACAGGTAACTGTGTGGTGACTGTCCACTCTAGTGTGTCAGCCCTGGAGGTCAAAGGTTTTCTGTAAATCTTAGTCTTAGCCTTAAATTGTGAAGAAGACATGGTTGTTCTTGAAACATAATATGCACTGCATTTTCTAAGCTGCTGTACCCTACATGTTCAGAATAAGTAACTATCATAATCTTCCTCCTTACAGTGAGCTTTATAAAATTAGGATTTAATTTGATACTTCTAGTAGGCTAAATATCAGATCCTTAAAGACTTTTACTTAAGTAACATTCTAATAGGTAATTTTGCCAAAGTCATTTTTCCGGTAACATTTCTGTTTTACTCACGTGTGGCTCCCAGGTACTTGAGTGTATTGAAATATATATATATGTCTATGTATGTATATGTATGTATATAAGTATTAGGTGAATTTTTGTGGACACTGTAATATTTTGAAAAAAAAAAACGAACACACACACACCGCCACAAAAAAGAAAAAACAAAACAACAACCACACACTTCTTTTTTTTTCTTAAACAGCCACACCACCGTTGTAATAGCTGCTTGCATGTGCGCTACATCACGGCTCCGCTGCGGTTTTGCTCCGTGCTCCCTCATCCTTCAATCCCCACCAGTTGCGTTTTGAGTCCGAAATGGCGCAGCACTGTCGGATCAGTTGGAGTGTCGAGACAGAATCACGCACATTATGGTACAAAAGAAGTAATAACTCCATTCACTCCGTGGAATAATTAAAATGATGTCGATTCACTCCCAGAACTCCCAACAAGTTGCTCCACGCCATTTCCTTTCTAGGCCTGTCCTTATAAAAGGATGTGTTGTGTCATAAACAATTTTGTGATTTGCCACCTCCCAAATTAGCTTCTCGTGCTCGTTGCCGGTACTGACCTCTGAAAACCTCTAACCTGTTGAATCCAGGCCCGGATCCGCTTATTGTGATGTTTTGTTGATGTAGCTACGTGATACGATCAGAGGTAAACATGGAAGTTACCGGCTGTTTTAATGTTGTATCTGATTTCCTGTCTGCTCTGTGTTAAATTCGGCTGAAGTTATGCGAAGTGATCTGGCGTCTGGCTAAAGTAGGAGGCTTGCGTGTCTGATCCGCAAGCCTCCGGACTGCTGGGGCTGAGAGGGAGTCGAGCCGCTACGCAGCGGAGTCAGTGGAAATTCACAGGTAGACAACAGTGTCATCTATTTGCTCCATCTGCCGTGACGGGGCGGAGCCGGAGCGCACCTGGATCTGTGTGTGTGTGTGTGTGTGTGTGTCTGGGTGTGTCTGGGTGTGGTACATAATAGCTTTACTGTTATGTAAAGGTGACAACTGAGAGAAAATGAAAAAACACATCACCGGGAAGTAAAAACCCGCAGTGTTACGGTGGAACTGTTGTCACACTGAAAAACATTGGAAAACACTCATTTGATAGACCTCACCTCTGCATTTTGCACACAAACAGAAAAATGCAGATTTATATTCATGAAAACCTCGCTGCAACAGGTTTCAGCAAGGTGCACAAAATTGAGCCAAATAATCTGTAGAGGATGATACAAGAATTACATTTTCAGACATGTGCTTCCACAGAAATAATCGTAAAATATTAAGACACACAATGTACACTTATGCTCTAAAACTTTCTGTAATTTTTCTGATCTCTGTGTGTCAATACAGATTCATTGTTCAGCACCTGTGGCTGAAGTAGTTCAACGTCCGATGGAAGCCCAACCTTTGACAGACTGGGACGCTAGTCTCTGTGACTGCTTTGAGGACGTGGGCACATGTACGAAACAGGACCACTATTTCAACAAATTTGTTTTCTTTTGGATCAGGGGGCTTATTTTGTCTCATTTGTAAGGTCCTCTTGTACAGGTCACTTTAAAGCTGCCACCACTCTGTTGGTCTATCTGTGTGTTTTTATTTTTTAGGTTGCTATGGTTTCTGGTGCTGCCCTTGCATTGCATGCACAGTTTCAGAAAGATTTGGAGAGAGCCGTTTACTCCCATTATGTGACCTCTGCATAAGAGCAGGAATGTGTATTCCTCCTGCAGTCCTTTCTCTGCGGGTTGCCATGCGAAACAGATATGGCATCAAGGTATGATGCTTGTAAAGCATTTCATATGAGAAGTTTTAAAAAAAATGAGGCGATTGAATTTACAACTTTCCTTTTTTTTTGGTTCTCTGCAGGGTTCCATCTGTAAGGACATCCTAGCCTCCTGTTTCTGTGAGTGGTGCTCCTGGTGTCAGATGCATCGTGAGTTGAAACATCGCAGAAAAACACCTGTTGTCCACAACATCTCAAATCAAACCATTGTACAAATGCAGCCTTATCCACTGATGATGGGTCCTGCATACCCTTACCCTCCCCAAGGTGGTTTTACGGGTCAAAGAGTCCCACCCCAAGAATGAACCATTAGAGGTTGTTGTGACATCATACTAAACTCTGTGGCTTCATATTGTTCTGCTGGCTGTTGTGAAGGAAATACTATCCTGCTGTCTGTTGTGTATTGAAGATTATCTCTGTGTTTGTAATAATTTTGAAAATTATTGTTCTAGTTCTTAGGAAATCCCTTAAATTTAATCTCAAATTATTTACATCATCATTGACATCCAGATCATGTTTAAGTGGATGACTGTAGTCTTTTCAAATTTTCATCTTGGTCATCTTGGGAACTGAGTGTGTTCTGCAGTTTAAGAAATAATTAAATTATATTTTAGCAGGGATTATATAATTTATCAGCACCCTATTGCAGTTCATCCAAAAACCCAACAGAGGGCACTCTATGATCAGTAGTGGTTGTTATTTACATGGTACAAATGAAGACATTCATCCACTGCAGTCTTCTAATTTGGTCATATGAAACGCATTGACGAGTTTAGGTAGTTCAGAGCTACTACTAAACAACATTTCTACAATCATCTATAAGGTTATACAAGGATATGTGAGTAAATATGTTTTTGTTTGTTTTAGTAATGTGAAAGCTACTGTGTGCTAACTTCAACTTGGATACTGAAGAAATCTTCACAACTTTAAACTGTGACCTTTGTTTTTATGTAGTTTCAGGGATATTTTCTGGCCCATTGGTGAACATATTCAGTTTTTCATCATGCAGTGTATCGTGGTTGAGATAAGAAAAAAATGCAATTAAAATCATATTCTATGTTTTATTGAAAAGTGTGTGTGTATTTGTGTGTGCGTGTGTGTTTTAAAAGCACTCAAAGGTCTAACACCATTGCTGTGGAAGCCCCGTGAGGCCTAGTCTTATATAAAAGTTTTTCTTTTGCGTTATTAGCCTGTTTAAGAGCAGAGGGCTATTGCACAAAATCTAGATAGCAGATTAAGCCAGGATTTTGTTTTTGATTCTGTACATCTAGCCTGCCCCCAGGCTTGTTTCATCCTGCTGCTTGATTTGTTCAGTCAGCTGTCACTTGCATCAGAAACATATATGCTTTGTATTTATTTCATGGTGTTCTTCAGGGTTTTTACTGCATATTAATTTTTGCCACCACCTCAAATGGTTAATGTCATCATAAACTAACGCAATATAATCATTCCACGTCTTCATGTTGCGTTTAAACGCAATGACCGCAGGTGTCCATCGCGGCGCTGCCGCGGTGCCTGACTGTCCGCATCACAGATTGGAAGCAGATGAACAAGATCAACTTTATCACTTCCTATACTCCGATAAACTTTTATCTTCCATGGAGAAGTTTCCCTCAGTGCCAAAAGCGTCAGTGTCAGACGTTATCCTGATAAATAAAAACAATAAATTTCCAGGCCATGGATGTATTGTAGTGAAATCGGTCCAGGTGAGGACTAGATGAATGTTATTGATACAAATTGCACAAACGGTAAGAAAAATGTCATCATTTTTACCGATTTCGGCTACAGGCAGTCATAACAATCACACAGGTTTTGCCGCGGTTACATTGATACATTTTCAATGTCCCTGTCAAAAGTAAAACTTCGAAAGCGGCCGCGGAAGTTTAATCCTTATTGGAAAGTGATTCTTAAAATATGCCAAGGAGGAAGAGTAACACCGTCTCTCAGCGTCCATATCAAGCTGAAAATGTGTGAATAGCTCTCAAATGTATAAATTTGTATAATATAAATTAAATAGCCTAATATAGCTATATTTTATTAAAAGTTCTTTGACGGAGACTTCAACTAATGTTAAGCTACAACTTCCCCTAAATAATGTAAAAATTTTAGTAGGTATGGAATTCCAGCCCCTCTAGTGTTAACATCAGTTTGTATTCATCTTCTCAGATCTAATGAACAAAATAAACACAAAGCCTGTGGTTTTGACCAGCAATGGGTGGAAAAATTCCGTAAACTGCGTTCATAAAAACAAACTTTAATGCAACTACCCTGTAATGGGGCCACATTTGAATGATGTTTAGTTTGTATCCTGTAAACTAGGCCTATTTTTCTTGTTAAGGATAATTTAAAATTTTGGCACTTTGAGTGTTAATTAGTATGTTTTTATTTTTATTATATTTTATCTAAAGAACCACTAAAACACACTTTTATAAAATGTACTTACTGAAAGGACACATTTTGCCATCTTTTTGAGCTGTTATAAAGGCATTAGTCTTAAGTGACTGAAACTGTGGTTAATAGCATGAATTTAATGTTATGAAAATGATCAATTAAAAAATGTTCACCCCAGCCTCTGGCTGAGTACTCCACTTTCTCAACAACTTTGATTAAGTATTTAACAACAATAATGATACCCCAGAAATCAGCAGGTTAAAGTGTGATTAACTAGGGCCCGAACACCGAATGGTGCAAGGACCCTCTTGGAATGCAAGGAATTATTTTTTTTCTGCCAAATGAATAACATTTTTGGAGGTTGCAACATACCCATGAAACTTGGTACGCAAGTCCGGCCTGGCAAAAAATGTCGCATTGTGTTGGTTTATGATGCAGGTGTGGCTAAATGGCTCCACACCGCCCCTTAAGGCATCCAAACGGACGTGAAAACGTCATAGTATACTATGTTGTCCAAAGTGGCACAAAAACATGATCTCGTAGTATCATCCAAAAATTTAAGAAAAGTCAAAGTATAGTATGTCATCAAAAAATTCATCAAAACGTTAAAGTAAGTCATCCAAAAATGCATACAAATGTCATATTAGAGTATGTTGTCAAAAATGGCTTAAAAATAGTACAGTATAGTATGGTGTCCAAAATGGGCTAAAAATGTCATAGTATGGTTTACTTCATCCACAATGCATGAAAAAAAAGGCATAGTATAATATTTTGTCCAGAACTGGCTAAAAATGTCATAGTACAGTATGGCACCAGACACGGGGCAAAAAACATCACAGTATAGTATGTTATCAAAAATGGGCTGAATAAAAATGCAATAGTATAGTATGTTATCCAAAATGACATTTTTTGCTATGCTATAGTATTGCCTTTTGGGTCATTTTTTCGACATGACATATAATGGCATTTTTGGCTGTTTGGCAGCATTCAATGCTATGGCATCTCTCGGCACACTATTTTATGCTTTTTTTCCAGCTGTTTTTGGGACATTTCATTTTTTGATATTGTGTCCATACTACAGTATTGCCTTTTGGGTCACTTTTTTAACAAGCAAAATTACAGTGTTTTTGGCCGTTTTTGCAAACAGTGCACTCCATGGTGTGCCTCAGTAAGTTATTTTATGCAGTTTTCAGCTGTTTTTGGGACATGTCATTTTATGACATTTTTGCCAAACTATGTTATTGCCTTTTGAATCATTTTTTCAACATACCATATTATGGTGGTTTTGGCCATTTTAGCAACATTCCATGCTATGGCATATCTCTGCACACTATGTTATGCAATATTTTAGCGTGTTTTCAGCTGTTTTTGGGACAAGTCACTTTTGACATTTTTACCATTCTATAGTATTGCAGTTTTGGTCATTGTTTTTATAACTTGCCATTTTAAGGTGTTTTTGGCTGTTTTTGCAACATTCTATGCTATGGCATGTCTCGGCAAGCTATTTCATGCGTTTTTAAGTGGTTTTCTGCTTGGGACATGTCAAATTTGGACAATTACTATAGCCTTGCATTTTTGGTCATTTTTTCGACGTGCCACTTTCTACGCTATGGCGTGTCTTGACAGGCTATTCTGAGCTGTTTCCAGCTCTTTTCAGCAAATTTTAGGACATGCCAAATTTCGTTATTTTTCGGCTTACATTTTTGGTCATTTTTTCGACATGCCAAATTATGATGTTTGTTCCCATTTTTGCTACTTTCTATGTTATGGTGTGTCTTGGCAGGCTATTCTCAACTGTCTCCAGCTACAGCAACAAAATATGTTATGGCGTGTCCCAGCAAGTTATTTTATACTGTTTTGATGTGTTTTCAGCTGTTTTTGGGACATGTCATATTTTGACAATTTTGCCTTACTATATCCTTGCCTTTTCGGTAATTTTTTCAACATACATTATTATGATGTTTTTGGCCGTTTTTGGAATAAACTATGCTGTGGCGTGTGTCAGCATGCAATTTCATGCTGTTTTCAAGCGTTTTGAGCTGTTTTTGGGACATGTCATATTTTGACATTTTTGCCTTACTATAGTCTTGCCTTTTTGGTCATTTTTTTGACATGCAGTATTTTGGTGTTTTGGGCCGTTTTTGCAACAAACTATGCTGTGGCGTGTCTCGGCACGCTATTTTATGCTGTTTTGAGGTGTTGTCAGCTATTTTTGGGACATGTCATATTTTGACATTTTTGCCTTACTATAGCTTTGCCTTTTTGGTCATTTTTTTGACATGCAGTATTTTGGTGTTTTTGGACGTTTTTGCAACAAACTATGCTGTGGCGTGTCTCAGCATGCTATTTTATGCTGTTTTGAGGTGTTGTCAGCTATTTTTGGGACATGTCATATTTTGACATTTTTGCCTTACTATAGCCTTGCCTTTTTGGTAATTTTTTTGGCATGCAGTATTTTGGTGTTTTGGGCCGTTTTTGGAATAAACTATGCTATGGACTGTCTCGGCCCAGTATTTTATGCTGTTTTCAAGTGTTTTCAGCTGTTTTTGGGACCTGTCATATTTTGACATTTTTGCCTTACTATAGCCTTGCCTTTTTGGTCATTTTTTTGACATGCATTGTTTTGGTGTTTTAGATCATATTTGTAAAAAACTATTCTCTGGCATGTCTCGGCACACTATTTTATGCTGTTTTAAAGTGTTTTCAGCTATTTTTGGGACATGTCATATTTTGACATTTTTGCCTTACTATAGCCTTGCCCTTTTGGTCATTTTTTTAACATGCAGTATTTTGGTGTTTTTGGCCGTTTTTGGAATAAACTATGCTATGGACTATCTCGGCACAGTATTTTATGCTGTTTTCAAGTGTTTTCAGCTGTTTTTGGGACATGTCATATTTTGACATTTTTGCCTTACTATAGCCTTGCCTTTTTGGTCATTTTTTTTGACATGCATTGTTTTGGTGTTTTAGATCATATTTGTAAAAAACTATTCTCTGGCATGTCTCGGCACGCTATTTTATGCTGTTTTCAAGCATTTTGAGCTGTTTTTGGGACATGTCATATTTTGACATTTTTGCCTTACTATAGCCTTGCCTTTTTGGTCATTTTTTTTACATGCAGTATTTTGGTGTTTTGGGCCGTATTTGGAACAAACTATG
This sequence comes from Plectropomus leopardus, assembly GCF_026936395.1. Lineage (NCBI taxonomy): Eukaryota > Metazoa > Chordata > Actinopteri > Perciformes > Serranidae > Plectropomus > Plectropomus leopardus. The sequence goes on from NC_142180.1 coordinate 13,702,650, forward strand.
CTGTGGCGTGTGTCAGCATGCAATTTCATGCTGTTTTCAAGCGTTTTGAGCTGTTTTTGGGACATGTCATATTTTGACATTTTTGCCTTACTATAGCCTTGCCTTTTTGGTAATTTTTTTGGCATGCAGTATTTTGGTGTTTTGGGCCGTATTTGGAATAAACTATGCTATGGACTGTCTCGGCCCAGTATTTTATGCTGTTTTCAAGTGTTTTCAGCTGTTTTGGGGACATGTCATATTTTGACATTTTTGCCTTACTATAGCCTTGCCTTTTTGGTCATTTTTTTGACATGCATTATTTTGGTGTTTTTGGCCGTTTTTGGAATAAACTATGCTATGGACTATCTCAGCACAGTATTTTATGCTGTTTTCAATTGTTTTCAGCTGTTTTTGGGACATGTCATATTTTGACATTTTTGCCTTACTATAGCCTTGCCTTTTTGGTCATTTTTTTGACATGCATTATTTTGGTGTTTTTGGCCGTTTTGCAACAAACTATGCTGTATGCGTGTGTCAGCATGCAATTTCATGCTGTTTTCAAGCATTTTGAGCTGTTTTTGGGACATGTCATATTTTGACATTTTTGCCTTACTATAGCCTTGCCTTTTTGGTCATTTTTTTGACATGCATTATTTTGGTGTTTTTCGCCGTTTTTGGAATAAACTATGCTATGGACTATCTCGGCACAGTATTTTATGCTGTTTTCAAGTGTTTTCAGCTGTTTTTGGGACATGTCATATTTTGACATTTTTGCCTTACTATAGCCTTGCCTTTTTGGTCATTTTTTTTGACATGCATTGTTTTGGTGTTTTAGATCATATTTGTAAAAAACTATTCTCTGGCATGTCTCGGCACGCTATTTTATGCTGTTTTCAAGCATTTTGAGCTGTTTTTGGGACATGTCATATTTTGACGTTTTTGCCTTACTATAGCCTTGCCTTTTTGGTCATTTTTTTGGCATGCATTATTTTGGTGTTTTTGGCCGTTTTTGCAACAAACTATGCTGTGGCGTGTCTCGGCACGCTATTTTATGCTGTTTTGAGATGTTTTCAGCTATTTTTGGGACGTCATATTTTGACATTTCTGCCTCACTATAGCCTTGCCTTTTTGGTCAATTTTTTGACATGCAGTATTTTAGTGTTTTGGGCCGTATTTGGAATAAACTATGCTGTGGCGTGTGTCAGCATGCAATTTCATGCTGTTTTCAAGTGTTTTCAGCTGTTTTTGGGACATGTCATATTTTGACGTTTTTGCCTTACTATAGCCTTGCCTTTTGGGTCATTTTTTTGACATGCATTATTTTGGTGTTTTTGGCCGTTTTTGCAACAAACTATGCTGTGGCGTGTCTCGGCACGCTATTTTATGCTGTTTTCAAGCATTTTGAGCTATTTTTGGGACATGTCATATTTTGACATTTCTGCCTCACTATAGCCTTGCCTTTTTGGTCAATTTTTTGACATGCATTGTTTTGGTGTTTTTGGCCGTTTTTGCAACAAACTATGCTGTGGCGTGTCTCGGCACGCTATTTTATGCTGTTTTGAGGTGTTTTCAGCTGTTTTTGGGACATGTCATATTTTGACATTTTTGCCTTACTATAGCCTTGCCTTTTTGGTCATTTTTTTGACATGCAGTATTTTAGTGTTTTGGGCCGTATTTGGAATAAACTATGCTGTGGCGTGTGTCAGCATGCAATTTCATGCTGTTTTCAAGTGTTTTCAGCTGTTTTTGGGACATGTCATATTTTGACGTTTTTGCCTTACTATAGCCTTGCCTTTTGGGTCATTTTTTTGACATGCATTATTTTGGTGTTTTTGGCCGTTTTTGCAACAAACTATGCTGTGGCGTGTCTCGGCACGCTATTTTATGCTGTTTTGAGGTGTTGTCAGATATTTTTGGGACATGTCATATTTTGGCATTTTTGCCTTACTATAGCCTTGCCTTTTTGGTCATTTTTTTGACATGCAGTATTTTGGTGTTTTAGATCATATTTGTAAAAAAACACTATTCTCTGGCATGTCTCGGCACACTATTTTGTGTTGTTTTAAAGTGTTTTCAGCTATTTTTGGGACATGTCATATTTTGACATTTTTGCCTTACTATAGCCTTGCCTTTTTGGTCATTTTTTTGACATGCAGTATTTTCGTGTTTTGGGCCGTATTTGGAATAAACTATGCTGTGGCGTGTGTCAGCATGCAATTTCATGCTGTTTTCAAGTGTTTTCAGCTGTTTTTGGGACATGTCATATTTTGACGTTTTTGCCTTACTATAGCCTTGCCTTTTTGGTCATTTTTTTGACATGCATTATTTTGGTGTTTTTGGCCGTTTTTGCAACAAACTATGCTGTGGCGTGTGTCAGCATGCAATTTCATGCTGTTTTCAAGCATTTTGAGCTGTTTTTGGGACATGTCATATTTTGACATTTTTGCCTTACTATAGCCTTGCCTTTTGGGTCATTTTTTTGACATGCATTATTTTGGTGTTTTTGGCCGTTTTTGCAACAAACTATGCTGTGGCGTGTCTCGGCACGCTATTTTATGCTGTTTTGAGGTGTTGTCAGATATTTTTGGGACATGTCATATTTTGACATTTTTGCCTTACTATAGCCTTGCCTTTTTGGTCATTTTTTTGACATGCAGTATTTTGGTGTTTTTTGCCGTTTTTGGAATAAACTATGCTGTGGCGTGTGTCAGCATGCAATTTCTTGCTGTTTTCAAGCATTTTGACCTGTTTTTGGGACATGTCATATTTTGACATTTTTGCCTTACTATAGCCTTGCCTTTTTGGTCATTTTTTTAGCATGCAGTATTTTGGTGTTTTTGGCTGTTTTTGCAACAAACTATGCTTTGGCGTGTCTCGGCACGCTATTTCATGCTGTTTTCAAGCATTTTGAGCTGTTTTTGGGACATGTCATATTTTGACATTTTTGCCTTACTATAGCCTTGCCTTTTTGGTAATTATTTTGGCATGCAGTATTTTGGTGTTTTTGGCCGTTTTTGGAATAAACTATGCTGTGGCGTGTGTCAGCATGCAATTTCTTGCTGTTTTCAAGCATTTTGACCTGTTTTTGGGACATGTCATATTTTGACATTTTTGCCTTACTATAGCCTTGCCTTTTTGGTCATTTTTTTAGCATGCAGTATTTTGGTGTTTTTGGCTGTTTTTGCAACAAACTATGCTTTGGCGTGTCTCGGCACGCTATTTCATGCTGTTTTCAAGCATTTTGAGCTGTTTTTGGGACATGTCATATTTTGACATTTTTGCCTTACTATAGCCTTGCCTTTTTGGTAATTATTTTGGCATGCAGTATTTTGGTGTTTTTGGCCGTTTTTGGAATAAACTATGCTATGGACTATCTCGGCACAGTATTTTATGCTGTTTTCAAGTGTTTTCAGCTGTTTTTGGGACATGTCATATTTTGACGTTTTTGCCTTACTATAGCCTTGCCTTTTTGGTCATTTTTTTGACATGCATTATTTTGGTGTTTTGGGCCGTTTTTGCAACAAACTATGCTGTGGCGTGTCTCGGCACGCTATTTCATGCTGTTTTGAGGTGTTGTCAGCTATTTTTGGGACATGTCATATTTTGACATTTTTGCCTTATTATAGCCTTGCCTTTTTGGTCATTTTTTTGACATGCAGTATTTTGGTGTTTTTGGCCGTATTTGGAATAAACTATGCTGTGGCGTGTCTCAGCATGCAATTTCATGCTGTTTTCAAGCATTTTGAGCTGTTTTTGGGACATGTCATATTTTGACATTTTTGCCTTACTATAGCCTTGCCTTTTTGGTCATTTTTTTGACATGCATTATTTTGGTGTTATTGGCTGTTTTTGGAATAAATTATGCTATGGACTGTCTCGGCACACTATTTTATGCTGTTTTCAAGTGTTTTCAGCTGTTTTTGGGACATGTCATATTTTGACATTTTTGCCTTACTATAGCCTTGCCTTTTTGGTCATTTTTTTGACATGCAGTATTTTGGTGTTTTTTGCCGTTTTTGGAATAAACTATGCTGTGGCGTGTGTCAGCATGCAATTTCTTGCTGTTTTCAAGCATTTTGAGCTGTTTTTGGGACATGTCATATTTTAATATTTTTGCCTTACTATAGCCTTGCCTTTTTGGTCATTTTTTTGACATGCAGTATTTTGGTGTTTTGGGCCGTATTTGGAATAAACTATGCTATGGACTGTCTCGGCCCAGTATTTTATGCTGTTTTCAAGTGTTTTCAGCTGTTTTGGGGACATGTCATATTTTGACATTTTTGCCTTACTATAGCCTTGCCTTTTTGGTCATTTTTTTGACATGCATTATTTTGGTGTTTTTGGCCGTTTTTGGAATAAACTATGCTATGGACTATCTCAGCACAGTATTTTATGCTGTTTTCAATTGTTTTCAGCTGTTTTTGGGACATGTCATATTTTGACATTTTTGCCTTACTATAGCCTTGCCTTTTTGGTCATTTTTTTGACATGCATTATTTTGGTGTTTTTGGCCGTTTTTGCAACAAACTATGCTGTGGCGTGTGTCAGCATGCAATTTCATGCTGTTTTCAAGCATTTTGAGCTGTTTTTGGGACATGTCATATTTTGACATTTTTGCCTTACTATAGCCTTGCCTTTTTGGTCATTTTTTTGACATGCATTATTTTGGTGTTTTTCGCCGTTTTTGGAATAAACTATGCTATGGACTATCTCGGCACAGTATTTTATGCTGTTTTCAAGTGTTTTCAGCTGTTTTTGGGACATGTCATATTTTGACATTTTTGCCTTACTATAGCCTTGCCTTTTTGGTCATTTTTTTTGACATGCATTGTTTTGGTGTTTTAGATCATATTTGTAAAAAACTATTCTCTGGCATGTCTCGGCACGCTATTTTATGCTGTTTTCAAGCATTTTGAGCTGTTTTGGGACATGTCATATTTTGACGTTTTTGCCTTACTATAGCCTTGCCTTTTTGGTCATTTTTTTGGCATGCATTATTTTGGTGATTTTGGCCGTTTTTGCAACAAACTATGCTGTGGCGTGTCTCGGCACGCTATTTTATGCTGTTTTGAGATGTTTTCAGCTATTTTTGGGACATGTCATATTTTGACATTTCTGCCTCACTATAGCCTTGCCTTTTTGGTCAATTTTTTGACATGCATTGTTTTAGTGTTTTGGCCGTTTTTGCAACAAACTATGCTGTGGCGTGTCTCGGCACGCTATTTTATGCTGTTTTCAAGCATTTTGAGCTATTTTTGGGACATGTCATATTTTGACATTTCTGCCTCACTATAGCCTTGCCTTTTTGGTCAATTTTTTGACATGCATTGTTTTGGTGTTTTTGGCCGTTTTTGCAACAAACTATGCTGTGGCGTGTCTCGGCACGCTATTTTATGCTGTTTTGAGGTGTTTTCAGCTATTTTTGGGACATGTCATATTTTGACATTTTTGCCTTACTATAGCCTTGCCTTTTTGGTCATTTTTTTGACATGCAGTATTTTAGTGTTTTGGGCCGTATTTGGAATAAACTATGCTGTGGCGTGTGTCAGCATGCAATTTCATGCTGTTTTCAAGTGTTTTCAGCTGTTTTTGGGACATGTCATATTTTGACGTTTTTGCCTTACTATAGCCTTGCCTTTTGGGTCATTTTTTTGACATGCATTATTTTGGTGTTTTTGGCCGTTTTTGCAACAAACTATGCTGTGGCGTGTCTCGGCACGCTATTTTATGCTGTTTTGAGGTGTTGTCAGATATTTTTGGGACATGTCATATTTTGGCATTTTTGCCTTACTATAGCCTTGCCTTTTTGGTCATTTTTTTGACATGCAGTATTTTGGTGTTTTAGATCATATTTGTAAAAAAAACACTATTCTCTGGCATGTCTCGGCACACTATTTTGTGTTGTTTTAAAGTGTTTCAGCTATTTTTGGGACATGTCATATTTTGACATTTTTGCCTTACTATAGCCTTGCCTTTTTGGTCATTTTTTTGACATGCAGTATTTTCGTGTTTTGGGCCGTATTTGGAATAAACTATGCTGTGGCGTGTGTCAGCATGCAATTTCATGCTGTTTTCAAGCATTTTGAGCTGTTTTTGGGACATGTCATATTTTGACATTTTTGCCTTACTATAGCCTTGCCTTTTGGGTCATTTTTTTGACATGCATTATTTTGGTGTTTTTGGCCGTTTTTGCAACAAACTATGCTGTGGCGTGTCTCGGCACGCTATTTTATGCTGTTTTGAGGTGTTGTCAGATATTTTTGGGACATGTCATATTTTGACATTTTTGCCTTACTATAGCCTTGCCTTTTTGGTCATTTTTTTGACATGCAGTATTTTGGTGTTTTTTGCCGTTTTTGGAATAAACTATGCTGTGGCGTGTGTCAGCATGCAATTTCTTGCTGTTTTCAAGCATTTTGACCTGTTTTTGGGACATGTCATATTTTGACATTTTTGCCTTACTATAGCCTTGCCTTTTTGGTCATTTTTTTAGCATGCAGTATTTTGGTGTTTTTGGCTGTTTTTGCAACAAACTATGCTTTGGCGTGTCTCGGCACGCTATTTCATGCTGTTTTCAAGCATTTTGAGCTGTTTTTGGGACATGTCATATTTTGACATTTTTGCCTTACTATAGCCTTGCCTTTTTGGTAATTATTTTGGCATGCAGTATTTTGGTGTTTTTGGCCGTTTTTGGAATAAACTATGCTATGGACTATCTCGGCACAGTATTTTATGCTGTTTTCAAGTGTTTTCAGCTGTTTTTGGGACATGTCATATTTTGACGTTTTTGCCTTACTATAGCCTTGCCTTTTTGGTCATTTTTTTGACATGCATTATTTTGGTGTTTTGGGCCGTTTTTGCAACAAACTATGCTGTGGCGTGTCTCGGCACGCTATTTCATGCTGTTTTGAGGTGTTGTCAGCTATTTTTGGGACATGTCATATTTTGACATTTTTGCCTTATTATAGCCTTGCCTTTTTGGTCATTTTTTTGACATGCAGTATTTTGGTGTTTTTGGCCGTATTTGGAATAAACTATGCTGTGGCGTGTCTCAGCATGCAATTTCATGCTGTTTTCAAGCATTTTGAGCTGTTTTTGGGACATGTCATATTTTGACATTTTTGCCTTACTATAGCCTTGCCTTTTTGGTCATTTTTTTGACATGCATTATTTTGGTGTTATTGGCTGTTTTTGGAATAAATTATGCTATGGACTGTCTCGGCACACTATTTTATGCTGTTTTCAAGTGTTTTCAGCTGTTTTTGGGACATGTCATATTTTGACATTTTTGCCTTACTATAGCCTTGCCTTTTTGGTCATTTTTTTGACATGCAGTATTTTGGTGTTTTTTGCCGTTTTTGGAATAAACTATGCTGTGGCGTGTGTCAGCATGCAATTTCTTGCTGTTTTCAAGCATTTTGAGCTGTTTTTGGGACATGTCATATTTTAATATTTTTGCCTTACTATAGCCTTGCCTTTTTGGTCATTTTTTTGACATGCAGTATTTTGGTGTTTTAGATCATATTTGTAAAAAAACACTATTCTCTGGCATGTCTCGGCACACTATTTTGTGTTGTTTTAAAGTGTTTTCAGCTATTTTTGGGACATGTCATATTTTGACATTTTTGCCTTACTATAGCCTTGCCTTTTTGGTCATTTTTTTGACATGCAGTATTTTCGTGTTTTTGGCCGTATTTGGAATAAACTATGCTGTGGCGTGTCTCAGCATGCTATTTTATGCTGTTTTGAGGTGTTGTCAGCTATTTTTGGGACATGTCATATTTTGACATTTTTGCCTTACTATAGCCTTGCCTTTTTGGTCATTTTTTTGACATGCAGTATTTTGGTGTTTTGGGCCGTATTTGGAATAAATTATGCTGTGGCGTGTGTCAGCATGCAATTTCATGCTGTTTTCAAGTGTTTTCAGCTGTTTTTGGGACATGTCATATTTTGACATTTTTGCCTTACTATAGCCTTGCCTTTTTGGTAATTTTTTTGGCATGCAGTATTTTGGTGTTTTGGGCCGTTTTTGGAATAAACTATGCTATGGACTGTCTCGGCCCAGTATTTTATGCTGTTTTCAAGTGTTTTCAGCTGTTTTTGGGACCTGTCATATTTTGACATTTTTGCCTTACTATAGCCTTGCCTTTTTGGTCATTTTTTTGACATGCATTGTTTTGGTGTTTTAGATCATATTTGTAAAAAACTATTCTCTGGCATGTCTCGGCACGCTATTTTATGCTGTTTTCAAGCATTTTGAGCTGTTTTTGGGACATGTCATATTTTGACATTTTTGCCTTACTATAGCCTTGCCTTTTTGGTCATTTTTTTTACATGCAGTATTTTGGTGTTTTGGGCCGTATTTGGAACAAACTATGCTGTGGCGTGTGTCAGCATGCAATTTCATGCTGTTTTCAAGCGTTTTGAGCTGTTTTTGGGACATGTCATATTTTGACATTTTTGCCTTACTATAGCCTTGCCTTTTTGGTAATTTTTTTGGCATGCAGTATTTTGGTGTTTTTGGCCGTATTTGGAATAAACTATGCTATGGACTGTCTCGGCCCAGTATTTTATGCTGTTTTCAAGTGTTTTCAGCTGTTTTGGGGACATGTCATATTTTGACATTTTTGCCTTACTATAGCCTTGCCTTTTTGGTCATTTTTTTGACATGCATTATTTTGGTGTTTTTGGCCGTTTTTGGAATAAACTATGCTATGGACTATCTCAGCACAGTATTTTATGCTGTTTTCAATTGTTTTCAGCTGTTTTTGGGACATGTCATATTTTGACATTTTTGCCTTACTATAGCCTTGCCTTTTTGGTCATTTTTTTGACATGCATTATTTTGGTGTTTTTGGCCGTTTTTGCAACAAACTATGCTGTGGCGTGTGTCAGCATGCAATTTCATGCTGTTTTCAAGCATTTTGAGCTGTTTTTGGGACATGTCATATTTTGACATTTTTGCCTTACTATAGCCTTGCCTTTTTGGTCATTTTTTTGACATGCATTATTTTGGTGTTTTTCGCCGTTTTTGGAATAAACTATGCTATGGACTATCTCGGCACAGTATTTTATGCTGTTTTCAAGTGTTTTCAGCTGTTTTTGGGACATGTCATATTTTGACATTTTTGCCTTACTATAGCCTTGCCTTTTTGGTCATTTTTTTTGACATGCATTGTTTTGGTGTTTTAGATCATATTTGTAAAAAACTATTCTCTGGCATGTCTCGGCACGCTATTTTATGCTGTTTTCAAGCATTTTGAGCTGTTTTTGGGACATGTCATATTTTGACGTTTTTGCCTTACTATAGCCTTGCCTTTTTGGTCATTTTTTTGGCATGCATTATTTTGGTGATTTTGGCCGTTTTTGCAACAAACTATGCTGTGGCGTGTCTCGGCACGCTATTTTATGCTGTTTTGAGATGTTTTCAGCTATTTTTGGGACATGTCATATTTTGACATTTCTGCCTCACTATAGCCTTGCCTTTTTGGTCAATTTTTTGACATGCATTGTTTTGGTGTTTTTGGCCGTTTTTGCAACAAACTATGCTGTGGCGTGTCTCGGCACGCTATTTTATGCTGTTTTCAAGCATTTTGAGCTATTTTTGGGACATGTCATATTTTGACATTTCTGCCTCACTATAGCCTTGCCTTTTTGGTCAATTTTTTGACATGCATTGTTTTGGTGTTTTTGGCCGTTTTTGCAACAAACTATGCTGTGGCGTGTCTCGGCACGCTATTTTATGCTGTTTTGAGGTGTTTTCAGCTGTTTTTGGGACATGTCATATTTTGACATTTTTGCCTTACTATAGCCTTGCCTTTTTGGTCATTTTTTTGACATGCAGTATTTTAGTGTTTTGGGCCGTATTTGGAATAAACTATGCTGTGGCGTGTGTCAGCATGCAATTTCATGCTGTTTTCAAGTGTTTTCAGCTGTTTTTGGGACATGTCATATTTTGACGTTTTTGCCTTACTATAGCCTTGCCTTTTGGGTCATTTTTTTGACATGCATTATTTTGGTGTTTTTGGCCGTTTTTGCAACAAACTATGCTGTGGCGTGTCTCGGCACGCTATTTTATGCTGTTTTGAGGTGTTGTCAGATATTTTTGGGACATGTCATATTTTGGCATTTTTGCCTTACTATAGCCTTGCCTTTTTGGTCATTTTTTTGACATGCAGTATTTTGGTGTTTTAGATCATATTTGTAAAAAAACACTATTCTCTGGCATGTCTCGGCACACTATTTTGTGTTGTTTTAAAGTGTTTTCAGCTATTTTTGGGACATGTCATATTTTGACATTTTTGCCTTACTATAGCCTTGCCTTTTTGGTCATTTTTTTGACATGCAGTATTTTCGTGTTTTGGGCCGTATTTGGAATAAACTATGCTGTGGCGTGTGTCAGCATGCAATTTCATGCTGTTTTCAAGTGTTTTCAGCTGTTTTTGGGACATGTCATATTTTGACATTTTTGCCTTACTATAGCCTTGCCTTTTGGGTCATTTTTTTGACATGCATTATTTTGGTGTTTTTGGCCGTTTTTGCAACAAACTATGCTGTGGCGTGTCTCGGCACGCTATTTTATGCTGTTTTGAGGTGTTGTCAGATATTTTTGGGACATGTCATATTTTGACATTTTTGCCTTACTATAGCCTTGCCTTTTTGGTCATTTTTTTGACATGCAGTATTTTGGTGTTTTTTGCCGTTTTTGGAATAAACTATGCTGTGGCGTGTGTCAGCATGCAATTTCTTGCTGTTTTCAAGCATTTTGACCTGTTTTTGGGACATGTCATATTTTGACATTTTTGCCTTACTATAGCCTTGCCTTTTGGGTCATTTTTTTAGCATGCAGTATTTTGGTGTTTTTGGCTGTTTTTGCAACAAACTATGCTTTGGCGTGTCTCGGCACGCTATTTCATGCTGTTTTCAAGTGTTTTCAGCTGTTTTTGGGACATGTCATATTTTGACGTTTTTGCCTTACTATAGCCTTGCCTTTTTGGTCATTTTTTTGACATGCATTATTTTGGTGTTTTGGGCCGTTTTTGCAACAAACTATGCTGTGGCGTGTCTCGGCACGCTATTTCATGCTGTTTTGAGGTGTTGTCAGCTATTTTTGGGACATGTCATATTTTGACATTTTTGCCTTATTATAGCCTTGCCTTTTTGGTCATTTTTTTGACATGCAGTATTTTGGTGTTTTTGGCCGTATTTGGAATAAACTATGCTGTGGCGTGTCTCAGCATGCAATTTCATGCTGTTTTCAAGCATTTTGAGCTGTTTTTGGGACATGTCATATTTTGACATTTTTGCCTTACTATAGCCTTGCCTTTTTGGTCATTTTTTTGACATGCATTATTTTGGTGTTATTGGCTGTTTTTGGAATAAATTATGCTATGGACTGTCTCGGCACACTATTTTATGCTGTTTTCAAGTGTTTTGAGCTGTTTTTGGGACATGTCATATTTTGACATTTTTGCCTTACTATAGCCTTGCCTTTTTGGTCATTTTTTTGACATGCAGTATTTTGGTGTTTTTTGCCGTTTTTGGAATAAACTATGCTGTGGCGTGTGTCAGCATGCAATTTCTTGCTGTTTTCAAGCATTTTGAGCTGTTTTTGGGACATGTCATATTTTAATATTTTTGCCTTACTATAGCCTTGCCTTTTTGGTCATTTTTTTAGCATGCAGTATTTTGGTGTTTTTGGCTGTTTTTGCAACAAACTATGCTTTGGCGTGTCTCGGCACGCTATTTCATGCTGTTTTCAAGCATTTTGAGCTGTTTTTGGGACATGTCATATTTTGACATTTTTGCCTTACTATAGCCTTGCCTTTTTGGTAATTATTTTGGCATGCAGTATTTTGGTGTTTTTGGCCGTTTTTGGAATAAACTATGCTATGGACTATCTCGGCACAGTATTTTATGCTGTTTTCAAGTGTTTTCAGCTGTTTTTGGGACATGTCATATTTTGACGTTTTTGCCTTACTATAGCCTTGCCTTTTTGGTCATTTTTTTAGCATGCAGTATTTTGGTGTTTTGGGCCGTTTTTGCAACAAACTATGCTGTGGCGTGTCTCGGCACGCTATTTCATGCTGTTTTGAGGTGTTGTCAGCTATTTTTGGGACATGTCATATTTTGACATTTTTGCCTTATTATAGCCTTGCCTTTTTGGTCATTTTTTTGACATGCAGTATTTTGGTGTTTTTGGCCGTATTTGGAATAAACTATGCTGTGGCGTGTCTCAGCATGCAATTTCATGCTGTTTTCAAGCATTTTGAGCTGTTTTTGGGACATGTCATATTTTGACATTTTTGCCTTACTATAGCCTTGCCTTTTTGGTCATTTTTTTGACATGCATTATTTTGGTGTTATTGGCTGTTTTTGGAATAAATTATGCTATGGACTGTCTCGGCACACTATTTTATGCTGTTTTCAAGTGTTTTCAGCTGTTTTTGGGACATGTCATATTTTGACATTTTTGCCTTACTATAGCCTTGCCTTTTTGGTCATTTTTTTGACATGCAGTATTTTGGTGTTTTTTGCCGTTTTTGGAATAAACTATGCTGTGGCGTGTGTCAGCATGCAATTTCTTGCTGTTTTCAAGCATTTTGAGCTGTTTTTGGGACATGTCATATTTTAATATTTTTGCCTTACTATAGCCTTGCCTTTTTGGTCATTTTTTTAGCATGCAGTATTTTGGTGTTTTTGGCTGTTTTTGCAACAAACTATGCTGTGGCGTGTCTCGGCACGCTATTTTATGCTGTTTTGAGGTGTTTTCAGCTATTTTTGGGACATGTCATATTTTGACATTTTTGCCTTACTATAGCCTTGCCTTTTTGGTCATTTTTTTGACATGCATTATTTTGGTGTTTTGGGCCATATTTGGAATAAACTATGCTGTGGCGTGTATCAGCATGCAATTTCATGTTGTTTTCAAGTGTTTTCAGCTGTTTTTGGGACATGTCATATTTTGACATTTTTGCCTTACTATAGCCTTGTCTTTTTGGTCATTTTTTTTACATGCATTATTTTGGTGTTTTTGGCCGTTTTTGCAACAAACTATGCTGTGGCGTGTCTCGGCACGCTATTTTATGCTGTTTTGAGGTGTTGTCAGATATTTTTGGGACATGTCATATTTTGACATTTTTGCCTTACTATAGCCTTGCCTTTTTGGTAATTATTTTGGCATGCAGTATTTTGGTGTTTTTGGCCGTTTTTGGAATAAACTATGCTATGGACTATCTCGGCACAGTATTTTATGCTGTTTTCAAGTGTTTTCAGCTGTTTTTGGGACATGTCATATTTTGACGTTTTTGCCTTACTATAGCCTTGCCTTTTTGGTCATTTTTTTGACATGCATTATTTTGGTGTTTTGGGCCGTTTTTGCAACAAACTATGCTGTGGCGTGTCTCGGCACGCTATTTCATGCTGTTTTGAGGTGTTGTCAGCTATTTTTGGGACATGTCATATTTTGACATTTTTGCCTTACTATAGCCTTGCCTTTTTGGTCATTTTTTTGACATGCAGTATTTTGGTGTTTTTTGCCGTTTTTGGAATAAACTATGCTGTGGCGTGTGTCAGCATGCAATTTCATGCTGTTTTCAAGCATTTTGAGCTGTTTTTGGGACATGTCATATTTTGACATTTTTGCCTTACTATAGCCTTGCCTTTTTGGTCATTTTTTTGACATGCAGTATTTTGGTGTTTTGGGCCGTATTTGGAATAAAGTATGCTGTGGCGTGTCTCAGCATGCAATTTCATGCTGTTTTCAAGCGTTTTGAGCTGTTTTTGGGACATGTCATATTTTGACATTTTTGCCTTACTATAGCCTTGCTTTTTTGGTCATTTTTTTGACATGCAGTATTTTGGTGTTTTAGATCATATTTGTAAAAAAAACTATTCTCTGGCATGTCTCGGCACACTATTTTATGCTGTTTTGAGGTGTTGTCAGCTATTTTTGGGACATGTCATATTTTGACATTTTTGCCTTACTATAGCCTTGCCTTTTTGGTCATTTTTTTGACATGCATTATTTTGGTGTTATTGGCTGTTTTTGGAATAAACTATGCTATGGACTGTCTCGGCACACTATTTTATGCTGTTTTCAAGTGTTTTCAGCTGTTTTTGGGACATGTCATATTTTGACATTTTTGCCTTACTATAGCCTTGCCTTTTTGGTCATTTTTTTGACATGCAGTATTTTGGTGTTTTGGGCCGTATTTGGAATAAACTATGCTGTGGCGTGTCTCAGCATGCAATTTCATGCTGTTTTCAAGCGTTTTGAGCTGTTTTTGGGACATGTCATATTTTGACATTTTTGCCTTACTATAGCCTTGCCTTTTTGGTCATTTTTTTGACATGCATTGTTTTGGTGTTTTAGATCATATTTGTAAAAAACTATTCTCTGGCATGTCTCGGCACACTATTTTATGCTGTTTTAAAGTGTTTTCGGCTGTTTTTGGGACATGTCATATTTTGACATTTTTGCCTTACTATAGCCTTGCCTTTTTGGTCATTTTTTCAACATGCTATATCATGGTGTTTTGGACCGTTTTTGCAATAAAATATGCTGTAGCGTGTCTCAGCACACTATTTTATGCTGTTTTGAGGTGTTTTTAAGTGTTTTTGGGACATGTCATATTTTGACATTTTTGCCTTTTCAGTCATTTTTCCAACATGCTATATCATGGTTTTTTGGGCCGTTTTTGTAACAAACTATGTTATGGCGTGTTTCGGCACGCTAGTCTTTGCTGTTTTAAAGTGTTTTCAGCTGTTTTTGAGACATGTCATATTATTATTTTTTTGCCTTACTATAGCCTTGCCTTTTCGGTCATTTTTTCAACATGCATTATTATGGTGTTTTTAGCTGTTTTAAGCAATAAACTATGCTATGGCTTTTCTCGGCACTCTAGTTTTTGCTGTTTTGCGGTTACTTCAAGTTAAGTCAAGTTTAGTCAAGTTTAGTCAAGTCATTTTATTTATAGAGCAAATTATCACAAAACATGTTTTGCCTCAGAGAGCTTTACAGTGTACGACATCTCTTTGCCCTTAGACTCTCTCATCACTCAAGGAAAAACTCATGAAAAAGAACCCCTGTAACGGGGAAAAGGACGAGCGGCAGAGGATGATGAGGGATCCCTCTTCCAGGACGGACAGACGTGCAATAGATTTCGTAAATAACAAATGAAATACAATTGTTGCTAAAAGGAAAGAGAAAGAGAGGGGAGGGAGGGGAGAGGGGAGAGAGGGGGAGAGAGGCACAGCAATAGTGGACACAGATTGTAGACGCATGTCATATTACAATCATGATAGCTGTGAAATTATCAAATGCACTCTATAATGATATTATAGACGTTGATAAGAGTCTCATGCATATATTGAGACAGAGGTGTCCAAAGGCATGATCACAGCATCAGCGCAACCAGGACCAAGACCACCATCAGGGCGAGCGGGGGTACAGTATCAGTGCAGCCACAGCACGAGCACAACCAAAGGCATGGTCACAGAGCCAGCACAGATATCACAATGATCAGGCACAGCCAGGGTTGCAGCCAGGATCCGGGAAAGCTAGGAAACAAGGTAGCAGGAATGCTACAGAAAGGCAACAGGATTAGTGTAGTGCTGTTCAACAGACCCAAGATGGTGAGCAGTAAAAAGGATAAGCACTCAATGATGATCCTAGAGTCACCGATCAGCAATTACGACTAAAATATGAATGCAAGAGAGCAGTAATACAAAAGAAAGAAAGAGAGAGGAAGCAGAGTGTTTTCAGCTGTTTTTGGGACATGTCATATTTTGACATTTTTGTCTTACTATAGCCTTGCCTTTTTAGTCATTTTTTTGACATGTATTATTTTGGTGTTTTTGGCCGCTTTTGCAACAAACTATGCTGTGGCGTGTCTCAGCACGCTATATCAGGCTGTTTTGAGGTGCTTTCAGCTATTTTTGGGACATGTCACATTTTGACATTTTTGCCTTACTATAGCCTTGCCTTTTGGGTCATTTTTTTGACATGCAGTATTTTGGTGTTTTTGGCCGTTTTTGGAATACACTATGCTGTTTTTGCAACAAACTATGCTATAGCGTGTCTCTGCACGCTATTTTATGCTGTTTTTAGGTGTTTTCAGCTGTTTTTGGGACATGTCATATTTTGACATTTTTGCCTTGCTATAGCCTTGCCTTTTGGGTCATTTTTTTGACATGCAGTATTTTGGTGTTTTTGGACGTTTTTGGAATAAACTATGCTGTGGCGTGTGTCAGCACGCTATTTTATGCTGTTTTGAGGTGTTTTCAGCTATTTTTGGGACATGTCATATTTTGACATTTTTGCCTTACTATAGCCTTGCCTTTTGGGTCATTTTTTTGACATGCAGTATTTTGGTGTTGTGGGCCTTTTTTGGAATAAACTATGCTGTGGACTGTCAAGGCACACTATTTTATGCTGTTTTCAAGTGTTTTGAGCTATTTTTGGGACATGTCATATTTTGACATTTTTGCCTTACTATAGCCTTGCCTTTTTGGTAATTTTTTTAGCATGCAGTATTTTGGTGTTTTTGGCCGTTTTTGGAATAAACTATGCTGTTGCGTGTGTCAGCATGCAATTTCATGCTGTTTTCAAGCATTTTGAGCTGTTTTGGGGACATGTCATATTTTGACATTTTTGCCTTACTATAGCCTTGCCTTTTTGGTCATTTTTTTGACATGCAGTATTTTGGTGATTTTGGCCATTTTTGCAAATAACTATGCTATAGCGTGTCTCGGCACTCTATTTTATGCTGTTTTGAGGTGTTTTCAGCTATTTTTGGGACATGTCATATTTTGACATTTTTGCCTTACTATAGCCTTGCCTTTTTGGTCATTTTTTTGACATGCAGTATTTTGGTGTTTTTGGCCGTTTTTGGAATAAACTATGCTGTTGCGTGTGTCAGCATGCAATTTCATGCTGTTTTCAAGCATTTTGAGCTGTTTTGGGGACATGTCATATTTTGACATTTTTGCCTTACTATAGCCTTGCCTTTTTGGTCATTTTTTTGACATGCAGTATTTTGGTGATTTTGGCCATTTTTGCAAATAACTATGCTATAGCGTGTCTCGGCACTCTATTTTATGCTGTTTTGAGGTGTTTTCAGCTATTTTTGGGACATGTCATATTTTGACATTTTTGCCTTACTATAGCCTTGCCTTTTTGGTCATTTTTTTGACATGCAGTATTTTGGTGTTTTTGGCCGTTTTTGGAATAAACTATGCTGTGGCGTGTCTCGGCACAGTATTTTATGCTGTTTTCAAGTGTTTTGAGCTATTTTTGGGACATGTCATATTTTGACATTTTTGCCTTACTATAGCCTTGCCTTTTTGGTCATTTTTTTGACATGCAGTATTTTGGTGTTTTTGGCCGTTTTTGGAATAAACTATGCTATGGACTGTCTCGGCACACTATTTTATGCTGTTTTCAAGTGTTTTGAGCTATTTTTGGGACATGTCATATTTTGACATTTTTGCCTTACTATAGCCTTGCCTTTTGGGTCATTTTTTTGACATGCAGTATTTTGGTGTTTTTGGACGTTTTTGGAATAAACTATGCTGTGGCGTGTCTCAGCACCCTATTTTATGCTGTTTTGAGGTGTTTTCAGCCATTTTTGGGACATGTCATATTTTGAGATTATTGCCTTACTATAGCCTTGCCTTTTTGGTCATTTTTTTGACATGCAGTATTTTGGTGTTTTTGGCCGTTTTTGCAACAAACTATGCTATGGCATGTCTCGGCACGCTATTTTATGCTGTTTTAAAGTGTTTTCAGCTATTTTTGGGACATGTCATATTTTGACATTTTTGCCTTACTATAGCCTTGCCTTTCTGGTCATTTTTTTGACATGCATTATTTTGGTGTTTTTGGCCATTTTTGGAATAAACTATGCTGTGGACTGTCTCGGCACAGTATTTTATGCTGTGTTCAAGTGTTTTCAGCTGTTTTGGGGACATGTCATATTTTGACATTTTTGCCTTACTATAGCCTTGCCTTTTCTGTCATTTTTCTCATATAATGGTGTTTTTCGGCTGTTTTTGCAAAATTCTGTGCTATGGCGTTCCTTGGCACGCTGCTTTATGCAGTTATCAGCTTTTTTTGGGACATGTCATATTTTGACAATTTTGCCTTACTATAGCCTTGCCTTTCTGGTCATTTTTTTGACATGCAGTATTTTGGTGATTTTGGCCATTTTTGCAAATAACTATGCTATAGCGTGTCTCGGCACTCTATTTTATGCTGTTTTGAGGTGTTTTCAGCTATTTTTGGGACATGTCATATTTTGACATTTTTGCCTTACTATAGCCTTGCCTTTTTGGTCATTTTTTTGACATGCAGTATTTTGGTGTTTTTGGCCGTTTTTGGAATAAACTATGCTATGGACTGTCTCGGCACACTATTTTATGCTGTTTTCAAGTGTTTTGAGCTATTTTTGGGACATGTCATATTTTGACATTTTTGCCTTACTATAGCCTTGCCTTTTTGGTCATTTTTATGACACGCATTATTAAGGTGTTTTTTGCCGTTTTTGGAATAAACTATGCTGTGGCGTGTGTCAGCACGCAATTTCATGCTGTTTTCAAGTGTTTTGAGCTGTTTTTGGGACATGTCATATTTTGACATTTTTGCCTTTTCCATCATTTTTTCAGCATGCTAAATCATGTATTTTTTGGCTGTTTTTGTAATGACCTATGCTATAACATCTCTCGGTACGCTAGTTTTTGTTGTTTTGAAGTGTTTCTAGCTATTTTTGGGACATGTCATATTTTGACATTTTTGCCTTACTATAGCCTTGCCTTTTGGGTCATTTTTTTGACATGCAGTATTTTGGTGTTTTTGGACGTTTTTGGAATAAACTATGCTGTGGCGTGTGTCAGCACGCTATTTTATGCTGTTTTGAGGTGTTTTCAGCTATTTTTGGGACATGTCATATTTTGACATTTTTGCCTTACTATAGCCTTGCCTTTTGGGTCATTTTTTTGACATGCAGTATTTTGGTGTTGTGGGCCTTTTTTGGAATAAACTATGCTGTGGACTGTCTCGGCACACTATTTTATGCTGTTTTCAAGTGTTTTGAGCTA
This sequence comes from Plectropomus leopardus, assembly GCF_026936395.1. Lineage (NCBI taxonomy): Eukaryota > Metazoa > Chordata > Actinopteri > Perciformes > Serranidae > Plectropomus > Plectropomus leopardus. Next base: position 13,721,727 of record NC_142180.1, read on the forward strand.
TTTTTGGGACATGTCATATTTTGACATTTTTGCCTTACTATAGCCTTGCCTTTTTGGTCATTTTTTTGACATGCAGTATTTTGGTGTTTTTGGCCGTTTTTGGAATAAACGATGCTATGGACTGTCTCGGCACAGTATTTTATGCTGTTTTCAAGTGTTTTGAGCTATTTTTGGGACATGTCATATTTTGACATTTTTGCCTTACTATAGCCTTGCCTTTTTGGTCATTTTTATGACACGCATTATTAAGGTGTTTTTGGCCGTTTTTGGAATAAACTATGCTGTGGCGTGTGTCAGCACGCAATTTTATGCTGTTTTCAAGTGTTTTCAGCTGTTTTTGGGACATGTCATATTTTGACATTTTTGCCTTACTATAGCCTTGCCTTTTCCATCATTTTTTCAACATGCTAAATCATGTTTTTTTTGGCTGTTTTTGCAATGACCTATGCTATAACATGTCTCGGTACACTAGTTTTTGTTGTTTTGAAGTGTTTCTAGCTGTTTTTGGGACATGTCATATTTTGAGATTATTGCCTTACTATAGCCTTGCCTTTTTGGTCATTTTTTTGACATGCAGTATTTTGGTGTTTTTGGCCGTTTTTGCAACAAACCATGCTATGGCATGTCTCGGCATGCTATTTTATGCTGTTTTAAAGTGTTTTCAGCTATTTTTGGGACATGTCATATTTTGACATTTTTGCCTTACTATAGCCTTGCCTTTCTGGTCATTTTTTTGACATGCATTATTTTGGTGTTTTTGGCCATTTTTGGAATAAACTATGCTGTGGACTGTCTCGGCACAGTATTTTATGCTGTGTTCAAGTGTTTTCAGCTGTTTTGGGGACATGTCATATTTTGACATTTTTGCCTTACTATAGCCTTGCCTTTTCTGTCATTTTTCTCATATAATGGTGTTTTTCGGCTGTTTTTGCAAAATTCTGTGCTATGGCGTTCCTTGGCACGCTGCTTTATGCAGTTATCAGCTTTTTTTGGGACATGTCATATTTTGACAATTTTGCCTTACTATAGCCTTGCCTTTCTGGTCATTTTTTGACATGCAGTATTTTGGTGTTTTGGCCATTTTTGGAATAAACTATGCTGTGGACTGTCTCGGCACAGTATTTTATGCTGTTTTGAAGTGTTTTCAGCTGTTTTTGGGACATGTCATATTTTGACATTTTTGCCTTACTATAGCCTTGCCTTTTTGGTCATTTTTTCAACATGCTATATTGTGTTGGTTTTGGCCATTTTTGCAATAAAATATGCTATGGACTGTCTCAGTACACCATTTTTTGCTGTTTTGAAGTGTTTTTAGGTGTTTTTGGGACATGTCATATTTTGACGTTTTTGCCTTGCCTTTTTGGTCATTTTTTTGACATGCAGTATTTTGGTGTTTTTGGCCATTTTTTGAATATACTATACTGTGGCGTGTGTCAGCACGCAATTTCATGCTGTTTTCAAGTGTTTTGAGCTGTTTTTGGGACATGTCATATTTTGACATTTTTGCCTTTTCCATCATTTTTTCAGCATGCTAAATCATGTATTTTTTGGCTGTTTTTGTAATGACCTATGCTATAACATCTCTCGGTACGCTAGTTTTTGTTGTTTTGAAGTGTTTCTAGCTATTTTTGGGACATGTCATATTTTGACATTTTTGCCTTACTATAGCCTTGCCTTTTTGGTCATTTTTTTGACATGCAGTATTTTGGTGTTTTTGGCCGCTTTTGAAACAAACTATGCTGTGGCGTGTCTCAGCACCCTATTTTATGCTGTTTTGAGGTGTTTTCAGCCATTTTTGGGACATGTCATATTTTGAGATTATTGCCTTACTATAGCCTTGCCTTTTTGGTCATTTTTTGACATGCAGTATTTTGGTGTTTTTGGCCGTTTTTGCAACAAACTATGCTATGGCATGTCTCGGCACGCTATTTTATGCTGTTTTAAAGTGTTTTCAGCTATTTTTGGGACATGTCATATTTTGACATTTTTGCCTTACTATAGCCTTGCCTTTCTGGTCATTTTTTTGACATGCAGTATTTTGGTGTTTTGGCCGCTTTTTGGAATAAACTATGCTGTGGACTGTCTCGGCACAGTATTTTATGCTGTTTTCAAGTGTTTTCAGCTATTTTTGGGACATGTCATATTTTGACATTTTTGCCTTACTATAGCCTTGCCTTTTGGTCATTTTTTATGACACGATTATTAAGGTGTTTTTGCTTTTTGAATAAACTATGCTGTATGTGTCAGCACGCAATTTTATGCTGTTTTCAAGTGTTTTCAGCTGTTTTTGGGACATGTCATATTTTGACATTTTTGCCTTACTATAGCCTTGCCTTTTCCATCATTTTTTCAACATGCTAAATCATGTTTTTTTTGGCTGTTTTTGCAATGACCTATGCTATAACATGTCTCGGTACACTAGTTTTTGTTGTTTTGAAGTGTTTCTAGCTGTTTTTGGGACATGTCATATTTTGAGATTATTGCCTTACTATAGCCTTGCCTTTTTGGTCATTTTTTTGACATGCAGTATTTTGGTGTTTTTGGCCGTTTTTGCAACAAACCATGCTATGGCATGTCTCGGCATGCTATTTTATGCTGTTTTAAAGTGTTTTCAGCTATTTTTGGGACATGTCATATTTTGACATTTTTGCCTTACTATAGCCTTGCCTTTCTGGTCATTTTTTTGACATGCATTATTTTGGTGTTTTTGGCCATTTTTGGAATAAACTATGCTGTGGACTGTCTCGGCACAGTATTTTATGCTGTGTTCAAGTGTTTTCAGCTGTTTTGGGGACATGTCATATTTTGACATTTTTGCCTTACTATAGCCTTGCCTTTTCTGTCATTTTTCTCATATAATGGTGTTTTTCGGCTGTTTTTGCAAAATTCTGTGCTATGGCGTTCCTTGGCACGCTGCTTTATGCAGTTATCAGCTTTTTTTGGGACATGTCATATTTTGACAATTTTGCCTTACTATAGCCTTGCCTTTCTGGTCATTTTTTTGACATGCAGTATTTTGGTGTTTTTGGCCATTTTTGGAATAAACTATGCTGTGGACTGTCTCGGCACAGTATTTTATGCTGTTTTCAAATGTTTTCAGCTGTTTTGGGGACATGTCATATTTTGACATTTTTGCCTTACTATAGCCTTGCCTTTTTGGTCATTTTTTTGACATGCAGTATTTTGGTGATTTTGGCCATTTTTGCAAATAACTATGCTATAGCGTGTCTCGGCACTCTATTTTATGCTGTTTTGAGGTGTTTTCAGCTATTTTTGGGACATGTCATATTTTGACATTTTTGCCTTACTATAGCCTTGCCTTTTTGGTCATTTTTTTGACATGCAGTATTTTGGTGTTTTTGGCCATTTTTTGAATATACTATACTGTGGCGTGTGTCAGCACGCAATTTCATGCTGTTTTCAAGTGTTTTGAGCTGTTTTTGGGACATGTCATATTTTGACATTTTTGCCTTTTCCATCATTTTTTCAGCATGCTAAATCATGTATTTTTTGGCTGTTTTTGTAATGACCTATGCTATAACATCTCTCGGTACGCTAGTTTTTGTTGTTTTGAAGTGTTTCTAGCTATTTTTGGGACATGTCATATTTTGACATTTTTGCCTTACTATAGCCTTGCCTTTTTGGTCATTTTTTTGACATGCAGTATTTTGGTGTTTTTGGCCGCTTTTGAAACAAACTATGCTGTGGCGTGTCTCAGCACCCTATTTTATGCTGTTTTGAGGTGTTTTCAGCCATTTTTGGGACATGTCATATTTTGAGATTATTGCCTTACTATAGCCTTGCCTTTTTGGTCATTTTTTTGACATGCAGTATTTTGGTGTTTTTGGCCGTTTTTGCAACAAACTATGCTATGGCATGTCTCGGCACGCTATTTTATGCTGTTTTAAAGTGTTTTCAGCTATTTTTGGGACATGTCATATTTTGACATTTTTGCCTTACTATAGCCTTGCCTTTCTGGTCATTTTTTTGACATGCAGTATTTTGGTGTTTTTGGCCGTTTTTGGAATAAACTATGCTGTGGACTGCCTCGGCACAGTATTTTATGCTGTTTTCAAGTGTTTTCAGCTATTTTTGGGACATGTCATATTTTGACATTTTTGCCTTACTATAGCCTTGCCTTTCTGGTCATTTTTATGACACGCATTTTTAAGGTGTTTTTGGCCGTTTTTGCAACAAACTATGCTATAACGTTTCTCAGCACGCTATTTCATGCTGTTTTCAAGTGTTTTCAGCTGTTTTGGGGACATGTCATATTTTGACAGTTTTGCCTTACTATAGCCTTGCCTTTTCTGTCATTTTTCTCATATAATGGTGTTTTTCGGCTGTTTTTGCAAAATTCTGTGCTATGGCGTTCCTTGGCACGCTGCTTTATGCAGTTATCAGCTTTTTTTGGGACATGTCATTTCTGACATTTTGCCATACAATTGTATGGCCTTTGGGTCATTTTTTTCACATGCCACATTATGGTGATTTTGGCTGTTTTTGCAACATTTTATGCAATGGTGTGTCTTGGCAGTCTATTTTATGCAGTTGTTAACTGTTTTCAGCTGTTTTAAGGACATGTTATTTTTTGACACTTTTTGCATTTGACTTTTTTTTTTGTAAATGGTATTCTATTATGTTTTGGGCTGTTGACATGTCTCGGCATGCTATTTTATGCGGTTTTGAGGTTTTTTTGGACATATGATATTTTGACATTTTTCGCCATGCTATAGTGTTGCGTTTTCGGTCGTTTGTTCGACATGCTAATTTATGTGGGTTTTTTGGACATTTAATATTTTCACATTTTTTGCCATAATATAGTATGGAATTTTTTTGACATGCTATTTTCTGTGTTTTGGGCTGTTTTTGCAACATTCTGTAGTATTATGTGTCTTGACATGCTTTTTTGTGCGGCTATGCATTTTTTTTTTCGGACATGTCATACTTTGACGTTATTATTATTTTCATACTATAGTATGGCATTTTTGGCTGTTCTTTTGACATGCATTCCTCAATGGCTCATATCATGATGCCAGCTGGGAAAAAATGGGAGCGTTTCTTTGGCATAAAATAGACCAGTTAAACAAAAATAAAATGTCATGGTGCCGTGGTGAATCCAGAATGTTTCGGTGTTGCCTCAAGGCAGTATTTGCATTTTGAAAAGTTTCCATTATTTAATTAGCAAATAAAGTACATTAAACTATTTTTCCAGGCTGAAAAAGACCAGGAAATGACATTTTCAGACATTTTTTGTGGAGAGTAATCGCTGAGCTGATCCTTGAGAGAAAGTCTGCAAAAAAAGCGACTCAGAATTGTGTCCAGACAATCATGTCACAAATTTATACACCAGTTTAGGTTACTCATGGTCTTACCTGTTTTTCACAGTTTTGCATAATAACTGGGGATGCATTGTGTGAGTGTAAAAGAATACAAATAGGTATGTTGCCTTTAGGCAAAATCGTACCATAGAGAGTTAAAATTATTTTATAAGGCATTATATGGCCTTGCACCAGACTACATCTTAGAGATGCTTTTAGTTTATGAACCAGGAAGGCCCCTCTGATCATCTGACTTCTCTTTTTTTTAGCTGCTCCACAGAGTTGAACCAAAACTTTTGGTGGTTCTGCTTTAAGCCCCTACACTGCAAAACACTGGAACAGCCTGCCGGTGGATCTGGAAGGGAGCTGCAAATATTGATACATTTGAACATCTTTTTAGTCTGGCCTTTATGTAGTTTCTTACTGTTTATGGTTTTTACTTACTGTTTTACATTGAACCAAAAAATTAATAATAACGCCATTGTATCTGTGGCAGAGAGGCAGCAAGAGATATAGCATTATACAAAACTGTTGAAAACACCACTACAAACACCCAGGGATGGTAGGAAAAGGTTAAAACTGCTCCAGGCAGGCTTTATTCAAAGATTAAAATGTCAAAACCGTCAATTAAAAGCAACAGTTACCTCACTCGCTTTTGCAGGAGTTATGTATACCATCTAACACAAGGTCTAGGCAAAGCACGCACAGTGATCTGTTGATCCTCCTTTATCTGGATGTCCAGTAACAGTAAGTTCTCAGTTTGGGCTTCTGCAAGATTTCTCTCGCCCATGATTTAGCAAACTTATCCCTTATTTGAAATCTAAACTCCTCTAAATCTACATTGTCTAGATTTAGATAGTTACCCTCATATCCACACTCCTCTAGTAAATCATATATTTCTAATGCCCATTCACCACTTACAGACAAATCCCAAAGAAAAAAAATTACTGGCTACCCTGTTGGGTGGTAACTTGAGGAGCCTATTCCACAGACTCACCATACTGGCCTTCCATCGTATTTCACATGTCCCACCCCATGTCTCCATTAACTGCCAGAACCGGTGCATCCCCAAAAAATCGTATAAAAGAAGACATACCTCTGTATTTGGATCTCTTTTCCTCCTCCTCTATTCCTTTTTAAGCAAGACAAGGACAGTGGATGGGAGGGAGTTGAAAAGATGAAAGTCTCTTGGAGGGAGCTATGGAGCATGAGGGCATTTCAAACCAGCTTCCTTTTGCCACATATGATGTCCTGCCATTTCCCAGTAACCTTTACCAATGGTATGGAGAAGACTCTACATGCCCCCTCTGTCCATCTCCAGCAAACCTGAAACACATCCTGGTTGGCTGCAAGACAAGCCTGACGCAAGGCTGCTACACCTGGCAGCACAACCAGGTGTTGAAGAACCGTGCAGCCACTCTGAAGACCAGACAGACATCAGTACCCCACCTCCTCCAGCATTTCATCCTGCACCTACCAAAGGGTTCATCCATGAAGGTAGAAAGCAAACCAAAACCAAGGTCTGTGCAAAGTCAGACTCCAGCCAGCTGGGAGGGGCAAGAGACTGGAGTTAGTGGCGGATCTGAATCACAGGCTCTGCTTCCCATCTGATATCTACATCATAGAACTTACCATGCTGTTGGGGAGGCCCATGAACGTAAGAGCCTTAAGTACGCTGAGCTCTATGTCTCCACGCTCCACACTCCACGGGTTTGCTCTCTGGGTTTTGGGTTTGAACCATGGGTGGGTGAGGGGGGGCCCTCTGCACAGAGTTTGCATGTTACCCCCATGTAAGAATGGGTTTTCTTCAGGTTCTCCAATTTCCTCCAGCAGTCCAAAAACATACAGATTAGGCTAACTGGTGACTGGTGACCTGTCCAGGGTGTACCCAACTTCTCAATGGATAGGCTCCACTGTCTCCATGACCCTAAGGAGGATAAGTGGTTACAGATGTTATGTCCCCGGTCTGGGGGGAACGTGGACACAACATGAAGGTGCTATCCCTCTCTCAAGAACAACCAGCCCAATGCTTTTCAAAGGCAAAAAGAGCAGTTTATTTGCTTGGATGTGAGCAAGCCAAAACACAACACAAAAACACACCTCAGTCCCTAAACTTACCTAAAAGAAAACAAAAAGCCTCTGTTTAAAAAGCCATCCAATTCCAGAGGAGCCAGTCCTGCAGCAGCCAGGCCCTCCAGAACATCCAATGATGGCACTCCACCTGTAGCTCAACCTCAGCCATCACATCACCCATATAAGGGCACAATTCACACAGGCACACACAAACACACACAGAGGGGAGGAGAAAACACAGGCACAGAAAAAAACAAGATGACCCCAGGGGTCATAACACAGCTAACGAATGAATGAATTGATGTTTTAAATGGCGTTCCAATTGGTTTAACAGTGGAACCACAAGGATATTTAGTATGCACAACATTTTCTATTCATCTAATTTTTAACCAAATTTAACCCAATATTTTACAGTACACCTGAAATCAGCAGAATAATGTTGTTTTTTCAGTATCATCAATGCTTTGACTGCTGCAAATGTTAAAGCCATATACTATATAAGAAGATGGACCACATGACAGTTCCCCTACAGCTGTACAGTCTCGATTGCCCCCTGGTGTCTGTCTGCAGTATAACTCCAAAAGCCCGCCCCTCCATATAAGTCTATGGGACATGGGCCACACGAAAATGGTTTCTATCACTGAATATAGTTCTCATCACTCTGATGTTTGTTCAGGTGATCATTCATAAATTCGGGTTTAATGAGTTATTCATTCCTATAGAAAAGGGGGCCATGATTGACAGCTATGATAGCCAATCAATGCACTTGCATTATATTTGGCTACTCACAATTGGTCGGACAACTGTTTTGGCAGGAACTCCCCTAATGCGGATATCGCTACCCTACAGACTCTGGCTCCAAATGACGTCACCAGTGCAAGATGGCAGGGGGCACCTGCGGGATATTTTGGCTTCACTTAAGATTAGTGGGGGTAAGTGGGGATGTGACGTCCATCTTTATATACAGTCTATGGTTTATGTCAAAAAATACAAAAAAACACCCCAATTCCGCATGTGACATCATTGCCTCAGGGGGTCAGAAGGTGTGTAGGAACTGAGTTTCAACTTTGTCATGCACTCTAAACACAGATACATACTATTGTTTGTTAGCAGGACTTTTGACATTATTGTCATGTCTTTTTGGCTAAAAATGTATTTGAAAAAGTTCTAAAAACAGGGGACATTATGGTAATGTTACACAACCCGCTGGCCACAATAAGTATTAACAACAACAAACACTTGAAAAATAGAAAGAAAGAAAGACAATTGAAAAATTCTACCTGGAAAACGTTTTTTTTCCCAGATGAAAAAGAGATTTAGAATTTCTCAGAAAATTTTTGCTGGAAAAATTTTTAGTTTTCACCTTTAAAAAAAAGAACCCATTGTGTTTTGTGTTTCACTGACGAAAAAAATGAATTTAGAAAGATTATCCTTGCAAAGCATCTTTTTCATCTTTTGTTACACAGCAATAGAAACATTTTAGATCAGACTTAGAAAAAGGATCACTACAATCGTTTTGTTTTTCCCCGATTGCTTCTCTGGGCCTCTGTGTTGCTGTGTTGTCACATAAACATCTGTGTATATAAGTAACACATTACTGTACAACCCTGGTATCACTCTCTCATGAGCGATAACAAGACGAGGCTCCCAGATATTGATGGAGAGGCTCATGTTGCTACAGTTTTGTGTTCGTAAGGCCTCAACTTTCATCAGAAACTCTGTTACACAAACAAAACCCTCCTAGAATGATAGACATTTTTATCCCGTTGAATGTTTTGGTCAAGTTCTTGTCATCTGGGATCTTAATCCTGGGAAACACCCTGCTATGTTTTTATTAATACTATCAGTGGGGAGAAACGAAGTCAGAGGAGTTTAAAGTAGTACAATGTTAGATGACCTTTAAAGTCTGCCATAAACAAAACTTGAATAACTTGATTGTGCCACTTATTGTGTTTACATTAACACAGGATTCTTGAGATTAAAATATCAACGTAATAATGATGATGGGCAGCTATTAAGGTAAAAATTAATTAATTAATTCAAACTGTCTTCTGTGACTTCTGCTTTATCAATTTTTTTTCTTTAAGTGATCAATGTAGGGACAATGGCATGATAAATACCAGCCTGTCATCAAACATACAGAAACGGAAACTTTCCTTTTGGGGACATTGTAATCATATCTTTCTATGTTTAAGGGAAAGATTTTGAAGTTTCCTTGAATGTGGTATTAAAATATAATAGCTAAACTATTCTTAGCCTACGCTTTCACTTTTGTGTCAGTAGATTCAGGTTTTACAGCATTGTGTATTTTCAGCCTTCTGACAGGCACAAGATGCCACTCCTAAGCCAAGACATAAGCTTCCATTCGCTCACAGCTTCAGAGTCGAGAAGGTTTCCAGCTCCATTAGGTAAGACATTAAATAATGTTATCCTAACAATTAAATGAAAGTTTACTCTACCATGCTGTAAAAAAAATGTTTACAAAATGAAGAGAAGCGGAGTTTCCGCACATTGAAATGAGTTAAATTCACTTTCATTATAACAGCCACATGCAGCAGCATATTGACCTCATTATGAGGTATCCTGGTTATTTCTAAACATCGTATTGTTCTTAAGAGCATACAGTATGACTTCATAGTGTGATTTACTGTTTTATGGCCCTGTTGAGGGTTTGCATGGAGATATGATTGATTAAGAGATTTAGCGTCATATTGTCTCAAAATGGCGCATTCTTGGAGATTTCAGTGATGGGTTTTTTTTTTTTACTCCTTATATGAAAACTAAACTAGGTCATCATCTCAAGCCCTGTATAGTAATAGTAATTTTGTCTCTTTGAAGTAATTGTATGTGCTTTGGGGTAATTTTGTGTTGTATAGTAGTAATTTTGTGCATCCTTGTAGTTTTTTGTGCTTCTATGTGGCTGTTTTGCCTGTTTTTTTGTCGATATTTTACGTCTATTTGCAGTTCCTTTGTCTCTCTTCATGGCTGTTTTGTCTCTTTGATGTAAATTTGTCTTTTTTCTGTTTTGACATCTTTTGTGTCTCCTTGTAATTGTTTTGTGTCTCTTTGAGGTAATTATGTGTCTCTTTTGGTTGTTTTATACCACTTTATAGTCATTTTGTATACATAGCCTTTGCATCTCTTTGCGGGAATTTTGAGTCTCTTCCTGGTTGCTACTTGTTCATTTGAGTGACATTTTGCAAATGAAGGCGAAGGGGGCCCTGACATTTTGGGCACCAGGGCCTGTGCCCTCTTAGTCCCGTTAAATAATCAATCTGTGGGTAAATGGTGCAGTTTATGGACTTTACAGTGCATTTTTATTCATTCCAATGTCATTATAATTTAAAAGAAAAAGCGTTAGGATATAGTATTGTGCATTGTGCAATAAAAGTTTCTTCACATCACATTTCAAGATTTGAGCTTTCTGTAATCTTTTTTACCTGAGTTTCTAGTGTGCTCTAATTTCTGTCTTTTAACAGATTAACTGTTCACAGCCTGTGGCTACAGTAGTCTGACATCTGATGGCAGCAGCAAATGCCTTGACAGACTGGCACACTGATCTTTGTGACTGCGCTGAGGATACAAGTGTTTGTAAGAATACTACAACTCTGACTTTTTTTTGTTTTTAAAGGGCTTATTTTGTGTCATTTGTAAGGCCCCTTAATCAAGTCACTCAAATATTTCTCCCACTCTGTTGGTGTTTCTCTGTGTGTGTTTTTAGGTTGCTATGGTTTCTGGTGCTGCCCTTGTCTTGCCTGCACAGTGGCAGGAAAATTTGGAGAGAACAGCTGTTTCCCACTGTGTGATCTATGCAGCCCTGCCGTTCTCTCAGCAGTCTTTGGGATACCTCTGTGTGTGCCTCCAGCAGCACTCTCTCTACGTGCTGGTATGCGTCACAAATTTGGCATCAAGGTATGATGCATGTTAAGCTATACTGAATTTCATATGACAAGTTAAATAAAAGTGAAGCAATGTTGAATTTACATCCTAATATAATTATTGCTTTGGTTCTTGGCAGGGTTCTCTCTGTGTGGATGTCCAAATCTCCTGTTGCTGCTCCTGGTGCTCCTGGTGTCAGATGAAGCGCGAGTTAAATTATCGTAAACAAATTCCCGTTGTTGTCAATATGGTTAATCAAAATGTTACAAACGTACAACTGCAACCTGCTCCAGTGGTGGTGACTCATGCATACCCAAATCATGCTTTCGTGAACCATGAAGTCCATGGCCAAACTGCTATTATGAACCAACCAAGAGGATTCATGACAGCACACTGAGCTCTGTGGCTCCTCATCCGTCTGTTGTGTCATGTGCAGGAGATATCATTTTTAGGCCATGCTCCTGTTTGTTTCATTACACCAAAACCTATTTGTATTTATCAGTGGAATCCATAGGAGTTTCATAATACAATTACACTTGGTGAGTCACCCTTTCGACTGTTAGCTGTAGTTTCTAAATATAGGTTTACTGGATCAAAACTTCTATAGTATTAACAGTGTTTCTCACACATTTTCATGGACAAAATTTTAAATCCTTTCAAGAAACCCTACATTTTTTTCAGCTCAACCATTTACTTATGGTTCTTTTATTGTTGCAGTCTGTTTATGGGCAAGTTTCATTCGCAAAAATGAGTTTCCCGCTGCAAAGCTTCAAGTCCTGCTGCCATAAATTGGCAAATAAAAATGTATGAAGTGTCAGTAATTATTGAAAATATCAATGGCACAGCTGTCTGGAAGCAAAACGTTCTTCTTATAAGCAAAACATGGTCACATCTCTTGCTTTCAATTGTTTTATTTATTGTCAACAGTGCTTTGAAGAATGAGAAACTTTTATCATGACATCCAAATTAATTGTTTCTTGTTGACTCAAACTGAGACTTGTAGCAGACATACTGGTATACATGGGAAGAGACTTACTAGTCCTCTTTAGAAGTACAGGATAAAGTCACATGTTATCCAGGCTTCACTGTCTTTTTGTTTACCACCATGTTTACCATGTTTTTACCTGTTGTTTTAATTCATGTTTGTTAAATTTGTTTGTCATTCTTTTGTCCAATTTAACACTTGAATAAAATGTATTTGCACCATTTTAATCTGCAGTTGACATTCGTTCAGACAGTTTATATCTGTAACTTTTAAAGATCTCATTTTAGATTCATTTATATTAATATTTGGTATTAAACACTGTGTCCTGCTTTTGTCCACAAGAGGCAGAAATATGTGTCCATGATGTTTTTTTCAAGGACAAGTCAGTCCTGAAAATAGAATTTACCCAAATAAAAGTCCCACGATTTGAAGGTCACGATTCTTACATTGCTCGTAATTTCCTTCCCTTTAAAAATTGCTTCCAGAATGACGATCCCTTTACCGAAACAATGAAGCTGGGAGTGCCTGCCTTAACAAAAAACCTGTCAACAGAACAAAGAAGACAGTGAGTCAGGACATGAGTGTGAAGAATGTTAATGTAAGGGAGCGTCTCTGACACCAGATATCAGTTAGATAAACACAAACATAAACATGACAACAAACATACAATTCAGAGGAGTCCTATGTCATGAAATTAATATATCTCTGGATGTTTGCAGAACAAGGAAACACCAAATAGCCGACAGGAGGAGGATTGTTTTTAAGCACTTTGCATGGTTCTCCCTGAGCTATTTGACTATCAAAAAATATTTTCCATTCGTCATTACAAACAGCAGACGAGTTTCACTTTGACCCTGCTTACACCTCTGCTGCTATGTTTCACACCCAACATTTAAAACAAATTTTATGTCTAATAAGGTCACGGTCAATAAGGTCAAGTTAAAATGTCAATTATAAGAAAAAAATAGACAGCTGCCGGCCAAAATGAGGAAATTTTAATGGTATAAATCAAACTAAAATCACACTTTATGACAAACAGACTATCTCGATATGCATACCTTTTATGTTGCAAAACCTTTAAAAGTGGCGTCTCTGGGTTTACTTGGTAGAGTGTCTCCTTCTCCTCATCTTCAAAGAAGAGCTAAAAAGTAAAGAGTGGTCAATGAGGTTAACTGGGATTCAAATCAATCGATTATGTTTATCCGTAAAAATAATTTTCTTGTTTTTTGTCATGAAATATAACCCATTTTTGACAGCTGTACTCAATTATTTGAGAACACAAGAATCTACATAACACTAATATCTACCTGACATGAAATATCAGTAAATAGCAGAATATACTGGTTGATGTATTCAGTTCATAATGTGGCAGCAATGGAGCTGCTACAGTTTGTAAAAAAAAACAAACTTTAGGATGCAGAAAAAAAAAGTTAATCTGCTGCCTCAGTTGTAATTGCAGGGCTGACACCGTGTGGTCGGTTGATTGAATTCTCATTGGTCAGACAATCACAAGGCTGTGTGTCCACCAAAGTGTTTTTCCAAGCTGAAAACGCTCATCTCTCTTCTAAAAAAAGAGCAGCGTTTTCATCAGCTGAGTTGATTTGGTGGTGTTTGGCTGCTACGATATGGAAGATCTGCTGAAATAAAAAATAGTTGGCAAAAGGTAGAGTATTTGCTCTGGATGAAAGGAGGGCTGAAGCATGTTGGGAAAGAGGACAGGCCTGCCAGTCGATGTGAGTTGATGATTTTTTTGAGCTAGGAAATGTTGTTTTGCAATGTTTTGCCCAACAATTAATATTTTTAACTCTCATCAACCAAAAAATGCTAAACTTGCATTTTTCAGAACATAATGTTTACATCATAGTGTAAATATGTGGCGCTATTATTTCAAAGAATGCCAAAAATATTCTGGCCTCAGGAAAAAAACACAAAGAACTTTGGTGGACATACAACACAGCCAGGTAGAGTGCACTGTGGCTGATTTAATCTAGAAGTAACATGCAGAATGTTTTTTTTAATTCCTCCATTGACAATTTGATTTGTTGAAGAGAAGTTCAGTCAAAGTTTTTTCAGTTTTACCTGCAAATTCTTCGGCTGATATTTTCTGTCCGTGTCCCAAGGTGGAAGTTCTTCTCCAAACATGACCGCCAGGTGATCCATGAAACTAAGACAAATATAAAGATACAGGAGTGATACTGCAGCTGTGATACTTATTAAAAACACTTCAAACTGATAACTTCTTGGCCTTTATTTAAATTAAATGGAGAAAGGTTGTTGTACGGAGAGCATCCCACAGATATAAAAAACACCAAGATAAATTCAGGACTTTATTTTACCAGTTGTTCTCGCAGAAAGCAGAGATGAAGTCAGTCTGCTGGTGTTCAGGATAGAGGAAGAGAACGGGCCAGTTCAGAGAACCCTGCTCGTCCAGGAAGACCTGAGCCCCCGTGACCTCCTGAGAGCTGAGGCCGTCCAGGCTCAGCTGTGATATCGCTGCTGCGGAGCCTTCGTCCTCGCCCTCGCTGTCTGAACCATGCTGACGAGGCTTTGCAGACTCGAGGAGCTTGATGCCTCGATCCTGCAAAAAAAACACACAAAAATATAAAATTGCGATATTGAAATACAAATGAGTTTTACACAAAAGGTTGGGTAAAAATTTCCTCTCAATTTTAAACAGCGAGTTTACCTTTATAGCGGCCAAAAGAGCTTCTTTCTCCCCATGCAGCTTTTTTTCTTTGAGCTTGGCCTTCCTGGCATCTCTGTCTGCTGCTCTCTGGGGAACAACAAATAAACACAGCTTTATGTTTGACTAAAACTAAAACCTCCACTCCAAAACATCAGCTGAGCTTATAAGTGACTGTACCTTTTGTTTATCTGCCGTGGCTCTCAGCTCCTGTAGCTTCTTGTCAGTGGGATGAGCCTTGAGCCCCTCATCACACCACTGGATGGCCTCTGTAAAGTTACGCAGCTCAATACTACTCTGTGCACCTGCAGAAACACACCCAAGATATACACATGGTTGTTTTTGTCATTATTTTAAGCTTCTTCTTTTTTTAAATATTGTACTCTTACTGTTATGCTATTGTAACTTTACAGAATTGCTAACCACATTTGTTTTGATATGCTAGGACCTGGTTTGATTATGTCACACACCTCTGATCAGGGCTTTAAGGTGGTCTGGTTTGATCTTTTTTGCAGCTGCAGCATCATTCAAGGCAGAGCGCATGTTACCTGTGTTGATATAAACCAGAAATATTCAGATGAATTGAAGCACAAAACACATGCAGATGTTTTTACATTGAATAATATTCTGTGATACATGAACTTGGCCGCTCCTGACCAATCTACCACAATGTTGTATTTAAATTTATATTAAGTTGTATTATATCTTTTATATATAAATCTTATATTTTATCTTAAATCTTGGAATGAGATTTTACTTTGTGACTTTATTTTTTAACACAGATTTTCTATGAGCATTGTTGGAGGGAGCCTCAGAAGTAAGAAATTAATCCCTAAAGACTGCTTCACTGCAACTGTTGTGCATACGACAATAACAAACGTATTCTTTGTAAACCACCTTAGTTTATGAACATACAATCCATATTTTTGGTGCTGGCAATACACGTATGTCTTAAAGCTGTTAATGCATCTGTATGACATGTAAATGCAGAGGTCCTCACCCAGGTGGAAGTGTGCCGCGGCCCGGTTGGTGAGGAGGATGGTGTTGAGGTCCTGGTCTCCACATTTCTTCTGCAAACCTACTGTGTAGCACAATACGGCTTTCTCGTACTTCTTCTCTTTAAAAAAATCATTTCCCTCATCTTTCAGGCTCTGTGCCATCTCTGAGGAGGAGAAGGGGAAATTAACCGAATGGTTAAAAGATGCTCAAGTCTTCACAAACTCCCACAGGTTTTTAAAAAGCTTAAGGGAATTAAAAGCTGTGGTACCTTCTGGGGTTCTGTCTTCATCGTGGATAATCGCCTGCAGACAGGCAAGCTCTGGGTGTTTTTTCGGGTCAATTTCTTCAGGGAGTTTTTTCATGAACATCGGTATGTTATCAAACTCCTGAATGAGGCAAAAACAGAGGGATCACTACACATCTTATACTTAAGTAAAAGTAAGGATACAACAGTGTAAAAATACTCTGCTACAAGTTTTGCATTCAAAATCCTACCAAAGTAAAGTACAAAAGCGCTATCATCAAAATGAACTTACAATGCCAAAAGTAAAAGTACTGATTATGCAGAAAGGTTAAACAAAGGATGAGAATAATTGATGCATTGATATTAACATCAGTGTAGTGCTGAAGCTGGTAAATGTGTTGTTTTTTTTTAATTTACAGAAGTCAAGTCTTATCTTTGTCTATAATAATACATCATAATCAGGACTGGACTGACAGAAACCAACATTCAGACCCTCTAACCGACGTAATGTTGTTTTTTTCGGTTATTTAGAAATTCTATCAATCCTTCTCACACTGGGGTTGCGGTGGTGTATGTCATGCTTCTGGGCTCCGTCTAAAACTACGACTTTGGATGGAATTATTTAGAGACACCAGGACGCATTGCCCACGTCTCAGCCGCTCTCACGAGCTCTTATTATTTTCACCCTTTCTCTGAACAACACATCACACCTGTCGTCATAGAAAACTACAAAACTCCTTACAACTCCTTCCCAAACAACCAATCCATAATGCAAGAAATTCAAGAACTCAAGCCACAAGCCCAACTCCAGAAATTTGTTCGCATGAGAAATGGCAACCTCCTTATCTTCCCCAAAGACATCCCCTCCTGAACTCTCCTCTCCACATGGCCAGAGGGAGCCTTTGATGGAGCACAGTTCACCTGCAGGCTGGCATGCAAACCTGGCTCTACCCGCCCCCCGAATTAACCCCAGACATAACTCCTGGTCATCAAAGTCATCCACACAAACATTACAGAGGAACAGGTTACAACAGATGTGGGACAACAAGGGATCAGCATCTCCAGAATACACAGAATCATAAGCAGAACCACCAGAGATCCACCTCACCAACCCAGACCAGGCTGCCGGCCTCCTCCATGGCTCAGCCCCCCCCCACCACCACCACCACCACCACCACCACCAAACAATGCTTCAAATGTCAACAATATTTCCAACAACTGCACCAACAGGCACATCTCTGCATGAGATCTGGAGACAACCACCACCACAAAACCTGCACCAAGGATCCTCATCACCCTCAACAGTCACAAGAGTCTACCTGGTATACACTCTTCAAATACTCTGCCTCCTCCTGGATCACCATCTCTGACTACCAACTCCAACGCCTCCAAACCATTCAAAACAAAGCACTCACACTGGCCCACAGACTTCCATCTTCATCAGCAACCAGTACATCCAAAACATACCAGGCATCAGGACCATCAAACAGAATCATCTGAAGACTGCCTCCAACAATCCCGCCCTCCAGAAAACCATCCAGGAAACGGACCAACAGCTGCCCCCCCTGTCATTCATCTTACAGCTCACCAAAGCCCCCCAAGCACCCCCCAGCCCCAATAAACCAGTCCAACACACAGAAGACTGTCCACCACTGCTGCTGAACATCACATACATGAACATGAACACACACACACACACACACACACACACACACACACAATGTAAATAATGCACACCACACACAGGTCATCTCTCTGTCTTCATTTCTCTCCGTTTCTCTTCTATTTTATTTATTTTTATTTAACTCTTTCCTCTTGTTTCGTGCCTTGGTACACATGTGTCCTCCAAACTCCTTCCGTGTCCACCACCAAGCCCTGAACTGTCCCA
The DNA here is from genome assembly GCF_026936395.1 of Plectropomus leopardus. Classification (NCBI taxonomy): domain Eukaryota; kingdom Metazoa; phylum Chordata; class Actinopteri; order Perciformes; family Serranidae; genus Plectropomus; species Plectropomus leopardus. The sequence continues at coordinate 13,739,799 of NC_142180.1, forward strand.
GCAGGCTCATGAGCCTCTCTCAAATTACATAAATGTGGTGTAATTTGTCTCTGAAGTGCAGTAAAGAAAACGCATGAAGTCGCAGAAAATGGAAATGCTTAATTAAAGTACAAGTCTCTTAAGTTTGGACTTTGGTGCAGCACTTGTGGAGAAGTTCTTCGTTACTTTCCACCACTGCTAAGGAGTTAGCCGTTAGCTTGCTAGCTTACAAAACCAGACTAAAGCCAAATCAGTTCATTTTCCCTTTGACTAATTTTTATCTTTGCTGTTTATAGCAAATAGTTTGTACGTGTCAGTGGTACCTCTTCCCAGTTGTCTTCGCTGAAGCCATTTTTATATCCGTGGGTCTTAAAATTGTCCATCAACGCGTCCATGCCATCGTCGCTGTCATACTGTCCCTCCGAGGACGCCATCTTTAGATCAAACTATGTTTTTGAAGCGCTATTTTGTTGTTTATAAATCTTCTACTAAGTGTGACAAGAGGTCAAATTAACTGTAATAACGTCGTGTCTTCTAGAAGTTACCCAGCTCCTTGTTTACGCATGTGGACCGCCGGTACTTTACGAATAACGATCCGTGCTGAAACACAACCATGATGCATTAGTTCCGCAGCCGCCAGAACAACAAACAAATAACGAACATAAACGATTATAATGAAAGCGCCAGAGATGAAAAATAACCACATTAATTACAAAGTGATAGCAGTTAAAACAATTTAAAAGTAACTGGTTTTATTGTTTTTTTGTTTTTTTGCTAGATTACTTCAATTTAATGCTTCATTATTGTTCAACTCAAATTTGCGAAGGAAATGTAATCTACTCCTCTCCATCGATAACAGCTAACTTACTTTAGCTAGTAATTTTGCAGTTAATAATTTTTATACAAAACATGCGATTATTTTATAAAATATGGTCAACTGTTATGAACTTAACCACTAAACACAATAGAAACTATACATTTGACTGCCAATAATGAATTGCTTTTTGTCACTTATTAAGCAAGTCTGCATTTTGAGCCACTCTTTATTTTGTGGTTTCCTTTTTCATATGTTAAATTCTGAATGCAGGTCTTGTACTTATGAAGCATTTTTATGCTAGGATATACAGTATATATAGGTAGTTTTGCATGAGACTTACATCTTCTTGGCCACACTAAGTGGTAATGTGACAGGGAGTGATCGAAGGTAATAAGCATATTTAGAGATAATTGTACTTTATCAGTTTTAATGGCAAACTGTTATAAAGGAGTACTTGTTACTCTGCCTGATTGAAGTGACTGCAACAGATTTAACTGTTTTGAATCTGTGTATCATTTGTTCAATTAATATTTAATTGAGAATCAATAAACAGGACGTTTTCCGTTTTTTCCTTTTTGAAATGAAAACAAATAAATGAAAATTAGTGTGTTTTTCAATATCCCGTTTATTAATCAGGATCAAATAAAGGAAAGTTGAAATACAGATCACGGGAACTAGTTTAATTGTTGCTAAAACAAACCACGTGTATATAAAGCAGTTAAAATGGACTTTTACCATTATAAAAAATGTTGCTTTCATCAGGAAACATAAACATAACCCTTAAATGTGGCTTACCTGCAAATTGACTTTTATTTTTGAACTACTACTTGTATATTTTTATTTGCATTTGGGTGTTAATATATCACTGTAATGCTTCTTTTGCTAAAGTTAAGGACCTGAGTACTTCTTCCATCACTAGAATATGTGATTTTTTTTGTTGCTCTTCCTTCACTTTCATGACGCTTTATTTAAAGCATTCGCCGTATGTCAGCATTGAGTCGTACTAAGAGGTCAATATGTTCGGATCCAAAAGCATATAAAAACACGACAACAAATGTTCATTAATTCTGATAACCTCTTATGTTTTTATTTGCATGGGGACAGAAAAACAAATGAATTGTGTATGAGATTTAAGTAACCAAATGCAATTTAATATCATTAGGTCCATTATAAAGCTTTTGTTGTGACATTTAAGCCAATTTATAACATTTAACATTATAACCTTTATAACATTGTAAAGCAAAAAGAAATCCTCCAGTCCTCTCAAAAAAAACTTACCACACACAAGGCTTTTATTTCATTTTCCCACCACCACACTGACTGAATCATAAACACATTCATATCCACATTTAGAGTTGTTATTCATACAGTTTCCACTCTTCCGAGGACATCCAAGAGTCCATCTTTACTGAGAAACATCACCTCACCTGTCTGCTGACAGATCACCTCAAACCTGGGTGTTTCCTCCAGAGCTCCCTGTCCTACAATGATAACATACGGGTAGCCCAGTCTGCTGGCATCCTTCAGCCTGTTCCCAATGGTCTTCTGTGTGCGGTCATCAACGACAACTTCACCTCTCAAACGAGGCAGAGTCTCTCCCAAAGTGTGAACCAGCTCCTCAGCCAAAACTGCTGCCTCATCCATCTTACTGCCCTTCTTTGGGGGTAAAACACACACCTGGTACGGAGCAAGAAGGCCTGGCCAGCGGATCCCTTCTTCTGTTGACAACACCTCAATGGCTGCGGCGAGAATGCGAGTTACCCCAAGTCCGTAGCAGCCCATTTCTGCGATAACAGACTTGCTCTGGGCATTGTTGAAGGAGGCATTGAACATATGAGAATATTTTTTACCCAAGTAAAATGTGTGGCCGACCTCTATACCCTTTGACTCTACCAGTGTGCCAGTTTTGCACTGTGGGCAGTCAGTACCGCCTGATGACATGGTCTCTACATTCGCAGAGAAGGAGCACTTCCCACAGACCAGAAGTCGGTCCTCGCCAATGTCTGCTGGCAGCTGGAACTCGTGGGAGAGTTTCCCGCCAATGTTTCCTGTGTCTGCCTGCACCTGAACACAATGCAGTCCCAGCCGGGTGAAGAGCCTGGTGTACGCCTGACGCACAGATTCATAGGTCTCGTACGCTGCTTCTTCACTCACATCAAATGAGTACATGTCCTTCATGTAGAACTCCCTCCCTCGAAGCAGACCAAACTTTGGCTTTGGTTCATCTCTGAATTTGCGAGTGATCTGTAAAAACAAAACAAAACAAAAAAAAAAACAGATGTAAAAGTTGTAACTTATTACAACAAAGATGCTTTTGGCAACAATATAAAAACTACCTGATAAAGAAGCAGAGGCAGATGCCTGTAGGAGAGAGTTGTCTGGTGAGCGACCAGAGTCGTCACTGCCTCTTCGTGTGTGGGACCCAAGCAGTAGTCAGCTCCGTGGCGATCTTTCAGACGGAACAGCTCCTTTCCCATCAAGTCCCAGCGCTCACTGGTTTTCCAGAGATCAGCTGAGCACAAACTGGGCATGTCCAGTTTCTGCCCACCAATCGCCTGCATCTCCTGGTCAATTACTCTCACCTGTTGATTTAAGACAAATTTATTGCATGCTCAAGACCAAAATGAGAATATTTACACTCAATCCCTTCTACAAATTAATCACAGTTATAATCTAATGAGTGATCCACAACCTTGTGGACAGGCCCCCAAGCAGACACAAAATAAATCAAATGATTGAAAGTAGATGATAGACAAGAACGCAGGTTTGTGCAACACAATATTATACCGTTCTTCAGGGCTGTAATCACCTCTTTTCCTATGAATTAGAAAAACAATTACATTTTACATAAAAATTATTGAGATGAATTAATCTCACAAGATGAATTTACTTTACTTCAATTAAGTATTAATAAAAAGAAGAACACAGCAAAATCCAGAAATTAACAAAAAATTAAATAAATGAACCGATGACTCCCACTAAAAGGCTAATTATAAAAGTTATACAACATCGACAACGTTTAACACACGTATGATTGTGTTCGAATGTTTGCAGATTCATGTCAGAAAATTTAAAATTCTTCTCAAAATATTTGTTTGTGGACATGAAAATACCAGATTTACCATGCTCAACTGACATGTATAATTTCCTTAATAAAAAACAGTCTCACCAGCTTCTCCATGGAGCGGACAGTGGCAGGAAGGTAGTAGTAACAACCGGGGTTTGATGGATGGATGAGCCCAGCCTGCTGCATGAGCCTTTGACTCTTACAAGTCGTCTCGCCTTGTAGCCGGCTGTCCTGTCCCACATCACGCAGGTTTGAGGGCTGGTAGAGGCGGGACACCAGGAGTGTGGGCTTGATTTGTCTGGAGTTGGTGGAGGCAGAAACAGCGGCAGGCTCAGCACATCCTGAATGGTTCCTCCGTGGAAGAACTGAGGTTCTGTGGAGCCGCCGGAAGACTTTTGGCCAAATCTGATTCATTATGGGCTCCATGGTAAATCTGGACCTATTAGATGAGGAAAGTCAGTTATTGGTGGAACTATTAGTCACATAATGAGAACATATTATCAACATTTTAACCATCAATCAATCATTTGAGTCATTTTTCCAGTTTTTCTGAGACAAAACTAAATATTTGGAGGCATTATCTTTGCCTCAGAGCTACTGCAATGAGCAATTTTTACATTTTCTGATAAATAATACAATACTATAAACCAGTCAGTAAAAAAAAAAAAAAAACTAACAATTTAGTCAGTAATGAAAATAATGGTTAGTTGGGGTGGAAAACACAACTTCTGTCACCATACGATGTTATATTAATAATGTGGACACCTACATGATATTTGCTGATATCATAAAGTCTGCTATGACAGAATTTTGATTACATTCAAGTCAGGGGCCTGTGATCATATGATGAAATATAAGTAAATTTAAAGAAATGTTTTTTTTCTTATCTGCTTAGCTGCTGTCAAAAGGCATTCCTTAAAGATGACAATATGTATTGATGTTTTTACTTTTTCATCAATGATACTGGATGACTGATCATTGAATTGAAATATCGATCCAGGTTAATGTATAGTTACAGCAATAATGGTACGCAGCCCTAAAATCAGTGATGGTTATAAAACTAAGTAACTAATTTAAAGATAAGAGATAAACTAACAATTTAGCAATCCCAAAGTGGGGAAACTCACTTATTACAGAAGCAAGAAAAAAGAAAGAGAAAAAAGGAGGAAAAAAGTATTATTATTATTATAAAGACATACAGATACTGTATGTCCATGATTGATAGTTGGACAGGATAACTGAAGTTCACATATGTAGTACATTTACTGTACACACAGAATAGAAATATAGCCTGAAAATATTTTTGCATAGTCAGTGGTAAAATATTGCACAGTAGGATATTGCACAGGAATTTTACATAGTATAAACATAGGATATGAATAGGACACTTACATGTATATGTGAATATGTGTATACTATATTTATTACGTGGTAATTATTCAAGAACTGTGCTCACACACAATTCTGAGGTACAACCACTTTTTTTCTTTAATTTCTACTTAATAATGTTAGAGGGAAATATGTACTTTATACACTGTGGACAATATAATATGATAATAACAATGCACTTTTATATGAGTATGATTCTTAAAGCCTTTATAATATATTTCTATAAGTATTTAACTTGAGTAAAATGATCAGAGTACTTCTTCCATCTCTAATACAAATACACATAATCTAAATGCTATATCTTAAAGTTACAGGCATGAAGTGCAAGCAAGTGTTCAATCATTGAAGTCAAGGTCGTCAAAACTCAGTAATTACCATACAGGTAATCACTGGAATAAGCTGCATCTCCGTTACACGATTACAGAGTATTGGCTGACAGTATGGATGGTACATACAGATGTCCAAAGTGTCCACAGCAGCGACGGTTCACAGATACCTGTCACTAAATCCTGTCCTGACTATGAATCGGGGCAGGGTGATGGACAGTTTAGCTAGCTGAATTTAGCTTCCTCGGTTAGCACAAAACGACTCAACGTACGCAGAAAAAGTAAACACAGCTAACCTCGGGACCGCCGACTGCTGTTGGACTTTTCCGAGTCGATTATGTGATGAAATGTGTAAAGATTTTCATTTCTAAAAAGCTAAGAGACTGAAAAACATTGAAGGTCCCTGCAGCAGCACGCTTTTCCTCTTCTACATGGCCGGAAGTCGCCGCTGTGACGTTACACCGCCTCCCGCAGGTGCGGAGGAGTCACGACGCAGATGCCGTCACTGTGGTGGTCGTTTTCAGTTAGGGACTGTTGGTTATTTATGACGGGGGGGCACTTCAGATACATTTGTAAGCACCAGGGAGGGATTTATGTTTTTATAATTTGACTCAGGGGAGGAATATTCAACTTTAAATGGTCGTGTCGGTTATTTTTCTTTGAAAATCTCCAAAATCCCACCATTTATCGTGTCCAGAAACTGTGAAAAATGATTATTTCTGGTGGAGGGAGGGTCATGCATTTCCTCCAGTAACCCAGGGAGGTTTTTTTGCAGCCCAAAGGGTCAAGCTATTTGAAAGAAGAAAAAAAAAACACTCAACTACCCTCTACTCTACTTTATAAAGTACAGTCCCTTAAACGGATTGTTGTGATGGACTACATTATATTGAAAGGTGATGGACGATGGACAGTGATGGACAATTGACCCAATCAGCTCAAGACATCTGTGTGGGAAAGAGTGGGCTAACAAAGTAAAGCTGCTGAGGAAGAGATGTGATATATGGCTGGACAAAACATAATAACATTTCCTATGATAGAGGTGTACATTACATGTTAAATAATACAAAACTTAAAAGCAAATAAGAGCAGACTATACAGGCTATAAAACTGGAGGACACAAATTACATTCTTTTTGACTGTATTTGCTGTTACTGTTAGTGCCTTAAAAACAATGCTAAATTTGTTGAAACCAAACAAACGACCTATATATGTATAGGGTGCACTCTGTGTTGGTACAATTGATGAGTTTTTATTGAATGCACTATACTATAGAATGTAATCGTTGTTGCTGACATTATACTGTACTTCAGCCTCTGTTAGTGCCATTTTTACGGCTTTATAGTGTTTTATATCAGCAATTTGAAACCATTATTTCCTCAGTCAGTCAATGACACAGACACATCATGATCGGCCCACACAGCAAACACAGCGTCTCTGTTTCTCTTCAGGTGGACACTGTGTTGGACATTTTTCAGTCTGCAGGTAACAAATTGATTGAAGATGAGCACACACGCAGCATGCACACACACGCACACACACAGATGTATACCCAAGCCAATTAGGTTTGTGCCTGTTTCATCCATTCGACTAGACTCTAGAGGTTCTTGTTGTTGTAAGACTTGGTTCTGAGAGAAATGGGCGACTGTGTGTCTCCGTGAGATAACAAACAATCCCATTAGGACAGATCATATCTGCAAACATCATATTTGCCTGTTTGGTTATATAGTAATTATCAGAATGTTACTATTAGAAATACTTAGTTGGGGGTTTCTGGGAAATGCAGTGTAAAATTTTGGCATAGTGTAGCTTTCTATTGTATACTACATCATACATTAGAATGTAAGATTATGATCTATGATCCCTCTCTTATATGTTTGCCTTCAACTAGACTTAACTCAAACTTTACTGTGATTACACTTTTGAACAAAGAATCATAGTCTTTTGTAAATTTTACTGATGCTAAAATAATCCCCACTTACAATCACTGCCCTTCAAATCTTCATAATTAACGTCTCAAATTCAATCATGACATATGGCCAAATACTGAAAACATATAGGAGCTTTATAATTTGATAAAAGCTAACAACTTCCCACTGTGATGGGAGGGAGCCTTCCCTGCTTCACTGCAGCTGCTGCTCACTTTGCTTTAATCAGCTTTTTGTCATGTCTCTGTTAAACATTGATCTTGAACTGATGTTTGAAGTCAAATCAAATATCACTGATCTGGCTCAACATACAATATGAACAAACAAGGTCACTTAGAGGTTATTTTAAGGGATAAACAGAAGCACTTCTTTTCTATGTGTTAGTCACATAGTTAAATGTCATAAGAAATGATGTCAAACATCATGGTAACTGTATATCATTTAGAGCCCTTAAAGGTAATTTCAGGTCATTTTCTACGCCTCCTATGAGTCAGTAATCAGGACAGTCGGACCAAACCAAGTTCATTATGATGATAGAGGCTCTGATTTCAGCCACCAATGCTCATCAGTCAAGTAAGGAAGATGTGGTGAAACACAAATTCTGTTTTCTCTCTATTAAAATCATTAAATTTTGCAATGAAAACAATATCAACAACATATCATAGAATTGTGTTTCAGCGTTCCTGAAAAAATAAAGTTATCATCAGCACAAAACACTAGTGCTTCATAAAACATTTTTAAAAAGACATTGGTTGGATTTTCTTTATGGTTTTGCCAAGATAACAAAAAAATAGAAGTCAGAGCACATCCAACAGCATTGTCAGGCTAAATTAATAAAACTGTGTCTGCTGATACTGCATGATAACAACAACAAAAATTAGATCATGAACATGTCTGACAAAACAATTCCAACTCAAGGCCCAATTTTTGCAGAGCTTTTTAACATATCACACAGTGTCAGATGTCATGGATTTTTTTATGCGTTAAGGGTTAGCGTGTAAGATTTAGGGGGCTGGCATCTAGCGGTGTAGATTGCAACCAGCTGAATTTTTTCCTGCTTAGAATTCCTTCAGTGTTCATTGTGCAGGAGATTTTTTACCAGGAGCTGAATTACCCACAGAGGTCTCCCTCTATAACAAACTGACCAGGTGATAAAACTGGTAAAAACACTAAATAAGGCAATTTCACATTAAAAAAAACAGCAAAAAACAGAAATGTGTTCTTTCGATGCTCTTGGCGGACCAACTACCTGTGTAGATATAAACGGCTCATTCCAAGGAAACAAAAACACGATTCTTATTTGAACTAAAGAAAAAACAACACATACTATATTATATTCCATTTCTGCCAAAATATCTGGCCTAAAAATGTTACACACTGAAACCTTTTATCTTATGTTCATCTTGTATGTCTATGGTGGCTGTGCATGCAGTGATAAAGTTACATGATGCTAACGACTCAGTGCCATCTTGTTGACAGAGCTTTCTCCAATCTGTCCGACTTATAATGTCACCAACATGAAACAACACCAAGTCACTGAATAAACAGACTATTGTAAAAAAGGTGTTCAGGAACTTAAATACTATGATTATTTTTTGTGGAAGGAGTCAGTAAATTATTGCTGGTGGAGATAAAACAGCAAAAATGGTGCAGAATATCTTGAGAAAGTAAAATGTTCTTATGTTGATGTTGAAACGCCTGACACAAGCATTTAACCTCTGAAACCCGAGCAAATTGGTTTGATTTATTTTGAAAGCATGAAAAGAGATGTCCCAAAAATTGCAAGAATTAGGTTAAGCTGGCCAGAAAAAAACCTGAAAATTAGTACAAATAAATAAATAAAAAGAGAGAGATAAAAAATATTTAAAAAATGATTATTAAATTATAATTCATTATTTAAAGTTTAAAACGTTTACATTTTGGCACTTTCTTTCAAGCCATTTCTCTTTTTTTAATTTTCTTTTATTTATTTACTTATTTTAACATTTTTCTTTTCTTTTGTGCGTGTTAATTTTCAGGCATTTTTTAAAATTAATTTTTACTAATCATTTGCCTGTTGTGGGTAATTTCTTGTAAAATTGTTCAATGCCTTACATGATTTTTATTTGATATTAAGCCAATTTGCTCAGGTTTTAAGTAGTTGAAAATAGAAAACAGCAAACTAAAACAAAAGAAAAGAAATTACCATGTTAGATGTTATTTTATCAGCAAAGTCTTGTTAGTTCTTAGAGACGTTTGGTTAAGCTCTATTCATCAGCTAAACTTCAATCAGGTCATTCTTTTTTAATTAGAAATCAGTAAAAAAAATCAGCAAAAATAAAAAGCATCTAACGAATAGACAGTTATTTTTTAGTAAATGTGGTCGTTTCTATTTTAATATCTTTGTTTTCTGCTGCCATGGGGATGACCACACAGCACATCCAAATAAACATAATATAATTTTATCGACATCCTAAGTGGGACCTCCAGTGTTTATGATGGAACTGAGATGTCACTGAGTATCACATCGCACCATCAGCAGCACTGTAATGACCTGCATGATGGGATTGTCAACATTGACTTTTTCCCACTTGCACGGCCCAAACTGCTCATAAAGACAAACGCAACAAGGCCATCAGAGTGCTGTAAACACATGAAACATCTGTTTGGGAATCACTTTGCATCACTTAATTAGCCATGCGGTGTAGTGAAGGTCAGTGCAATCACAGCCTTAAATCACATAATCACAGAGGAGGCTGCACTCGTTTAATGTGATTCTCAGGTGGAGGCTGTAAAAGGTTGATGGAGGTCACTCTCTCTTAGAGATGACCGGAAACATAAAATGATTTGACTGTCATGACAGAGTGAAGACCGTGTGTGTGTCTGTGTGTGTGTGGTCAAGTTTGTGTGTGATTGGGATGGGCTAAAGGGAGGAAGTGAAGAGATACTCAGCATTGATGAACTGAAAAGTGGATGGTATATAACACAGAGAGATGCAAGCACTGGATCAGGAAAGAGGACAGGACAGACAAGGTAACCAGGAGAAAACAGGACAGAGCAGCTGAGGTAGTTTCAGGAACAAAGAGAGAAACCTCCGTCAGGTATCCAGCATGCGAGCTCTGGGGGTTCTGCCTCTGCTGTTGTGTGCAGTGGTGTGTGTGGTCCAGGTGAGAGCGGAGGTGAAGGCAGTGAAGCTGTGCGGTCGTGAGTTCCTGAGGGCTGTCGTTTACACCTGCGGAGGCTCCCGTTGGAGAAGATTCCTTAGTGAGTCAGACATGGATGGTGAGACAACTTCTTTTATTCTTAAAAAAGACACAGACATAGTGGTCAGTGGTTATTTTCAGTTACTTTTTTTTCTTCATTCAGGATAAACCTTATTATAAAACAAGTGTATAATGCAAAATAGCATAAAAATGATTTTTCTTTAAGTGTGTGGATGTAGCCTTTAAGGATATGTTCAAAATTTCTCAAGACTGTCCTACAACAATACACAAAATTCAATATAACCATTACAGCACATTCTATTGGCTGTTGAGTGGTCTGTTTTTAATGTTATGGGGGATAAAATCCTGCAGTTAATATGAGGCTTCAGCTGTCAAATCTATATATTCCAAAAAGTTATACTTTTTAGTATGAAATTCCTCTTTTTTATTACTTTTCTTCCAGTGCAGCTCCACAGGGAAACGGGAATTTCACACCAAAAAGTCCAAACTTTTATAGATATCCACTTGAATAAACTACCTTAAACTGCTGAAGCCTCATATTAACTTGAGAAAAACACACTGGGATACATTTCAGAACAAATTGCAGATTGTGGATTTTGCCCATTACTTATAATGAAATCGCATGATCTCTTTATATTAATAGTAATAACTTAATTTTGATAGCACTTATCTAAACAAAGTTACAAAGTGCTTCACAAAGTGCATATGAATTAAACAAAGAAATATACTGTTAAAATAAATAAAACAATGTAAGAGCTAAGATAAAAATCTGCACACAGCAAAAGGACATAAAACACAACATTTTTCACACTAGATATGTATAAGTAAGTCATTAAAATAAAAAGCTTTCCCACAAAAATATGTTTTAAGCAATGTAGTAAAGCAACAAGATCAGTATGAATAGGAGCTCAGTGCTTATGTGGACACCTAATTTTCTTCCTCTCACAAAACATTTCTTAATCTCAATGAGACTTCCTGAATGAAAACCTCTTAACAGTTTCCATTTAGGTGGCTATAGGGTTGTTAAAATGAACTACTGTACAGCAGTCAGGTAAAGACACAGAGAAAGTGTGGTGTCCTTGCTTAGATTGCAGACATTTTATATGAATGAATACTGCAGTTTGCATGGTTTTATTTATGCATTTCTTTTTAAGCTTTCTGTAAAAGATTCTTTAAGATCTCAACCTTTTTTCAATCTCTCGGGCATCAAAATTTAAACCCACTTCACTACTGAGTTCTTTATTAAATTACACCTAAGATACAACCTTGCAGACTGAAACTTAAAAGTTATCAAACTAAACAGGATTCCTGTATCTGAAAGTGACCTGCAGCTTTCCACTACTGTGATTCAGTGTACATTTTACGCTATTAATCCAGCGGCTGCAGTGCAGTGGGTGTGCAGGCAGACAGGTGCCCGTGTGCAGAGACACTGTCTGCTGTTTTACATGATATGTAGGGTTGAGGATCCTACAGATCATGATTAAATGCTGCAGCGGTCTGTTCCCCTGGCAGCAGCCCCCCTCCCATCTGACTGTCACACACAAACAAACCCAGTTAGCCTATCAGTCGAGCTGATTAGAAAGAGTAAAGTGACACTATAGAAGACAAATAGCTCAGAGTTAATCTGAGCAGTCATTTAGAGTTTCCTTATTTAATGGGAACATAGACCTCAATTACACAAGACTGATCTGAAATCAGTCAGCCATTCATTATTCTGTTGGAAACAACTGTGACAAAATTACTTGGAAACTAACATATGTAAAAGAGTGTGTGAATCTGGTTATTGAGCATTTTTTTGTGTTTTGTTGTTCCAGGTTTGCCCACAGGGGAGCAGACCAGTTTGGAGAGCCTGAGCAGCAGCAACCCCGGCTCTGAGTTGACCAAACGGGATATTAATAACATACTGACCACCGTGTGCTGCCAGGTGGGCTGCAGGAAGAGCGACCTCACCTTCCTCTGCTGAGACTGGATCCTTTCTCTAATCTTTCTCCAAAAGGACTCTGCTCTCTCCCATCTTGCCTTAGTAGAAACCAAATCTGAATCAAAAGATACTTAAAAACAATATGATCAATATTTTATGTACAATAATGCTTCACAATTTTCCTCATTGCTTTTGATATTTTTTGTGAGTTATTACTTTAACTGGTTGCAGATGTGAGTGTGGACCACGTCTGTGAACATGTTTCTGAACCCGAGCTGGAAATATGTGAAACCTTAAAAACATATATCAACCTATAAGAATTAGGAAACTAAATGCACTCAGGGACTATATCACTTCCCACTCAGAGAGGACAGATATCCCGGCCCTGATTCTGTCCTGTATGTAGCCAGAATCCACAGGTTTGCAGATTTGCAAAATTTCCCTCTCTGCTTTGATGAATTTATAGGAAATTTGAGCTGTATTCTATCGTGATACTGTACTGTATTCTTGCTGTTTTTGTCAAATAAATGTTCTTGCATAGGGCTTACATTCTGTGAGGTGTGACATCTTTTTAAAATTGCAGTCCTGAACAAAAGATACACAACAATACATAAGAAAAGCCAGAGTCAATAAGATCACCAAGACATCAGTATGTGATAAAAAAAGGTCACAAAATAGCACGCTGGTGGCCTCTATACCAACCTCGAACGTGCCCAGTTGTGTCCACCTCTGTTTCTCCCCTCATTTCCTATCAACTCTTGACTGTCAAATATCCAACAAAAGGCAAAAATGGACTCAAAAAAAAAATCTAAGACAAGATTCCACAGCCATGCTCTCTCCCCTGAAAGACTGCATTTAGGCACAGTCGTGAGACGGACAAATTAAAACAAATAAAACACAAACATCCAGTTATAATTTTTATTGGTTTTGGAAAGAAGCAAACTAAGTTTCTCAGTTCATCTTAGCGTTGTTATGTACTGTACAAACAGCTTGCACATGTGTTTGAGGTTAATGGTACAGAACCAAAAAGCATTCTGGCTTATAGCACACATAAACACACTCCCTGCTCTCCTCTCAACATTAATACAGGTAACTGACACTCAGCACAACACGTCATTTCAGTACTATCATTGTAGATGCCCCACCTTTTACTGCATGCTCGGCATGCAATAATGAATTACTGCAGGACAAATTCCGCACAGAGATGAAAATCTGGAAAAGTATTGTTTAGTTTTTTAACTGGATGATGCAACTAACAGACTGATGGAGAATTTTGTACTGTAAAGTGACTTTCAAGCTGAAAGATGTGTATGCTGTAGTATAGTGGTAATTTAAAACAGATGCAAGATGGGGGATGTGTGTGGTGGGCCTCTGTAGATAATGCTGCAGTGACTGTTGCACTGATGGCTTCAGCCAGAAGGTTACAGCTTTCTGTCAGGCATGTTGTCCAACTAGATGAAGACATGACTGAAAGAAAATGTTACCAAACTAATGCGGGAGCTAAATGGCACCAATCATTATCACCTCGCAGTGATAAATTAAATGCAACCCAAGAGTAATCCACATCAAATCTCCACAGGAATAAATCTGGTTAAAAATTTTATTTTAACTGCACAGCTCAAATCTGTTAATTTTATTAGCCCAAATAACTTTGCATGTTTAAAACTATGCCCCATTAAAAGTACTCCATCTTTCAATAAGAGTATTGATGTGTTGCTAATAGTCCTCTTGTTCTTTTTATTATGATTGGTTGCATTTAGCAGAAAGCCAACACACAGTACAGTACGGAGATCATCAGCTACGCTTCACACACACTTTTTGTTCTTCATGTAGAGTGTCAGAGCATTCAGGAAGTTCAACATCATCAGCACAGTGTTTATTACACATTAAACAATATAATATTTTTTCATTTTTATCCGTTTTAAAAATATTCAGCTTATTCTCCTTAACAGAGGACTAACTGTCCGGGGTACACACACATAAAATACAAAAAAAAAGAGAAGCATTTTGGTCAACTTAACCTCGCTCCACAACCTCATTCAACTCATGTCATCTCACAGAGACCATTACGATTATGCAAAATAAAGCCATGGATTCAAGCGCCGGTTGGATGATCAGGGGTGTGCTCATGATATAATCAGGGAGGTTAGGTACCACTGTGGTGAAACAGGTCAGAAAACAGGTCAGACGTGGTTCAAGATGAATAAATAGCTGAATAGGTAGATGCAGGAACTGAGAATGCTGTATTAACACAAGAATGCTTTTGGATGAGGTTTGAATGTAAAAAAAATGGTCCCAGTAAACAAATCCTGTTCCAGTGGTGGAACCATAGTCACCAAAAGTCATCACTGTGGTTGAGGAAAAGTGATTGCTTTTGTTGTCATTGTCTTGACCTTATAAAAATGAAAAGCTTAACAATTTGGGAAATACACAGACTCGCTTTCTTGCCGAGAATGTTGAATTTAAATGGAGCCACAAGACAGTTAGCTTAGCTTAACATAAAAGACTGGACACAGGGGGAAACAGTTAGCCTAGCTCTGTCCAACAAGACTGAGAGACTACAGTCACACTAACACTCTGACAATGCTACTGTGCTAACATTTAGCAGGTATAGTATTTACCATGCTCGCTCACATGTATGCTCACCATCTCAGTTAAGCGTGTTAGCATGCTAACATTTGCAAACTAGCAAAAGTAAGCTGAAGCTGACTGAAATGCCTTTAGGTTTGCAGGTGATCGTGATCCAAAATATTGGACATGTAATGATGGCGGTGCTACAGGAAAAGTTAAGGAATCTCCAAAGTCAAAGTTCAAACATTTTATATCTTGTTAATCCGCCATTAAACAAAGCTAGCTGCTTCCAGTCTTTATGCTAAGCTGCTAACTGTCAAAAAAAGGATATTTCCCAAATGTCAAACTAACTCTTTGTGTGGACCTTGCCCATGGTATAGCTAACTCTACATTAACACTGCTTTCACAAAGCATAACACAGCATCCAGGAAGATATTTTATCTTTTTTCTTTAAATTACCCCCCCTCACCCATATATAGCTCAATTCTTCTGTTGCACTCAAGTTAAAAAATTATATCTGAAATAAATTCAAAAATTATACCTTATACTGTACACAGGTTACCCAACTACACAGATAACAAAAAAGAGAGTCAAATATTTATACCTTTAAGGGTTCTGAGTTGTGTGATACCATTCAAATTCTATAACAGAATCACGTTTCATACAACAAAATCGTCTTCATCAATAAATAAAAATAGAATGCTGTCAGGTACTCTGAAGTCTATCACTGCTGTCCTGGGAACAACAGAAAGGCTATCTGACAATACGAGGAAAACACCAAACGCCCTTTAAGATATATATTATTGATTTAAAATGACACTTTGTACACTTCTTTTGTTCTGACGGGAAAACAGATTTTTCTTATTTTGCAACCAGTAAATTGATTTATCATTGCAGCTGCCTAACTACCTAAAAACCTCTCCACGCCTGTATATTCCAGAGAAACAAAATTAACAGTATGATTGACTGATCAGTGCATTTATATCAAAAAAGGATGTGATCCAAAGTCATATGACCCTGTAGTACCAGTAGGTAATGCATGAAAATCTAGTTGCTTTTTTGTAGTTATTGATCCTGTGTTTCAAGCACCAACAAGAAACATCTCTCTGCTTGTGACAACATGTGTCAAAATGCATCAGTAAATGCATTTACTTGCTGACAAAAGACACGCAAATGGCCGCCGTCAGTGCAAGACTGTGAGGACAGCTGTCTCAGGCATTGAGCTCAGACTCTGACAGAAGGAATATTAACGGAGCTGATTTTTTAAAATCTGATAATAGTGCTTCAGCTTAAACTAGTCTAACTTTCGGAAGTTAGACTTTTTGTCAGAGGTTGAGGTTTGTGTCTGCCTGCAAGGATCTTATTCATGTGTGTTTTTACAGCCAAATCTTCCTGTACTCTAGACAACAAACAGCTTGTCAGCCAGAGTTCAAATCTGGCCGAAAAGCTTTCTGTCTATGTTGTCTGTCAGGCAGCTGCAGTGAAACTTTAAAACAACACCACCACACATTGACCGGAGGAGGATGGAGACAGAGGCACAGACTTCGAAAGGAGGGAGAACCCAGGTGTCTAACTGCAGCAATACAGATGTTATGAAATGAATACAAATACGATAATTACATGACCTAAAACAGTTTCCACGATGCTATATGCAAGTTATACAATACTGCTGGGTAGGCTGCGGACCTGTCGTGTGGGTTCAGAAAAGGTCAACGGAAAGTCTGTCGTCTGGTGTCGGTTTGTCCTCTGTCCTCGGTATCAACCTCAGTCCAACTGCCATCGTTTTGTTACAACAGTGCTGTTCTCAGTAGCATGGGTTAGTTGTCGGCCAGGTATTTTCCTGAAATGCATTGACAAGTTTTACGATGCAGTTGTTTATGGGTCTTTTTTAGATTTACTGTTAAAATATATCTATGAAAGGAAATATTTTTTGCAATTTATTTTGCAATTCTAGATAATTTTAACTAATAATTTAAAAAAAAAAAAACAAAAAAAAACTACAGTTTTCTACTTCAATAATAAATCAGCAACATAATAGAGAATAATGCAGATTTTTTCATGTAAATAAATACAAATAACGACATTTTTAAATAGAAAAATGCTTTCAATTGTGCAGTTGGTGAAAAATGACATTTAATGATGAAGATCGTTCATTCTTCAAATCAAGTCAAAGAGTGACTTTACTTGCATATCCGAAAATCAAACAATCTAAAACATCAGTATGAAAATCAAACAATCTAAAATATCAGTGTACATTTAGAATCAACAAAATGACTTGGCACAGTGATTGACACTGGTGACTGTGAAAATGTTTGGTTTCAACATGTTACTAAAATTTTAAACTGACCTGCGGCAAACCTCTTCTTGATGAGAGAGAAGCGGTATCCTGGCCCAGCCAATTCAATGTCACAGCCCGACAGGGTGCTGCCCTCACTGGTGAACTGCACGGCCAGCGGAGCTGGTTTACTGGGACCTTCTGTGAGCTGAAAGCGTGCTAACAACGATCCCACACCTGACAGAAGAGAGTGAAATTAGAAAGACATCTGTTAGCCTGGAGGAATTATTTAAGGGTGGAGAAAAACAGATTTTATAGAAAGTGACTTGCACACGGGAATCAGGTTTGAGTGTAAACAGCTTTGGAAACATTCAATATGTTGGTTCTTTAATTCAGTCATTTATTGACCGTAACTGCTCATGCTCTTTAAGGGTCACAGAGGGCTGAAGCCTATCCCAGCTGTCACTGGGCAAGAGAAGAGGCTGCATACACCCTGAATAGGTCACCAGACTATCGCAGACATACATGCATTCATGCTCACATTCACAAAATTGAAGTCATCAGTTAGTGAAAACCCATGGGGAGAACATGCAAACTCCACACACAAAATCCACTTAAGGGTGGAACCTCACCCTAACCCGGGTTCAAACCTACGACCCTCTAGCTGTGAGGCGACAGTGTTAACCACTAAACCTGATAAAACAGAGTGAAAGATGCAGCTAGCAGCTCTAGATGACGACAAATGTTGCTATATTTAACTTTTCATTGTGGGAACAGGCTTTTGTATTGAAGTCTGTTCAATGCTGGATACAGATTTCAAGAAAGCAGTAAATGAGACTGTAAAGAAAGTTACAACTCATATGAGAGATACAGATATACAGTATTACATTTAAAAGTCATCTATGTTTAAAAGAAGCTGGGCTAAACGGATCATGTTTGAGCCTGGTCATGTTTTCTATCTTATGTATAAAAACATAATTTAGTTTTTGGTCCTCCTGGAGAACAGAAGAACCCTGGAGGCTTTCTGCATTGTAATATATGAAACATATGAAAACACAACAGACAATTTAAATTACATCAGATAATGTCAGATTGCACAAACCACACAAATATTCCTCTGTAGCGGTTACACCAGATACTGATTTTTTTTTTTTTTATCAATAGCAAGTTACACAAACACTCAACATACATACAGTCACAGTGCATGGGAAGCCATGCTAAAAAACATGACATAAAACGGCAAATTAGGTTTTCTGAAGTAATTGTAACACCATTTGTAGACAGGAGGGGGCACTGTTTAGCTCAGACAGAGCTGATAACCACCCATCTCCTGCTGAAGGGCATCATGTGCTACACTCTTTCTGTATGTTTATTTTTATGTTCAGCTAAATCTATGGCTCTTGGTGCAGGTTCTAGTTTGGTGTGTTGTTTCGATGCTATTACTACCTCCAATGCCAGCTTAAGAGTGAGACGAGACAGTGTAAAAGGGTTTTTTGTCTCTTTCTACCTTATTGCCTTTATCTATGGTATCTTATTTTGTACATAAACCTCTTACCATAGTAATGAATGATTCTGGACAAACAGGGCTAACTCTGACATCTGACTCAGTTTCATTCGGGCTAATACAGTATGAGATGCAGAGGGTGACTCACAAAGACAAATTTCAAAGCTGCTATGATCACATTGTTTTAACACTAGGGTTAAAACAATGTGATCATAGCAGCATCATTTTTATAATATAACACTAAAAGCAGGACTCATCACAAGTGCATTTTTCAAAGGATATAAATATAACTAATATATATTGATATGTATGAATATAAATGAACTTTTTTTCTCTGCGTACATACCTCCATTTTCAGATTTTTGTGAGATATCAGGAATCTTCCAAAGGATTCTCTGATGCTCCGCATTCCTGTTAAGATTACAGGAGGACGGAAAAACACATTTATGAAGCTTCTAATAAGACCAATTAAAATCAAAGTCCAACCATCTTAAAGTAAAAACTTTTTAGAAACTACATACAAATATAAGGCGACTCAGTCAAGGGATTCCTTACCTGGCAATATTATTTATTTAATTCTTAATAGATATAATAATGTACTGCATACTGCCTAGTGATATAAATAAAAACTTAACACTATAACAAAGTTGAGACTGTACCATGCAGCAGGAGGTAAGACAGCCTGTAGTTTTGAAACCCCTCCATCGACAGGGACGAGGAACTGGACGTTGTTAAGGGCCATGGGTGTCGTCATGGCCTCCCCGTTATATTTGTAGTCTATCCTCAGGTCAGTGCTGGTGGGCTCACATCGCCAGCTCACTGCCAGATTCAGAGGAATCGACTGGAGACCCTCCGCCGATACCTGCACACAGACGCACGTTTGATGACATGTTTGTCACAGTTGCTATGTATCTTTTAGTTTAGTGATGTCAATTTATAAAAAGCTCACCTGATATTTGAGCATGTCCACATTATAGTATGTTGCCTGTGGCTTCTGCTCTGCCACCTTCTTTAAATGGGATATCAGGTTTGGCATGTTCACCCAGAAGTCCTTGGCATCGGCCTTGGCTTGCGTGGTGGTGTCGCTGGTGAGAGAAGCAAGTAGAATTAAAATACATTTTTTATTTGGTGATTTCTATAGGAATTTGCTGATTTTTATTGTGTAAACTTAGAGTGCTGCACTTTGTTTTAAATTTATGTTTAAAAGTAAAATAAAAAAATTATTTGGCATTAATGACTTAGCAACATTGAGTTTGATAGGTTGAGGATAACAGGCTTTGGTCAGCATTTCAATTTTAACAATGAGCCACTAGAGGTCGTACTTTACATTGATTTTACAACAGCTATGCCAGTTGCAGAAAAAAATTTGGTAGAAGATTTCTTACACAATTTACCATGGATGATTTTAAAAGGATAATGTTCTGTGCATTTAATGTAGTACAGATTATTAACATCTAAATGAAGTTTTACAGGTAATTACTGTTTATTTTACAACATATGCAACATGACTTGAAACATCTTAATCAAGGACAATAAACAAACAAACAAAGCTGACCTCTGATAGGATGACCTCATAATGATTCAGTGCGTAGTCAGCAGTAGTGTCAGAAATGATCTCACTGAAGTTTACTCATACTCACTGGGCACTACTTAACTTAACTGTGGGATCCACATGGGATACTGAATGTGTTACCCCCAAATCATGTTAATATACTGATGTGTCAATTGATATTTTAGATATTTAATTTATAAAATACAGAGTTTTCCTGAAATATGCTGTATGAATCAAATTTGCTCTGCCACATAGCATACTGTTAGTGTGATAAGTAGGATTTGTTGCATGGAGTATTATTGTTATTACTGTGATTATTATGAAACACATGACGAACTGGAAACAAATCTAGTCGATAAGAGTCTGATTTACTGTTTTTTACAGTGGCATCTTTTATATATGACACATGCTTTTTAAACTATTATCTTGCATGCTCTTTACACTAAATTAATTTTATTAATACAAATTATGATGCACAGTGAGTATTTGTTTTGGTTTTCATGTAATCTGGTTAAACCAAAAACACTGCTAAAATAAATAGGGGGAATTTCCAAGCAGTAAGACTTGATCTACACATGGGAGGAGTATCCAGTAAGAGGATCTTTTCCCGTCTTCACTGACTCCAGTGAATAAAACTGCATTTATTATTTGTTTCTGGGAGTGAGATGATGAGTTCACAGCGGTGTCATTACCAGCAGAGGAGCTGGGGGTTAGGCAGCACATGCTCCAGTCGGCTGTAGTTGGTTATGCTGAAGGTTAGCACGGCGGGGGACGGGTTATTGGCAAAGTGCCGCGTGATTCCCGCTGGAAACGACAAAACCATCTCACCTATGATCTTCACAACACACCTGAGAGGAAGAAGAAGGCAAGGAGTGGGTTAGAGAGAGAGTAAATATTCAAAAAAGCCTAACAAAAAACTGAGCATGCTCAGGGAGGTCTGCCTGACATGAGGCGACACTGAAGAGATTAGTCACTGATTATACAGACCATATTCATTATAATAAAGGAACAGGTCACCCAGTGCAACCACACTGGTTTACCATGTGTTTGTTTCAATAGTGGTAACCCTTTAAACCCTCTATTTACAGTAGCATGTATAAGCAGTATGTGAACATATATATTTTAACACAGTATAATGTCTTGTGTGCAGATATAAGGACGTTTTTAAGTTCTTATAAATGTATTAGTCTGCAACTAAATTATAACTTCCCCTGTGAAGCTTCTGTAACTTGTATAAACAGATGTTTGGCAATACAATATTAATGTGTGATTTGTAAACAAAACTTCTTCTTTTCACTCTCTATTGTGACTGAGCAAACTGTTAACGAAGGCTGTGAGCTCCAAAGAAATCTATGGAGCTCCAAAGTGTCCAATATTGAATGAATAAATAATTAGTTACTGAATAAATAATAATAAACACATATAAATTGTGGAAAATACAAAATCAATATTCTAGTATATTATAAACCATGTTAAAGATGCCCCTACATGTTGTGCTCATGTTAATAAAATGATGAGAACAACATTTTAAACACAGGAAGATTTGTTCCTGAGAATAATCATACATATATGATTGCATACGAGAGCAGCCGAGTTGCGTTATAAATCATTTCAAGTGCTTATACACACTTACGGATGCTTAATAGGATATAAAGAAGATATAATCATAGATTATATCATATTATCATGATTATATCATAGATTATTTTAAAGTAGATTTAAAAACTCATTTTAATATATCAATGTGTGTTTACAGCTACAGACTGTGTGTTAACAACTTAATAACTGTTTACTTCTTTAAAAAGTTAAATAGGAAGGTCATAAGGTAAAGTATTTCAGGCTCCAACATTATCCTTTAAGTACTGCTGTATAAACTAAGCAAACTCACTATTTTCACATCCACAACACATGTACAAGCTGTAAAAATTGCGACCTTGATTCGGGAATTGCGCTGTCAAATGTAATGTGAGGATATGTTCTGAACATGTGAAGCTATTTGTTGACCTACTTGCTGGGGTCGGCTCCTTTAAAGAAGGCGTTGACCGTCTCTGTGAACGCAGCGGCCACAGGAAGAGTGTCCTGAGCCCCCATGGTGAGAGGACTTGGCCCTCTGGAGCAGCCTGGAGGCAACACACCCACATAAAAACACGCAATTAATGGTCGGAATAGGGCAAAACACACTCAGCCAATTTCCACAATCTATTAGTGAAATTTGTCACTATTTACTATCCTTTTCTGGATGTTTTAGCCAAAGTTGGGGCTATATTATTGTATTGTAGCAAACAATTATAAAATGCATAACAATCAACAGAGGTCAAATAGATTAATAGATACATGTTCTAACTCCCAAACCAGGACTCTACGCTCTTCCTAACCAACAGTGGGCGGATGAAATGAGTGTGAACACTACTGGCATGGAGTGAAACTTTAAAACAGTTTAAAATGAGAACAAATATTGGTGTTAGTAAGGTGGCATGAAAAACAGCAGGTTATGTGTGAAGAGGAAACCCATTTCTCTCTGCTCTTTGACTGTGAAATTATACAATTAAACACAACCATATCAAATGTCTCCCTCAAATCACTGCATTTTCTCACACTGCTTTTAATTGAATAAGCACAGGTAGACAGGAAAGGAAAGGCAGAGGCAGACATAGAGAGAGAGAGAGATGTGCATGCTTATTCCAAACATGCTGTTAAAGCTGAATTATTCTGACAAGATCAAAGAAGATCAGAGAGCCCGAAGATCAAACCAAAAACCAAACGACCAAAAGGACAAAAGTGACGACAAAGAGATTAGTAGTACACAAAGAACGATGATTCTTCAGGGAATGAAAGGCGGTCAGTGCAGACGAAATCAGAATGTCAGGAAGAGAAGGTAAAGGGAGATATGACAAGACTGCTTATATGAGAGGGGGGCTCAGCCAGGAGTTAGCATGGCGTGGGGTTAGGGTGATGAAGAGGAGAGGGAGGAAGGAAGGGCAGGGCAGGGGAGGGGGGGGCAAAGCTTGCACAAATGAGCCTCGAGGAGAGTGTGTTCGCGCTACCCTGGTGCAGAGAAAACTTACCTTCAAAGGTTAAATAAAACTTCCCTCTGTCAAACCATACAAGGGATGGCTGGTCATTCTCTGTGTGGGGTGGAGGGGAGGAAGGGAGGTGGGATTTGGGAGAAAAGGGACGAGGAGGAGGCAGAGGGATGATAGGGAGGGAAGTGGGTGAGGAGGGGTGAGAGGAGGGGAAGGAGAGAAGGACAGTAGCGTGAGTCTCACATGGCAGGTCTATCACACGGTCACAGTGGGGTGAAACGTGGAGGTGGAGGCCGAGGAGGGGACGGAGAGACACAAGGCGAGACAGAGCATGTGACCACATGGCTGGTGGTTTCATGTGGGTGCTTGCGTGCGTGAGGAAAGGTGGGAGTCAGTTGGAGTGAGGGCCAGGTGTGTGCAGCTGGGTTCTGGCTGTGGAACGATGTGTAATACAGGAGAGAGGAAGTCAAGGCTGCCAGGAGAGACAGCTTGATGGTTGCCAGTTTCAGGGGCAGCAGCCAAGGTTTTCTCTATTGTGCGATAAATAAAACGATAATTTTACACCAGCTGATGCTCTAATTATGGCAATTTAGGTAACACTAAACTGGCACTACTTCCTTCATTAGTGGCAGGATATTCATATTGCGTTTTTGCTATTCTAGGCTCTTCTCTTAGTGTCTTACTGTGCTCACATTTTCCTCCAGGCCTCCAAATTACGAAACAAGTGGAAGCAGATGAAACCCTGCAGGGGGCAGCCATAATACTACGAGAGCAGGGAGGAGAGACTGTGGTGCACAGGGAAGGAGATACTGCGTCCCAATTTCAGGGGCTGGATCCTCCAAGGAACACAGGCTATGAAGGTGAGCATAGTCTATCCTCACAAAAACCAGGTGTACTCTAGTGATCCTGGTCAACTTTTGTTGCAGATCATTTTCATAATAGGTTTTGTTTTTTTTTACTTTTCTTTTTTTTGTGCTAATTTTCATATGATTTTCTTGTAACTTTTTTTGGGCAATGTTTTGGTAACTTGCTCATTGCTTTCTCCACATGTTTTTGACAGAAATCAAACCAGTTTTCCTCAGGTTTCAGTGTGTTAAAGGAAATTAATGCAGTACATCAGTATCACATTAAAACTCTCAAATATTGGCCTAAAACATCCAGTTCTGTTTGAGCTTTACTTCCAAGAGCTGACAATACGCAGGTACCTGTTGTACTCTGACTAGGTACCAGGTTTAGAGTGCACATTAGAAACTTCAATACATGATGGACAACTGGCAAGAAATGTAGTAGGTGGCAAGTGGGAAGACCTGGTGGCCTAGTAGCTGGGATGCATATGACATATCCCATGTTAGACATAACACTAACACTGGTGTCCGGACAAGTTTATTCCCAAGACACTGCCATCACATGGTGGACAACGCAAGCTCCTGAGTATAAGGAACTGTGTTTACATACACCACTATTCCCTGAATAACATAAAAATGCAGCAAAAGCATGGACTCTTCCATGTCAAATGTTTGCCTTTAACTCATGTCAGTGTTTCAGTTTGACACAGAACAAAGCAGGCGTGTTCTGTTCCGTACCATTGTCTCGATGTACGATCCCAGCAGTGAAGGTGTGTTGTTGAGTGAGTGGACTAACAGAGTTGTTGGGTGATGGAACGATGAGAGCAGCGCAAAGAGAACAAAAGGGCAGGTGTTCAGATGAGAAGGGCAGGTTTTGGGGGTTTCTATTTTTCTTTGGCTTGAGAGTGCATGAGTGACAGGTGTGACAGGTGGGCGTCAGGGGTCAAGTGAGGAAGTAGACCGAGCCTTTAGGGGCCAGGTGGAGATTGGTTGAACTTGAGGCTGTGTTGTGCTACTCCAGCGGTACAGAGAGGATGGCATGAATACCAAACAGCTGCTGCCTGTCTAATTCGGCCTAATTCTCATGCCAGACTTCAAACGACTCTGTGCAGCAGCTCTGATCTGACAGCATGTGTGAGAGTGTGTGTTTGAGTGCGTGTGTATGTGAGAGAGAAAGACAGACAATATGGATCTCAAGGGCCCACAGATAAGGAGCTCTTCAGACATGCTCATTGAACACACACAAACACTCAAAAACACTCTTGTGGTGCAGACTGAGAGTAAAGGTATCTGGGAGGGACCGCACTGCACACTGCACGCACAAAATGTGTCGCCAAGAGAGGTGCCACGAGGTTGCCATGGTGACATGGCGAGACAGCACTTGGTGCACAGTCATAAAACAGAGAGAAAAGTCTCATGAGCAGGCAGATGGGCAAAGGGGAAGACACTCAAACTTATCTGTTAAAAAAATGTTATGCAATAGATGCAGCTTTTTTTGTGTGTGTCACAACAGCTTTCATTTTTTCTGGCAGATTTTGTCTGTGCATAACAAGAGAGAAATAAGAGAGTGAGAGAGAGAGTAAGATATGCAGATAGGAGAGCGAGAGAGAGGCTATCTTATTAAATGCTTGGCAAATGTGTGGAAAGGTATGAGTCGGCAAAAGAGAAACAATGAAGAAAAATGGCGTTTTTTTTTTTAAACTTAAAAATGCTGCTACGTTTGAAAAGAACAAAATGAACTATGATATGTCCCTAAATCTGTGAGCAGAACCTGAAGTCCACTAGTCAAATATGTAGGTATTAGGATAATGACACATAGATGGTCTTTATATGTATCTCATAATTTGAGATGTATTTAATGTGAAAACAGGCTTTCTGAAACTGAGCCAGAATGTGGGCAAAAAAGTGTCTTGCTGTCCTAATACCTAAACACTTTGACTGACATTCACTAAAAAAACACAAAAACACTCAGAGATGGACCTTTACCCTTCTTTGTCAAGTGCACTCTGGGTAAAGAGCATCAAACAGATGGAAAACTGACACAGAAACACTCCCCCAAACCCGACCCCCCTTTCCTCTCTTTGAGGGGATCTTTACTATACCTGCAAACGAATCAAAGTGTCTCTCAAAGGTGGGCAGTTTGTCTACATAAGCATCGTCTTCTGACAAGGACAAATAAAGAGACGAACAAACGGCAATACATAACAAAACAAAAACAGAAAGCAAATCAAACCAAGGAAAAAATGATTAAAAATGAAAATCAGAAAAAACACTGTCATGCACACAAAAAATAAACTGTAAAAAATGAAAACGACAAAATTACACAGCACTGAAACTGAAGTGACTGCTGTTCATAATAAAAACTATCTCAGTAACCTTTACTGTGAAGTGCATCAGCGTTATGGTCCACCAACAAAACACTTCTGAATTAATAATGTACATTTAGGGCCATAACAAATACTTCAGTGAAATCTCCAGACAGAAATAATATTTTTTCATGTCACAGCCTAAAAGTACTAAAGCAGTCTACTTATTGTTTGTCCCTGCAATCTGTTCTAAAAAAAAACAACCACCAACCAGGGACTATATTCTGTTTTTATGTAACTGCTGCTGCCTCCAGATTGTGTATTTCTTAAAACTATTATGACTCAGCCATGTTACTGAGATTTGCTATTATTCACTCCCAACTGTGCACTGCAAGGTCCTTCAACAGTGACTCTAAAGTTAAATCAAGGAGTATAAACTGTTGTTGGGCCATCAATTTATTATAGGTGTATCTGTGGAGAATGACTGTGCTTTAAAATAAACATCCTGCTTCACAGAGCAGTCATTCTGCATGTGTGTAAATACAAATTGTCTGTGTGTAAACCTAGCAATGAAGATACTAATATCATGTTTTTCATTTGTTTCAATCTATCTCTAGATAGTAACAGCTGACAACCTGCATGGCTCTTAATAATGTGTGGTAATTAGATGTTACAACATGAATTGGCACTGTATTACTGATATTCATAATTTAGTGGATCATCATTGGCAGGAAACTGCCACCATTTCCAGAAAAAAACACATTTAAAAATGAATAAATAAATACAAAACAGAATGACTCATTCCACAAAAACTCTGAGCACAAGGAAAGACGGGGCCAGCGCATAAAATCAATAATGAACTTTTAATATTCGACATGAAAAGTTAAATTCAGCTGGTGCCTGTGAGCACCGTCGTCTGACAACAGGCTGCACAGCTCAGTGATGGTTGAGGGAGCACACACCTGATACGGACACGGAGAGCTCTTTGCCAACAGTGGGGGTCGTGGCGGCACTCAGGGAGTTGGTGGAGGAGATGGAGGATGTGCTCTCGGCCCGCGCCAATGGGGCAATAGGAGGAGGGCTGGCGGAGTGGACTGGTGGGCTAAATGGACGACTCTGACAAGATTGAAAGACAGTATGAGTAAGACAGATTAGAGTAAAAGCAATGAGAAAGACATTTTTAGGTTCAAGGTTTTTGCATCTTATACCATTGCTTATTATGGTTACATTTAGGCATCGAAAGTTATCATGAGTGATCAGTTCAAGCCCTGATTGTGAGGTACTTTATTATACCTGGAGAGATTTGTTTTTTTAACCATAAGCAAGTTCTACAGTTGCATTTGACTTTTAGTGGCTCTGTTCTGGGATGTTTTCTGCTGGTCCATGCAAGGATGCAGGTGAGCTGAAGACAAGTAGCAGTGACTGAGGAGATTTACTAACCAGTGCTTGTCGCAACAGTTACACAGTTTTATGTTGTTAAGTGAGTCAAAGTGTCAATCAAAAGGGAAATTATCATAAAGTGCAAAACTTACTGGATCTCCTACAGTGGGCTTCCCTGGAGGAAGTTTGGGCCGTGAAGGGGGGCGAGGTGGAGGTGGTGGAGGGGTGGGGTTTACCGACGAAGGCGTTGCAGGTCGCACTGGAGAGGAGGAACCTGTAGAGCAAAACAGAAACACAGACATTACTTTATAAAACTCTATCGTTCTTTTTAGATGCTTAATAGCCTGGAAACAGCTACAATAAAAATGCAGTATAGACGCACAATGGACAGAATCAATTTTAGATACACTGCAAGCATATTACCTATTTTTAATGATTTAGGAATATATTTTCGTGCATACAAAGTCACTGAAGAGCATCTTATTCAGCAATAACCAAAGGATGTATAAACCTAAGAATTAGTTTCCCTGTCAACTTAAATGCTTGGTACTTTTCATAAAAAGACAAGTTTTTTCTATTATTGTTTCCCTTCAGTCCTTGAAATTGGGTTTTCATTACCATCATACACACCTCTATACAGGATTAGGAATAGACAACCTCTTATTTAAGCTGCCTTGGGTATCTGGTACCACTGACAATTAGGATTTTCCTAAAGCCGCAACCACATAAAATTACTTCTCAACAACACTGACTCGTTAAAGTCCTTGCTCAGCTATTAGTCACAATCTTTACTTTGTGATCTATTAGCCTTAATTTGGTTAAGACCTCTTCTTCACATAGCATTCTGTGTTTGGGTATATATAATTATGAAATTTACCATGAAAAAATGTTTGTCTTCTGCAAAATCAACAGCTGAACTTTTCAAACGTTTAAATAAGTCCCTCTGGCAGGAATGGTTGACAACTCCAGAAGACACTGGATGTGCAGTAAAACTGAAAATGTTCCACCAATGTGAAGTTTGACCTTTAACTAGGAGTAAGTCAGAACAAAAACCTGCTCTAACATAACATTATTCTGCAGCAGAATGGTGGTGTACATCCAACAGGCCAAATATGGCCTCCTTCCCAGGGATAAATAAAAGTGCAGATTCACAGTTCACTTATTGCAAGTTTAACAACAAAGATGGTGCAATCAGCTGAAAGGAAATTTAGAGATGATGCAATGCCAGTAATACAATATCTTTTCAACTCCAGTCAAAACAATCCCTACCTAACCTCATTTGTATAGATGATATTGATATGACTAGTCGCCCAGCTGGTATGATGATCAGCGAATTGTGAGTGAGATAATCAATCACTGTCCTCTGAACACGGCTGTTGTTTTCTACATGTGATTCAATAAATTATTTCCACCAAACTGAGCTCTAAAAAACTGTCCTCTATAAACCCTATTCCAGTTAGAATCATGGACTACTCACCGCTGTTTGTGCCACCAGCTCCAGATGTGGGACCTGGTGATGAGACCACTGCCCGATATGTGGGGGGAGGAGGTGGGGGAGGCGTACTCCGATTGCCCTGGCTAGCATCGTTGGGTGAGGTGACAGTTTCACCTCCTTCCTCTTTGGGTTGGGTGACATCTGTGTTCTTGGACTGCTCCTCTTGAGACAGGGTGAGAGGTGGAGGGACGGACCGTGCCACAGGTCCCTCAGCAGGAGGTGTCACCGCTGGAGGGGTGCTTGAATTGGGAGCTGGTGGGACGCTGGCAGGTGAGTCGAGAGGAGGGGGAGAGGAAGCGGGAGGAGAGGAGAGTTCTTTTGGTGGTGCAGGGGGTGGAGAGGTGGCGAGCGTTGGAGGATTTCGGTCCTCAGGTGTAGGAGGACCTGAGGAGACAGGATGTGCAGCAGGCTCTTCTGCGGGAGGTGGGGAGGTTGGGATGGGGGGCGCTGGTTCTTCTTTTGGGGGAGGGGAGGTAGGGAGAGGTGGTGCAGGGTCTTCTGGAGGAGGTGGTGATGTAGGCAAAGGTGGGGCGGGAGATTCAGGTGGAGGTGGGGAGGCCGGTAGCGGAGGTGCTGGTTCCTGTGGTAGAGGCGGCCGGTCAGGAGATTCCGCATTGAAGCAGACCCACGACTCGCCTGTGTCCTCGCCAGCAGTAGGAGCCTGTTCTGGTCCAAAAATGTTGTCCAAGTCAGCTATTGAGGGTTTCCTGCTGGAACTGTCTGCTTCTGTTGATGCCACTGAAACACAGACATCCAGTGATCAATTTTATTTATTTTATTTAACCTTTAACCAGGTTGGTCCCATTGAGATCTCTTTTCAAGGGAGATCTGCCTGAGACAGCAGTGAAGACACAAAGTGAAGACACAAAGTTGCAGACACAAAAGGAGACAGAATACAATTCATAAGCACAAAAAATGCATTAAAAGAGAACTATCTATGAGTCAAAAGAGAACTGCTTCTTTCATTTTAGATTTAAAAACATATCACGACACCAGCTTCTTGAGTTTCAAGTCATTCTGCAACAAATTCCAGGCTGAGGGTGCATAATACCCAAAAGCCCTTTTCTCAATTTCTGTCCCAGAGTTTGGGACAGAGAAGAAAAGAGGTATGATAAAAACACATAGGTAGTGTGGGAGCAGCCTTAATCAGTCAAAGGTGCTCAGCAAGTTTACACATGGAGATAAATAATGATGGACAGATGGAGCGTTAGAGCCAGAAATTTAGAGATAAAGAAGCTTCTGAGTTTAGAAGAAGGAGTTAATTTTATCCTGATATGACAGTGTGACATAACGAAGATAAGAAGACGTCTTACCAGCGTCATCTGCAGAGGGAGGGCCCGGTGATGGGGGAGAGGTCGGGACATTCTTGGGGGGAAGCGGAGGTGGAGCTGCAATAAAATTATAAGCGCAATAATAAATAATCCTGACAGGTAATTCCAGGAGATTACTGCCTAATCAATATGGGAATCCAGTGGCTCTAAACTGATGATGATAAAGACTTCCTCTTCTGCTGGCCGCTTATTGTTTACAGTTCAGTTAGCAACTTGAGACAGGTCCAGACTTTTAACATAATCTCTATTACCAAATATAAGCATATGAATAGAGATATATTTGAAAAAACGAAGTACAAAGTTAAATCATGATCGGGGCCCAGTTGTTCAAAACACAATGGTTTGCTGTCCAGGATCGGCTAATACATCTTAGTTTTTTGCTGTAAATTCAAAGCAACACTGGATTGAATCACAAAAAAACTTTTCAAGATTACCAAATCTGGATAATTGGTCCTCTAAATGGGATAACATACCACAATGTTGGCAGTTTTTCAACAAACAGGCTGCAGTTACAACTTCTTGCCATACATGCAGCCAAAAAGAATGAAACAGATCTTCAAGATTATATCTTTAAATAATTTTTGTTTGATTTTGACAGATTTGTTTGTTTTTTTTTATTTTATGGAGACAACATCCTTTTTTTGTTTTTTAATTTAAGTTTTGTACTGGAAGGCTAAATCAGCAGACTTTTGTTTTCTCTATCAACGTAACTGGTAAACAAATCAAGAGCAAATCCTACATTGATCTAGATATAGTTGATCAAAACAAAATATATATATATATATATATTAAATTTTGTTCCTGAAATCCACCATTCTGATGGGATTAGGAAAATCCAGATTTTTTTGGGATCAAAGGTATTCAAATCCTAACAAAAAAGTTTGTAACAACACATACTGAAGTTTTGATCCAGAACAAAGCCAAGATTTGATTATACAATCTAATCCTATTTCATAATCCCTTTTTTTCTTCTGAACAACTTATTTTCAAGATTTAATCCTATTGGAGGGCCAAAATCCAAATCCAATCAGATTACTCCTAAACAGCTGGGCCAAAATGATAGCCAATGGGTTCCGAGATCACATTTTGGCCAATGCATTCTGCCTTTTTTGTTCACCACATGGACTATCTACCTGTGTGCGACCAAAACTCATTCAAATGTGATTGGACAAACCAGGACATGTCTGATACCAAAATTTTGAACAGTTGCCTACAGATTCTGTTTAAACAGAGTACTTCCTAATCGAAATCAATCATTCCTGAATAGGCAATGTTTGTATAAATTGAATGGTTTTTTATGTTGCTGAAAACCTATAGTAGGTTGTAAACAATGCTGAAAAAAAGCATTCTTTCAGTATATTAGTGCATAACAAACAAATTCTAGTAACAAAAGCTTTGAAACTTTGGATCCATACATGACAGGTATCACCACACCTGCCAAACACAGCCACAACCACTTGAGGTGAAGGGATCATTTCACAAAGCATCAACCATGCAGAACAGCACATTCAGTCACCACCATGCCAAATGCAAAGAGGAGGCAGCAGGGGAGGATGAGGTGGTGCAGAATGGGAGACAGGTACTGACCTCTCCCATAATAAACTACAACCAACACTGAATTATTTGGTTGTAATATGGCTGATGAAATTAAACAGGTAAAGCTGGCTGTTTATAAAGACAAGCAGAGTTTTATTGCCACACAAGTGTTTGATCAGGTCAGTTTGCAGGACTGTTTGTTAGTCTGATGATGATGAGGTTCATGAGGTGAGCTGATGGATCAGTCATTCCAGGGAAGAGAAGAAGAAGTACGGCACAATATGCAGGGAATTATAAAACTTACTTCCTGTGGGAAAGGATCTTGTCAAAGAGGATTCAGGCTCTGACAGAGGAGCCCCCCACGCATCGGACTCAGAGAAACCCACTAAGTTCAGGAGAGGATAGAACAGGCCATGTCAGCATCAGAGCCAAAAGGGTTTCTGATTTTTGGAATTTTAAAAAAGCATCACGTGCAAAAGGGGAAACAGTAGAGATCAGTATGTCTATAAAGTCTTTCATTAGAGAAAACAGATTTCCAGCCTCAGCAGCAAACTGCATTCAGTGCCACTGGAATAGCGGGATACAGGGTTTAGTACACAAATGTGACAAAGGCAAATCCATCAATCTCCCAAAGACCCTTTGTGACTTGGAAATAACAAATTCTGCAATAGTATAATAGCATTATCATTTTATGAATTCAATATAATGAAACTCAATATGAAAGCTAAAGTTTCATTATTACCTTTACCATTAACCTGACTATGTTAAAATTAACTTGACACAAACCTAACCACTTGTCTTAATAACAAATCACATGGCGCCTAAGCCCACATTAAAAGGGTTGGGCAACATGACAATATATTGTATCAGAGCTTAGTTAACTGTAAGATATTCTGAAATACTGTTTATACCAAGCTAAATGTCAAACTAAGGCAAGACACTATTATGAAAATACTGGATTTACAGGGTTTTTGTATTAAAGTGATGAATCACCTTGATTTTTCAGGCCTTTAATTCACTGAATTTCCCAAAAACCACCTCCCCATCATGCATTTATCAAGAATTTATATTATTAATACCCTGTTGTAGTGTATTAGATATAACAGAACTAAAGAGGTCAAAAACAACAGTCCTGCAATAAATCAGAATTTTGTGAAGGTGGGAATGTTGAATTTTCGTTTTTTTTTTTGTGGAGATTGTTTTGGAGAGGTTCTGATTTGACTTTATGGTAATTTTTAAGGCTGCAGTTATGTAACAGAGCAGGGGTTGGCTTCTGAGGCTTTAAGAGAAAAATAAATGCCTATGTTGTTTATCCTTCTATGCTTTTTGCTAAAGAAATCTAATATAATTGTGTTCTTCTGTTGGCCTCATATTCAATTCAGTGAATTAAACAGTGAACTAATTCAGTGAATGAAACAATGACATTTACTTGGCATTATTTGGTTTCACTTGCAAATAGAGCAGCCCAAATTATTATGGCATGTTTTCAAATTTAGTAGATTTGTCAATTAAATATTAATTATGTGAACTCTGGCCTAATATAACAAAAATAGGTTTCAAGATTAATAATCCTGTTTATGCTAATTTCCTATCCTACCTGTTTTTTTAACCGTAAAATCGTAAAATCAGACAAATTTAGCATTTCTTTTGGTGTCAGATTTGAAAATTACTTGTCTTTAACATTTGTTAAAGTTATGGTTTCAAAACTATAAAGACAGTTGGAGAACAATTAGATACAAAATATGTAGGTTCTACAGGATGAGTTTTTTCCTTTGCAACTCACAAATGTTTTCTTAAATACTATACAGACTTTTAGGCTGTATATCACCTCAACTGGCTTGAAAATAGTGTCTATAGCTGACATACATGGAGGCAAAAAACCTCTTTGGGAATCATGCCTCCAGATCCCCCAAGTTTTCAGCTGAGCCCGAATATACTTCAATGAGTGTAGGCTAAATAACACAAAAACCTCTCTGTACGGTGCAATAGAGTTCAACAGCACCTCCAAAATTACCATTAAGTTAAATCAGCACATTTATTGCATGACTGCTGTATTAGAATTTTGAGAAGGCGCACCTTATGAACCGACAACAGAGTGAATAATACATCTATTATCATCAATATGAATGAAGTGGACAACACATTTGAATCGCTCAAAAGCAGTCTGTCTTCAGCAGAAACTGATCATTACTTTATGAGTCCCATGAGGGTAGTATTATATGATACTGTTTTAGACTATTATTTTTAGCAAGGTGTACCCAATTGACTTGAAACTGAGTGTAAAATTATACCAGGAGGAAAATAATGTCTATATCTATATCACCCACTCCTACTCTTTATGGTCTTGTAAAAAATAAAACTACGAGTAAGAAAGTAAAATTTTACTGGTTATCACTCACACCTAGCTGTTTTATTTGTCTGAATGAATGTATAAAAGGGAGTGTGTAGCGCTGATGTTAGTTATGCCTGACATGGCAGTTGCGTAACAGCCAAGAGCTCTCCCACAGCCTGTATCAGTTAGTCCAACTGGATTGGTTGGCTGCAGAGTCTGCGTATAAACAAGCTGCACTGTGCACGTGAAAATGACCCCGCCAGTGCCAATTTCAACTTTGACCTTAGCACAGACAGATAGAGAGAAGCCACAACTGCACAGTGAGCCTGGGGGAAGAACAACAATGTTAAAGAAATAGGTGAGAGGGAGGGGGAGAGAGAGAGAGGATATCTGCTATGACAGCCAAGCAGGGCTTAGCTGGCAGCCTTAAAAAGACAATAAGTGTGTGCTCAGAAAACCTTTTTCATTGTGTTGCTATCACAGACAAAAAAACAACACTGGTAACAACCGTCAACACGGATGTATTCTAACAACAGACACAAAGACGGGCACAGAGAGACCCAAAGAGACAGAAACACAGAGTGACAAAGACACAGGGATGAGGGTTACCTTCAGTTTTCTGTTCTCCAAAGGCTGTTTCCAAAGGAGGCCCAAATAAGGCTGTGGTGTCTTCAGAGACTGGTGTTTGTTGACTGCTGGAACAAACAAAAGGACAATGTGAGACTTGTGTGACTCAACAGTTATAGAAGGTCATTTTAGGAAAAAGCCACACTGTACATACAGTATATACTAAATTTAGCTTCAGTCATCATATCATGGTACAAGTAAAATACATTTTAACACACTTATCCCACTTATTATGTGGATAAACATTACTTTATCTTAATACCAATGCCTAGATTTTAAGAAATAAATGGGAATGTACCAAAAACACCGTACTACTCTGAAAATGTGGCTGAACATACAGTTATTGGGTTTTTTTGTTTTGTTTTGGGTTTTTTGGGCTGAGGGCAATGGGTAATCCAAAAAAATAAATAAATATCTTCAGATGTATCACAAATACAACTGATTTTCAGTAATTTTTCAGATATGTATGAAGATTGTGCTGTAACTCGCATACGATGGACTCGAGGTAGAATATGTAGTGATAAAGAGAGCGAGGTCAAAAACTACTAATGCAGGACACTGAAAGGTTGTTTAACTAATGACTGATGTCAAAGTGAAGTAATAACAAATAATCAAGTTGCACAAAACTGCACTTGCATATCATTTTTGCATAACAAATACAGATATATGGGCTCTAAAATAGCATTCTCACAAACCACAAAAAGATATATAGAGGAATAACTATGAATGCAACTATAAACAGAAGCATTCATGCTAGAAGAACATGTGTTTATGTTCCCAGAGCACACAAAGTGTTGTTGAGTCGATAAACACCGTGACAGCTCTGCAGATTCACTGAAGCCTCAAGTGGCCCTCCAGCAGAATAAACACAATGTTTGTTTCAAACTTCTTATGTTTTAGTGGGATGACAAAGGTTGGACAAAATCTAAACAAAATTTTGTTGTGTTTATCAGCCATAATGTTAGACGCACAACTTACCATGTTGGTTATATCAGCAGTACTACCCAAAGAAGCTCCCCTTCTTTGGGTAGTAGGCTTTTTCAAATATTTATTGCTGGTATAAACATTTCAGTTAATACGACAGTAACTCCAAATCCCAGATAGGGTCCCTCCTCAATGAAACCAGGCAAGACAGCTGCACCAGATGTTAGAAATCCTTAAGTCATATGTAGGTTTTTAATGAGTCAACAAATTAGGTGAAAAGCATTTGATTGGAAATTCCAGTTTGCACCTAACTAATAGGTGCATAAATTTAATGGTCTACTGATTGATGTGATTTAAATCCCCAGTTCATCAGACCATGACAGAATAAATTATGGTTGGATACACTGACCAAACTCCCAAAAAGTCCTAATGATGCTTGCTGCTGACATTTGAAAGCTCCACACTGGTAATTACTGGTAATTACTTCAAAATATGACACTTCTGACTTCCAAGATGAAAACTATCATGCAGTTCCTGATTAAAATTGAGCTACATGTAACATTTTGCCACCGATAAATTATTAAATGTTAAGTCATCACTGTAATGTCATTACTGTAACCTGCCTTGAACATCACCACTGCCATCACCTCCATTCTTTTGTGCACAGCATTTGCACCATGTGACAAAAGGATGCAGGACTAAACAGACCTACGGCACTGCTTTACAACACATTTTTAATGATACAAAGCAATAAAGCGAGGCAGTGTCTCAGCCCAAATAAAACCAGATACTGTTACTCAAAACTGTGTGGAGTACAACAAGAGAAATTTCCTTTTTTTTTTTTTTTTTTTACATGTGTGTATCCCAGTGTAAATATATACAGATTACAGATTATGCAGCACCATGTCCTTTACAGACAAAAGGATCAGCAGTGACACATACAGTACGATACACACAGCACTTTACATCGAGTGGCAATGGCTTGTCCTTTGCCAGTGTGTTGCATACCTGGGGGGTTGTGGAGCTGGAGCTGGTGTGGGGGCCACAGTGGGTAAAGTAGTCACGACACGTCTCGGTCTGGCAATCTCCTCGCCTGGAGCCATCATTAAATCAGTTTAGCACATGCAACTCTTACACCACATTCTCTGTAATTCACATAATTAAAAATGAACCTGGCTGAAGGTGCTACAAGACTGATACTTACTGGAAGTGTTCCTTTTCAAACCCTGTAACAAGGCAGAAATTAGATTAAAATCAGCATCTAACATTACAGCTCGCTTTATGTACAACAATTACAAATACAGTGAAAACTTATTTAAAAATTAAACCTGTTTGTGCAGTAAGGTCAGAGTAAGACATTAAGCCACAGGTTGACTTAATCTGACGAGACCAGTGGAAGTATCTCCCCAGCTAAAAGCTATACAGCAGTAGGGCATTACTAATACACAACCACTGCGGTACAGGAAAGGTTGCACTACAGGAAGACGTTTGCCTTTATTAGACAGCAGACAGAAGAGACATGAGAGGACATGAGGGGAGAGATTGGTAATGGGATGCAACAAAGGTCAGCTGCTGGAGGTAAACCAGGGACACTGCAGCCTGAAGTCAGTGCCCAAACTGTTAGGCCACCAAGCCACCCATAAATGGAGATATTTTTTGCAGTCATTCATTAATTTATTTACATTTTAATAATATTTCTTATTTCTATGTCAAGGTGCATTTTATTGGCAGCAATATAGTCTTTCTTTTGTAATGATCAACTACAGTTCCTGTTAATACTCACTTTGATGGCACTGTAAATGACATTTCTTATAGTTTATAAGTGATTCATCGAACAGCTCAAATTTTGTGAAATATGCAGCGAGAGTTTTTATAAATTGATTCCGCAGCTACTGTATATCAATCAAACAGCAAACATATAGGGATACAGTTTAAATTAAGGGAAGTATGATACTCCAATAAATAAATCAAAGCCCAGGAAAAAAAATTGGAAAGGTTTCAAAACATGCTCTTGAAGTCTTAAGAAGCCACTCCTGGTACTACAGAGAGTGTCGGGCTGATAAAGTTGGAGCCTATGAAAGTTGAAAGAGAAATGAGTTCTGTTGTTGGAGAGGCAACAGCACAAGAATATTGCCTCTGCTGCTGTGATCTTAACCACCATGTGTATTTGTGAGTGCGAGGATATATATGAATTCACCACATGAGGGACACAAGAGGCCAAAAAAGGCAAAGGGCAGATGAGGAGAGAGAGGGAGGAGAGACAGGAGCAAATGAGATGAGAAGACACGACGATGGGGAGTGACTGAAGTAAGACATCAAAGGGTCCAGCTGTCAAAAGTGCAAATTTTCTCCCACTACAGAGACCAAGCATGAAGCCATTCAAGATGAAAAACAAGCACACCAGTGATCTTGAAAATCTGGGAATAAATATATTATTTATATGTTTAAATATTTAAGTCAAAACAAATTAGGTAACAGTTTTGACCCGTCGCCTCAGCCACTGAACCCACTGACGCATTTTCTTCCTCATTCAACTGACACCCAGGACAAGGTGAGGAGCAAAAGGGCACAAGACCCCTGTGACATATTTGAGCCTGACCCCATGGGGACGGAAGAGAAGGACACTTACCGGACTACGTCTCTGTGACCAGCAAAAAGGAAGAGAGAAGAGACACCTGGTCAGAGAGTGACAAATCAGTAAAGCAGACATCATACATGAGGAGAAGAATTTTGGCCTGATCAGTCAGATTTGGGGAGCAGGACGATGAAATGTCCATAAAGAGGGCGTTGCTCTCTCATCTCTCTTTGATTTTGTGAGCTGAACTTTTGTGGCGTAACGTTTTCCTGAGCATAAATGCTGACAGTTCAGTTTTAGCTGAGTTATTAGGCAAGTGGGTGTCAGGAAACATCTGAGGATGACTTCCTCAAACTAATCTGTGTGTTTGTATTCATACCTACATCCCCATCTTCTGTTAATGGTGAGAAGTGTGGCAATTCAAATCAGGTTTACAAATCTCTTATGTAATTGTAAACTTGCTGTGACTGGACATCATCCAAAATGTCTTATAGAGCCGCATCAATCAACTCCCTCTTCCCCTCCACTTGTTTTTATCTTTATCTTTACACCTTTTATTTGATATCTTATGTTAAAAGATGCCATTTTTTGCCATCTAGTCCCTTAAAGTTTCTTTTCATTTTCCTTTCAAGTCTCCCATCTGCCCCCTTGGTCTCTTTCATCTCTGCTAAGATCCCTCCATCTGCCTGCCTCCCCTCCGTCTCGCATCAACCCTCTCTCTCCTGCATCCCTCACTCTTGTGCTTGTTCCAGTTGTGCAGTGAGCCATGAGTGATTAAAGTGATGCAACAAGGGGGTGGGACGTGCTGGTGGAAGGGATTCATTTCATTGGGTAAATTGGTGCAGTACGCAGCTCAAACACTGTATGTCATAACCAATCATCATCGTCCTGCTCTATGTAAACAGGAAGAATAACAGGAAGTGTTCAGAGTCGCACACCGTGACCTTTCAGCTTCTGTCAGGGACTATCATTGCTCTTTAAAACACACATAGTTGTGTACAGATGATGCTGATGTTAAAAATCGGTCCGCTCCAAACAAAAATGTGATTTATTTGAAATCAAAAAATGTAAAAGTATCAGAAGAACTGCTTTCTCTGTTTCACTTTTTTTAAATTGAACAGTGGACCTTTGCCTCTGGTGCTAGAGAAATGAAACATTTTGTAACTGAGGCAAGTCATATCTGAACAGAGAGCTGAGCTGGGCTGTAAAGTGACTGACTTTGCCTCAGGGGACTCTGCGTAGTCTACTACATGAAATGTGAAGAATTCAACAGAAAAATGAGATTGTAGCCTGCCAAATTGAGTCTTCCTGTTTGAAATGCTAGTTAAAAATGGGATAATTGAGGATTAATATGGGACGCTAGACCTATTCTTTTAGTTTCTAATATCTGAACTCCCTCCCTGACCTTTTCTTTGCCTCCTCTACTGCTTGCAGTCATGTCATTTTGACCAAGAGCTGGGAGCTCAAGACTCCAGAACCAATTAAAATCAGATTTAAGACGTCTTACTCAGCGGAAAATAACTTAAAAGACAGCCCTCTTGTACACCAAGTACCAAGGAAAACATATCAACACGTGCCATGAAAATACTGAGCAGTCACACACATGCACATACAGTAATCTGCCTATATACACCACAATGAAACACACTCACACGAAAGAGGAATCACATCACAATGGACATTTGCCCTATAAATGCTGGACTTTCAACACCAATAGCAGCTACACACTAGAATGATATGTTGCTTTATTCATGGGTGTATTTCTAGCAACACAGATTTTATGAGCAAACAGAAAAGAGCAAACAAGAAAAAAAAAAAGATATATGACACAGGTGCACGCAAAGCAAAGGCTTACCGGACTTCTCTACAGAGGTTAGCATCATTAGAGGCAGCAAAACAACAAGAGATAGGAGAGAAATGAAAAGAAGAGAGGAGGTGGGATAGTTAGCAGACTAGTGGGGAAAGTATATCAATGCTGGCAAAGCAAAACATCAGTGTACAAAGTAGGCAGCCATTTAAATCAGCTGCAATCATTAACACAGACTGATAAAGCAGCATAGTACTATGGCTCCCTTCAGCCCTCCACCTACACATTACCCACTACTCTTCCTAACATGATGTGAACACCAAATACTGGCGAAGGCCTTATGTAAAATAAGCTCTTAAAATCTTGTCCCTCTCATAAACTTGTGTACATATGCATAATTCATGCAGAATATGCCAAATATTACAGCAGAAATTAAGCTCATGCTAAATACGACACTCTGTATCTTGGAATGTATAATACTCAATATGTGTTTCAGGGTTTTTTTAAAAAAGCTGGAGTAAGAGCTTGTCAAGGTTTTGTAAATGAAATGTCAAATTTACATGTAGAAATCCAAGAGCAAGGGCATTACAGTGTAGAGCCTTGGTTATTAGTTGAGGGAATCTTGGTGATATTCAAATGGCTGGGGGCTCTTGTCGAGCATGTGTCTTGTTTTTGAAAATTAGAGCTGAGGCATACATTTTTTAGTCTGGGAATAAAGTTTTACTGGATCAATTTAAGGAAAAGCAGAACTAGAAAAAAGTGGAAAGAAGTAGTGTTTGCGTTTGGAGGCCTGTTAACACTTGGCCCCTCTTCCTCTTTTCATCAGACCATTTTATTGTCAGTCCATAGCCAAGGTTACCCAGAGTTGCCAGGGACTGGGAGTGACTGTGTGACTCATGTAATTTATGTGTGAGGAAAAAGCTGTGCCCAGGCAAACGTGATGCTAATTTGAACTGGCGGAGGGGAAGGCGGCACTTTTATTATTACAACTACAGGCTTTTTATTTTAGTTAACATTCAGGTGACTTGACTGCATTAGATTAATTTTTATGAGTGCATTCCCAATCACCTATGTTTACTTTCCACTTTTAGTAGGTACTGCTTCTACTCTTGCGTGTAGTATGCACACTATCGAGACATACTACTTCCTCATAAATTTGTGCCCTGAACTTTGACCTTCTATTTTATATATCAGTTACATTGGAAATAAATAAAAACACCAAGTACGATCGGAAATAGGCTGTGCATTTCTCTGTCATTATTATTGAACCGTTATGTCCTCCTGTCAAGTTGTCATTTGTTTGTAGCTCAGTTGATCTGAGGTATCTTCCGTTGGGGATTGTTGGTCAGAAAGCCAGAAAAGCTTGCTGGCTCACATTCTGCTAAAAGTTATAATGGATGCAGTCAAACATACTGGTATTTTAGGCATACTGCACTTGGCATACTT
This sequence comes from Plectropomus leopardus, assembly GCF_026936395.1. Lineage (NCBI taxonomy): Eukaryota > Metazoa > Chordata > Actinopteri > Perciformes > Serranidae > Plectropomus > Plectropomus leopardus. The sequence goes on from NC_142180.1 coordinate 13,781,955, forward strand.
TGTATTGGGACATACTCAATATTTTTCTGGCCACTAAATGGTATGGGAGTATGGGTAGAGTACGTATTGTAAGGGGAATTATTTCAGATAACTTTTCCCAGTCTAGGAAAAAACATCCTCACACCTGGATGTCCTAAAAGTCCTTCTATTGTCTAACCAATGGTCTTCAAATCTTGGAAAAACACCGCTCACCTGGTATTTGGACTTAGACTGAAGTGCTGGAGCTGAATTGTTATTAGCCATTATCAAGGTTATGCCTTGAAGATGATCTCTGACCGAAAGCTTGCATAGTAAACATGATTTCTGCATGGATTTGAGTGTGCCAACCAATAGTCCAAAAATAAAATATATCCAATTTACAATGGTCAATAAGAAAAAGCAGCAAATTCTCAAATATAAGAATCTAGAATCAGCAACCATTAAATAGCTAGTATGTCTTTCCCAAATAAATGAGTTCAATGAAACAATACCAAAATTCTTGTCCATTCATTTTCTGTAGAGCGACTAATCACTTCAGCGTTGGTTGTAAAGCAAATTGTGTTAAAAACAACGACTGTGTCTTATCATTGTTAGCATGGAGAGACCTTCACACCTGATCAGGTTTACAGAGTCAGTAGGTAAACACACAGGGAGGCTGGATTAAATTATTGAGTCCAGAAGCTCATATAACCACAAGCAATCTCACTGTACGGGAGACTGACACACCAGTTCATTGTGCCTCACTTTCCTACCTGAATTATTCAAAGCAGACACCCAAGCTAACTGGCCTAACTGAAGAAGAAAGGAATTTTTGGTACGCAAGGGAGGCCGAAGCCTGTTTTGGAGTCCCACTGTTGATTATAGGCTATGTGAAGGGGATGTGTGCTTGAATTTGGACTCATTAACTAAGCTGCATCACTTCAAATAAAAAGCTTCACACTCTGCTATTCTGCGGTTTCTGTCATGGTGGGACATCTGGCTCGTGTTAAACAACACCAACGGGAGAAAAGTGAGTTTGCTGGCAGCAGTAACCAAATATGATAAGGGTCAAATATGTCGAATTCAACCTATCATATAAATCCACTGATGTCACTTATCACAAGGAAATGAATTATGATTTCAGTAGAAACATCATGTACTGTTGCATTACCGCTCATGAAAACAAACTACTTTTGTTGGACCTGAGAAAAGAGATGTGGTGACCCATTTAAAGTTCTAATCAATGACTGAAACAAAACAGCGGGATAAAGTAGAATATATATTGAAGAGCAAGTTAGTTCAGTATTTACTAGCACACATAACATGCAGCACCTTAGTAGGATAAACGACACACATCACAGCTACCACGCGCACAAAAAAATTTCACGTTAAGATGAGAAGCAAAAGTGATACACACATGCACATTATGACCATCTCAACATCTCATAAACAGCCGTTCATTAATGAGAGCCAGCAGTGAGAGGGCGGAGACGTCAGAGCCACTCACCATTGGAGATGGGGACAGGGCTATGTTGCCTATGGAGGCCTTGAGCTCGTCGACTGAGGGCACTGCCACCACACGATCGGCTGGCAGAGGCTTGATCTTGATTTTGAATTTTTTCCTGTGGTCTTCCTCTCCTTCCGACTCATCAGAGGAAAAGAAGTGCTGCTTCTTGTTGGTGGGTAGTATTGCAGTGTCAAGGAACAGCAAAGTTACCTTTCTCCGACCATCATTTTGAAAATCGACTCACGATTTTTTAAAGGGCCATTATGTGATTGTGTAAGTGGTAAAAAATTTAGGAACTACACCCATGGTGAAACTAGCCTTTGTCTTGCCTTAAAATCAGAAACAATTTCTTTAAAAATGCTTTTAACAATTATGAATCTTTTTTTTGGTTTCTACTTTTAAATCATTTCGCTAGTTTCTAATTAATATAATCTATAGTTGTGATTCAAACCATTTAATTTTGAAGTGTTCAATTATGGTTTTATTGCTTTAGAAACAAAAATAATCTCTGTGCAAGGCTGATAAAGTAGAGTACGGAGTGAAACCTAAATGTTATTGGGAAATGAACAGACAGGTAGAGCAGTTCTAACCAAGACCTAAAACAAATATTGACTTAAATTTGGTGTATGCTTACCCACAAGATGGGGATGTATGTCCCTCTAAATCACATCAAATTCTAAACCTTCTGAGGAGGTAATTGCAAAGTGATGATAACAGTATCACCTTTGTAACAAACAGAGCATCCCCTCTGCTCAATATGAGATAATTGTCTGGGGAAACAGTCTATTGATTAGAGTGATATTTTCATGCTTCACAAAGAGTTCATGAGGCTTTTCTCAAACACCTCTCTGAAACCTCCTGCTCGTGTCTGGTGCATCAATGACTCATTCTTCTGTCGCTGCGTTATGTGCTGCGCCTTATTAGTTTTATTTAGATCTTTGTTAATTGGCTATTTTTACACTTTGATAAGCAGCTGACGCACTTTGTCATCACTGCACGTCAAGCAGCATTTTTTTGTGTGTGCATGGATTTCACTTAAAACATGAGGATATTTGCTCACATAGATTTGTTTTTCCGCTTATTTAGCAGCCTCAGCAGACGACAAAAACTGATTGCCAATCACTGAGCACCATTTAACAAACCCTGTACTAACAATGGAAGCAATCCATCTTTGGTGAGCCAAAGTAACTTGGCATAGAAAAATAAGACATATTAATGCTATCAGATGAAAAAAATCAAGCAGTGCAGAGAGGATATCTCCTTCTTCGGACTCCTCATCAGGTCTGATGCTGTAGCCCTCATCATCAACCTCAGGAGAGTTCTGAAACACAAACAGGAACAGTAAAAATCTCTTTAAAGGTGTGTGTGCAGTGGCATTAGTTGTCTGTCAATAAAATGCTAATGAACAAAACAACATCCCTTCAAAGAGTACTGTAAGTTAATTAAGCTACAATTTAAGCTCCAATTGACATATACAGACGATAAATTCTACTGAGACTTCCAGCACTAACAAACGCTGGGTTCCCTGCCTAATGAAACATGCCCAAATGTATATTGACAAAAATCATAATCTGAATCTAAAATGTAAGCATTATAATGTTGCAAGTGATAAAAGTTATACCCATTGACTTGATTTACTATCTGTAAACCACTGTAACATGCGTAGTTCACAAATTTGTCAATAGCACATTGATTTTACAATAACACAGATCAATACTATAAGCTCATTCGGTGCAGATGAAAACAAAGCGGCAGTGAGTTTGTGGCAACCAAGTCAAAATACAGTTTAAAATCAGCACGAAATAATAATCCTATTACTTACATATCTGTCCCAGTCGATATCACCGTAGAAGCCATTAGGGGCCCCGTTGGTCTTCCTCTGAGACTGAGAAGAAAGAGACAGTTTGATTTAAATCCCACCAGACAGTGAAGGTACAGTATATTCTGCACTACTGTGCTACCACTGCATGTGTTTCTACTGTTCAGTGAAACTATGGTGCAGCTAATTCTGCCCAATAAACCGTGTACTCTGGAGGTCATGTCATGTTTGACTGTCTCAGTTTCCTATTTTCCCTTTTACAAGGCTGTAATTTATTCTCTGTTTTCGCTGCTTGGTCACTAATGATCTGGTAATGATAATGATATTTGTTATTATCCAACATGCTGCAAATTGTCCAACAGCACTGGATAATATTTCAAGATTCGGGTTTCTCCGAGCTACCCCAAAGGACTCTGGGGAATATCCCGTTGCCCTTTTGGTTTATTTTTTATTTCCCCTCAGAGAGCATGCTAATGAAACGATAGCTGAAACAGCAACACTGGTGGCTGACTAAGTAGATGAATGTACTGCGATGTCTATAACCGTTCTAACCTCTAAGCTCTAGACTAACTATTCTAGATATTCATCTACTCCAAAGGACTAGAGACTAGAATTCAGTACCGATTCAACCTCTTGGGGTTCCTGGCAAGTAAAAAGAACAGAAAATAAATAATGTACTTCACAATCACCAGACTTGATTTTCTCCTTTAATTCACACGTAGAGTGAATTGTAATTTACAAATGAATCAATTGGCTGATTTATATTAAATATTTTCTGTTACTTACACCACCGTCTCTGTCTGGGGACCCCCTGTGAGAATATACAGACGCAGAGAGAAGAAAGGAGAGCATAAAAGTCACTTAATATGTGAGCTCTTCATTTTAAAATCAAGTGCTTTTGCTAATTAGTCTAGTCGAAATATTTAAAAAGGGGGTATTCAAGGAAAACCTTTTCACGGCACCATATCCAAACACTTATTCACTCACACATCACGTTCTCACTGATATCACAGCACACAATCCTTTTACAGGAAGTCTAAGTGTCTCATGCACAGTTACAAACTAGCTGGAAAACCACTATGCTTACAAAGATTCTACAAGTCAACCATGTACTTGAAGTGATTTAACTGGTGGTCCATTATGTCTCATTTTGATCCCATTGTATTTTTATAAGTTCAGACAGCATCAATTAAGGGATATTATAGATTAAGAATGGTCATTATTTTGTAGATCCATAATAACATGTTATACAGGATTCATACTTGGATTTTAATAGATCCATTAATACAAACAACACAGAATACACCACTGTAGCACATAACTGATTGGTAGACTCTTAAACTTTGCATGGTCAAGGGAAGCAGCTCGCACACACTGATTTGACTAAACCTGCACTTAATACTAATCCTGTAAATCTAGGCTAATCCTTTTATTCTGCTTTAATGTATATGACCTGCTGCTGCTATACATTTTTTCCTTCTTAAAATAACTCAAATTCAGAGGTTTCAGCCAACTTTCTGCACCACTGTACTTTAAACAGTGGAGCAACTGATGTGCTCTATGTTCACGCAGTAAACTACGAGGGAGGTAAGGACTTACGTGGAGTCATTGTCCTTCTCTTTCTTCCGTATCCCGAAGGCCTTCCTGGTACGTTTTTTCAATCCTGAGAAGAAAATACAGGAAAAAAATGGCAAATTATTGCATGAAGAGACACCAAAGACATGACAAAAAGATGGTGTCTATGGGTGGGTTAAAAGGTAGGGACAGCTATGCTGCATCTATCATCCAAGAGATTAACGGTGACGCTTTTTATGTATTATTGAGTGACTGGCTGCGTCACTGTTAAAAGCAAACACTGTTGTTCCGAACTAAAAATGTGTTCATGGTCATCGCAGATGGACGGACAGCCTTGCAATCCTCAAGGCATTTTTTGTGGAATGGAAAAATCATTAGCACTGAGAAAATCAATGCGCCAAGAATTTAACAAGAATATCTTAGAGAGCTGTGGGCACAGAGGAACCTGCTGTTTGGTCACACCGCTGATCATATACAAAATCTCAACCCATAAAGCTAGAGAAAGCAGGGGACATCCCTTATGTGCTGACTCAGCTGATGAATTCAACAACACTCACTGTCCCTTCACATCTACTATAAATATGACAGTGTGGCTTTGACCAAGGCAACAGATCAACAGCTGCTCTAATGGAGCTGTTCACTGACTGCATTGTTGAAGCAACATGTGAGAAAGTGTGTTCTACCCTTAAGAAAAGATGCAGTAGCTTTTGGGAAAAGAAATGTCCTAAATGCAATGTCTGGATCTTGAGACAGACACTACATTTTCTGCTGTAGAGAATGTGGACAGTATGCACAACTAACCCTAGTTAATGTAAGAACAAAAGCAGCATCCAAAGAAAAAGGAGACATGGAATATCACAACCTCCCATTTCAGCCGTATTTTGACTTTAACTTTCTTCAGTCAACAAACTGAAAATGCAGTTTTCACCAAATATTTGCAGATATGATTTGTGCTCTGTAGTTTTTCCACATCTTTTACAGCAACAAGTTAAGCCTTGTTACACTGTCAGGACTGAATCAGCATCAAAAGTTTACAGCAAAAGATTTACACAAAACCAACCCAAATACCATTGTACTGAGCAAGAGGGATTACTCTATAGTACTGTTTTGATATGATTCATTTCTCCTAAATAGCTCCATGTTCAAATATCCAATCATGCCCTCTTCCATTGGAGGAAGTTGAATGACAGTCCATTTCTAGTTTACCTCGGCTTTAACACAAATTAAGTAAGACTGTTTTCATCAATTATGTTCTACAATTATGCCAAACCAACAGATCTCAAATACTCCTGGCTCATTCTTACCCCAGATGAAAGCCCAGTTGTCCCCCTCCATTTCCTTTCAGGTAATTCCTTCACTCTCATTCTTCCTCGTCCTTTTTTGGCTGTGAACTCATCACATCATCTCATGACCAGCCTATTTCTTCCTCACACCACAAGCAGGTGCACACTGAGCCTCTGAGCAGGAACCTGATGCTACCTATCGCTAACCCACCGCACACGCACACACGCACGCGCACGCGTACACAAGGTATCATGATCCTGTTCTTGATCCGAGTCTGTCTGGTACTCAAATTCAATACCAGTGACTTCACTGATGCACTAAAGACAAAAGTCATCATTTCATACATTTCATGCATTTCCTTTACTACACTGATCTTTGCATCAGCATGGCTTCAGCCAAATTAAGAAATCAATCAAAAAAGGCCTGCTGGCCATCAAGAGTCTCACCCAGAAATACCCTCTCATTGATCCTGCTAATGTATACCACCTTGCATCCTTTAAATGGACATACAGCTCAAATAAATGTACCACTTCAAAAGGAAAAGTACTCACAAATACCGATTGACAGCAGATTCACAAATACAAAGGCTTATCCCTAAATACACAAAGGTAGGAACACATGTGCCTGCAGATATTTTGAGAGCATATGCAAGGACATGCACCTCAGAGCTTGATGAATATTTATGGACACTATAGGTGATCCGGTGTTAGGAACCAGCACTGGTCTGTAAAGGCTACCAAAGCCATTTCTCAGAGAAGAAGGGAAAAAAGATTAAAAAAAATATGTATATGAAAAAAGGTGCCCAAGAAGTTGGTTTTTGTGAAAATAGCAAAATGATGAACACGTGCATTTCACATTTATTCATGATCAGAAACATACATTTCAGTTTGCAAATTGTCCAAGGTTTAAGGAATGTTTGCAGAGATGTGTCACAAATTAGACATTTTAAAATATTCATATGCCTTGCTCAACCATCACCTTAAACAAAGAGCTGTTGGTGTGAGTGCCTGTGATATGTATGTGTTGTTTGGTCACGCTGTTGTATTTTACAGATACATAGATAATTTGCACACATGAAGACACCTACTCAGATCCAGTTTTATACCCATAAGTACTGCGGGTTTTATTTCTGTGATTCCGGACTTAAGACTTCTTTTTTCGCCCTGTGACTAGACAGTTTCTCTCTTACTGATCTTGGTGAGGCATCTGTTGAGGTCTCAGTATGATGACGCAGCGTGCCCTCTCACCCTAAAGCTTAATAGAAGGAGGGAGCTTTAATTGTTCCTCCAACAGCTGTTCAGCAAAGCCAGTGAAGTTGTAACATTTTAGTTACAACTTCTATAGTTTCTTTTTGACTTTGCAGAGTCCATTCTCTCAACTGCTGCTTCAAATCTTGTTCATTTTAATTCATTTTGTGCCATTCAGAAGCAAAATCTTTTCTCTATCGTGGCCCAGTTAAGTGCTACCTGTTGATTCAATGTCAACATCTGGATGTATAAAATTATCCTGCATGACATTGCCAGCTGGGGAGGTCTGGTTTTTCTTCATTTTCTTAAAGCAACTTGCACCACGGCAGCATCTTCTTCTTTACTTTAGGACCAAAAATATCAATGTGAACACATTTTTAAGATTCCGAGTGCTGTCTGTTTTTAAGTTGCGCTTCCATTTCAGCAGGCTGTATTTAATCCAATTTGTCAGAGGCACATTTCCTTCCACTAACATCTTGTCACAGGCTTAAGTTGATGTCTTTGGTAAATATCTCTATATGTCTTGCCCCTCTATTGGCCTCTCTTCTTTTTTTCTTTCCTCAGGTCTGTTTCCCTTTCCTGCAAATCCAACATTGCCCCCAAGCTAGAGCTGACAGGTTTACAGCTGAGCTTATGAAAGAGTAGTTTGTTCGCACATGACATTGTGCAACTGGCAGCTGTACCCTGGCTACAGAAAGTCTGCATTCTGCATTAAATGAAATTAAAATCTGCAATATTGTTTCATTTTATTTTATTCTTGTCAATGTCTGTATTGTTTGTTTCCGTTATTTTTTTCCCTTTCATTTTATTGGCCTAAAAAAATTGTTTTGGGAAAACAAAACAACAACCCAGAAATAACAGCTGACGGATCTCCAAAAATTATGGCAAAAAAAACCCAAAACACAGGCATAAGAGCAGCATAAAGATGACCGACAGCCTGCCAATCTGCCTAATACCATATCTGTTGGTGCACTTTCAGTGCAAGTCTGCTTTTTCTTTTGGCTATAGAGTTGGTAATAACTTACACAATGATATGATGATGTCCTCATAAATAACCAGATGAATGTAATCTAATTCCTCAGACCATTCCAAGACTTTACATTTCAATTTCTGTGCATACAAGCAATTCAATCACACACAATGACTACAAAAGATACTTTCAAACTGTAGCCACAAATGACTCAAATAACCACCATATTTAAAAATGTGGTCAATGTGTCAATGTGTTGAGTGCAGCAGGACCTAAATCTGACTGGATGACGTTGATGTGAAAGAATACATGAATGCGTATGGCAGGGGTTAATTAACGGAGAAGGAAATAACAGAGCGTGCGGTACACACTGTTTAATGGCTTAATGGCTTCCGTTCAGAGGGATGCTAGCACAAGTGCTAACGTAATTAGCAGTCTCTTCTCAAGACACAGTAATGTAATTCTAGGAAAAGGCAAAGGACATGAAGCCAAACAGGACAGGACACTGCCAACCCCCTCCAAAAAAAACACTACATGACAACTGAGGAGTGACAGTACACTGACCAGAGCTAGACATTGAAACATTCTGCTCCACAAAAACACAAAGACTTTCAAAGACTTAATAGTAAATATTAATGACTATTTTTAAAATAAAAATTATCTGGACTCCGAAGAAACATTTAGAATCTATGAATCATTTTAAAAGGAGTGTAAACTTTACAAAGGGTTCAAGGAAGTGAAACAGGAGGAAAGTCACAACAGCAGGAACACCACCCAGAGCAGCAGAGAGTGTGTTATTATTATAACTGTGAGGTCCACCCTTTAACCTACAGGAAGTGGTTGGCGCTAACACTGCCTTTAATAACAAGGACCATCTTGAAACACAGCAATTACACTTTTCTCCCTTTTTAAAACAAGTCCATGTGCAGATCAGCTCATTCATTCATCTATTCCAAAGCTATCCAGAAAATACTCATCAAATGTTATTACATTTAGACCATAATATGTTGCACTTTATGTCAGAAAATCAAATAAGACCTATAGTGTTTCTATATATTGTAGCACATCAATCTGTGTTTGGTGGTTAATTGTTTCCTTAAAGATAGACTGATAAATAAAGCGGAAGTTATGTATTTTAGTGAAATCTCTGAAAAAGCACAATAAAAATCCATCACTGCATACACATTTATAAATTTGGTTTTGGCAGTAAACTGCTCTCAGCTCTCATCAATTTAAACTTCCTGCAGCACCTGTCCAATGAATCATGCTAATTTCCTATTGCAGGACCATACGTAAGCATTGCTTTAAATCCATCTAGTTTTAAACTAAGAGTTGTAATTCAGGCTGTGCACTATACCCTGCAGGCAACTATTGTGTGATTGCAGTTTCATGTGGGCTTGCATTTGTCTACTTCTGCCATAAGTTTCCAATATATTAGCCAAAGCTACATTGGCGACAGAGTCTGAGAGCCACACTGGTAGCAAATCTGTGTTTCCTAGAATAGCAAAGGCATGGTGTGCCCCACTCTCCCTATGACTGGCTAGTGCTCGTTGGCTTCGTTCGCTGGGTTGGCTAGGCTTGGGCAAGAGTAGTGCTATTGGTTAGTGCTAGGGTAAGAATGTCAGGATAAACCAATCAGAGGCAGACTAAGGCAGATTAGGGTGGGTGATGCTATCCTCTGAAACGCATTTTTGCAAACTGCAAGGGACATGATGGACAATACACATATGCACAAAAATGTAAATCACACACCCATTATGGTAAAAATGCAGATATCTATGTCTTTTGGATACTATTTACTACTATATAGATATATGTATTAAATCAACTTCTTAAACTCTCTCTGTTGTGCAATTCAGTGCCTGCATTTTTATATTACTCCTTAAAAGTGTTAAACATTTGCGTGTTTATAATTCTGTGCATGTCAGCGCATGCTCAGGTGGGAGAATGGCATGAGAGACTCAAGTGTATAAGCGGTGTGTTGGGTTGTTTTGGGTTTTGAGTCAATCTGTTGACTAAGCACAAGGAGAAGCATGTGGATCCGCTGACAGGCAGGCAGACAAGGAGACAAGTAATTAGTAGAACAGAACGAAGGCTTGCAGGCCCGTAAACAAGCAGACAATAAAAAACCTGCAGACAGAGAGGCTGTAAGTAACATAGACAAGGAGACAGTGAGCACTGAGACAGGCAGCCTGAAGAACAGTAGACAAACGGAGAGACAGACAGGCATATTGGAAACAGGAGGTTTAAAAGGCTTTTTTGTAGGAAGTGACTCATCCATCCTCCTGGCCCTGAGAGGCAGGAGGAGGAGGCAGGTGAGGAGAGAAAAGCTGCTCAAGACTAGCAGATACACCGACAGTGACCTCACAATGCTGCAATGATGCTGAGGCAGAAAAATATTCTCATATCATGAGGAGACACGTGATGTGCAACTATGTGAATGCAGCCTCCATTTTACTTCATGCACTCTTGGAGCTGAAAACCCAAAGTCTCAACACTGAAGTGTATTGTTTAAGAGAGACAGAGCAGAGGAGACTGGAGATTAACATAATTATTTACTCAGCATGACAAAATCCTATTCAGCATCTACTATTCTGCACACTTACAATAAACCTTTAAATATATAGCGACATGTCTTAGGAATTCCTGTATTTAGAGAGTGGTCAATTAATTTCATAGACACAAATGCAGTAACACAAGCAAGGCAGTACAGAGAGTCTCCCACTGTTGGTCACAACGTATCTCTACTGGCACAGGAAGGAAGAAAGCCATTAAGTCAGTCTCCCCTCCCTACAGTTTCCCTGATAGTCTCAGGATTTAAGTCACCACTCCTCTAACCTCCCTGCCTCTAACCTAAAGCTAGAAGAAGAATCTGGCAGAGAGGAGAGGAGAGAAACTGTCTGTGGAAATGTGCCCCCTGTCTCATGACCTGGTAGCACAGACAGAGAGCGAGAGGTGGGCACTGCATAAGAAAACCTCCAGAAATGGCCATCGACAGCCATCACCTTCAGCCTCACAGTGTGTTTCAGTCTGTGTCAGTGTGGCAGAGGAAAGACAAAGAGAGGGTGTCAGTTTGCATTTGTGCCTGTGGATGCTAAAATTAGGCCTTGACTTTACTGTCCAGGTGGCTGCACTGTAAGCTATCAACTGAAACACTTGCAGGGACAATGTAACTGACACACACACACACACATTAGGGATTGGATGGTAGGCATCTCTTTTGTTGCACGAATGCACCCTTTGAGAAAAAAAAAAAAGATGTTTCATCGAGTGACGTCAGCCACCTCTAAGGAAAGTGGGTCAGGGCCAGAAACCATATAGCAGCATGCTGGCAGTGCAGAGATGAACAAAAGATGTTTGTGCCAGAATGGTGATGATGCATCCATCTGTGCCCTTGCTCTGGTTATACTCTCTACCTACCATTTCATTTATTCATCCTTATTTTTACATCGACAGATAAATAAGCATGGCCATTTAATGCCTGCTTCCCACTTGCTTACAGTGCAGACAATTTGCTGCAACAACTTGCTTCTACTGATCTTCTTGTTTTCTTCTGTGAAAAACTAAGATTTGTTTTTGTTGATTTAGTGGGCTATGTCATATTTCAATATTTTCCTCAGTATTACGCGAGCGTGGCCTATAAACAGCACAAGCCTCTACTGCAGCGACTGGAAACATGGCACTTGGCTGCAGCTAATTAGCAACCCGATGGCCCCCTTCTTCATGGACGACTAATACAAACTTCTGCAGAAGAAACCAAAATTTACTAGTTAGAAATGAATGAACTATGTGGAAATAACACCACTTTACTACTAAGAGAACGCTAACACATGGGTAATTAGAACCAAGAGGACTACCGAGAAACAGGAGGGCTGTGTACTGGGTAATAAATCTACACGTGGGACTCCTCCATGGCACTCTCTTGGTGCAAAACTTAAGAGTAAATTGTTTCCCTGGGAAATGGGAGGATGAATAACAAGCAGAGCCCAGCGCCCTAAGATTTGTGACACAACCGCCTGGCCTACATTACCATCCAGATTCTCATGAGATGTAAACATTGCTGGTGTTCTACATTTCCCATGGTAGTAAACTGAATTATTTGGTTGTTTTGACTGTTGGTTGGGAAAAAAAAGCCATTTTAGTATGTAAAGTTTGGCTTTGTGTGTGTTTGCGCATATTTTACTATTTTCAGAGATTAAGCCTTTCTTGTGCAGCGTTTAGACGCCTTAATTTGCAGCACTTGTCTGTCCATCATTGTTCTTCATCTCTTCCACTCACCCTCCCTCACTCTCATCTCTATAAACAGCCAGCACTCATGGTTCCCATCCCCAGGCTCCAAATAGCATCCACCAAGGACCGTGTGGCAAATGACCCTGCTGCTGAGCCAACAAAGTAGCTTTTGACATGGATTTTCACCACAAAGACACAGGGAGAAGATGTATTTTCCACCAGTCAGTCCATTTATTGACACAAGACTTTCATAGATCAGAGAGGCAGATATGGGAACCAAGTGCCCTCTTCGCCTCCAGCTGGTGTTTAAAGCCCTCATGTTCATGTCACACTCTGATACATCAGACTTTTCACATATAGCCATCAAACAAATGGTTATTTCTAACCAGATAATGTGACTCATAATGAAGCTATGTGTTCAGTGCGTGACTGCTAGTTTGCAAGATTCAATTAAAGATACATGCTGCATAAGTATAAGCATATCTCTCACAGCATTAGCAAATTACAGATGGGATTTGAAGCTCTTGAGAATCAGCAGGGATCATTGCTCCAAGCTCTTTTTAAAACACTCAGTTCATTGTTTTGCCATTTAAGTGCTGTCTTTCTTACATCTACAGATACGACAACTTTAAGGCAGCCCATGGTTTGCCTAAAACACTTTACACAAGCTTCTACAAAAAAAAAAGTGTATGGGTGCTGTCAGACTACAGTTGTCAAAACCCCTTCTAGGCCCATGCCTCTCCCCTGGAGATGAGTCCCCAGCTATTTCAGTCATGTCCTCCTATCAAAACAGATCACCACAGCCACCACTGGGGGGGGGGGCAAAAAGTAGAAATCCTCCCTTCGTCTTTTATCCACATTAATCTGACAGTACCCAGAAATGTCATCTGCAGCCGCCCAGCTGAAACCCATTACCATCAGAAGATGAAACAGCAAGGCGAGAAAAATATCCTCTTCTTTTATGCATGCTGCATTTCATAGACACAGTCACCTGGCACATTGGCTTATGTGTGAAGTGATGTTCAACAATCAGTTCAGCTAGAGCAGCAGTCATTTCAGAGACGCTGGGCAAAAGCAAAACCATCAGTCTTATTTGGGCATCTTTTCCCAAAATGTACGCTCTCTGTGCACATCAACCTCTATCACCAGCATGCTATGTGCTTGCTTAATGGGCCTCCTGTTCCCCATTCCTCATGATAATGGTTCTACTCCTATACAAGTTTTCATAAAGATGCATAATACTATTATAAATTGTCAAAACAAAGTTACAGATGAATACTTTCGTGCATTTAGATAAATTTGCATTTACAAAATAAATACACATCCCTTTGCCTCACAATCTAACACACTGAAATGGATAGAAAACACTTTAATGGCTACCAGTGAGATGCGAGACTGTGCTAGTTGGCCGCATGACAAACACCTGAAGATTCGCCACCATAAGATAATTGGACAGAAATGTTTTCTTGCCTCATTTCAGGCCTCCTTTGGGACAGTGTGGCCACACATGACGTCAGCTGGTGAGATATTGTCTGGTTTTCAAGGCTGTTTAGGCGGGTGTTTTAGCTGTTGGCTAGACAACAAATAATGTAAGACACCTCCACGGTCGAGTGGATTTGTCAGCCCAGAGGGATCGTGACAAGTTCACCTTTCCCACACTGCACTGTCACATTTCTGCCACGGCTTTATATTCATCGTTGCAGATACAACATTAACACACAACAGGAGATGTGATCAAAAAGTTGTGTTGGAAATTCAAAGACATGATATATTATGTAATATATCTACAAATATATTACACAAGGTATTATACAAGCATTTCATTGGGCTTCCTTTCTGTTGAATTTCTTTCAGGCCACTGCAGCCTTGTCTGTCTGAAATGACTGAAAGCACACATTCCAACGCCACAATTACTGCAACCTTCTAATGTCTGATGTAAAATGTAATTTCCCGAGAACAGAGCTCCTCTAACAAGCAGGGAAATTATGTTGTTTATCATCATACATAAATCAAGACTGCTACATTACTGCACTGCATAGAGCTCCACCTGTACATAAACTGTTTTTTCTGATATGTCTGTTGACTGTCAAGGACAAATTCAATTTTAATGTTTCCTCTTTTTGCTGTTGGTCCCTGCTTGTCTTCTGGCTCAGGACTATAACCTCAAGGACCTTTATTATCACTCTTCTTATTTATGTGAGGTTCAAGACAGACATGGTGATGAGTTCCCTGTGCTTTATTCTGGCTGAGTTGCAATCACATATTGATCAAGAGTCTCCTAGATGTAGTTTTCTAAGGTGAAGTGTACAATATAGTTGGACTAGGCCGCTAATTGCAGCTATACTAACTATAGTATATAAGTTAAGGCAGGGAGATGCACACTGTTACTAACAACTCATAATGCAGAGTGCTGTTAGTAAACCTTACAATATAAATCAAATTAATATTAAATAGTTTATATAATAAACATATAAGAATGCTTTTTAAAAATCCATACACAAATTTGAATAAAAAGATAAAAAATGTCATAGACAGAGAAATTATTTATGAAAATCTATATTCTAGTAAATGAAAAAAAAAATCCTGGAGCCAGCCCACTGATCGACATGACCCCCCGTGTGTTTATTGACATGAGATCTGTGTTTACTGATCAATGTTTCGATCCCATAAGCATGCTTGTCAGGATTATCTGTCTACTACAGCACGGCAGAGGAACCATCACAGTACCATTACAGAAGCATAACAGTAAATATGAAACACTAATTATTTCAAACTACATTACTTTTCTTCTTCTTCCTCGCGTAGCTCAGTGGTGCTTTTGGCCAAATTCAACACAATATGTTGACTTACTGGTTAAACAACCCTAAAAAAAAAAACTTGTCAAAACACTGGTCCATGGAAAACAGGCGTTCACACAAACCAAATGTACACCACCAACTGGTCAATACAGTTGAAAAATTCAGTAAGGAAAGGACAGTTTCTCAATTGACAGACTAAGCCAGAGCTAAAATGCCAGAATAATATTCTTTTGCCACAAGTGTCAAAAAGGATGATGCATTATGTCCATGTCGTTTTTCACTTTCAGTAGGCAACAGTTTACCAGCATCTTGGCTTTTAATAAAGTCGATAGGGTTATACCAATATAAAATCACTTTGCTATTTGTTTTGGAGTTTTTCTGCCTATCACTTTCAGGGGTCTTGCTGCATCGTTTACAAGTATTAAACACTAAACGTTGCCTTGATTCATAGAATGTATTCAAAGATTGTGGAAAAGCAAATATGCTAAATACATAAAATGACTCATCTGTCCAGAGATTTTTATCTCCATTTTATTATCAAATGCAATGATTCAAAGTAAATGAGCCAAAAGGCAAAAGACAGTGTGGGTGTACAATGAAGAGTGATTCATAGATGAGAGGATGGATTTTTCATTTTTTTTTTAATTCTTTTAAAACTAGGAGATCTGAGTTTACACTGAGTATGAACTCCCCATTGTGCTGAGAAGGAGATTGAGGAGGAGGAGGATGGATGGAGGGTCTCTGATGAGAAAACATAACACACACACTTACACACATGCACGCCTACACCTACATACGAAGCAAACACAAGCCCACATTTGATGAGTCACTGATGAATCAGTTTTACAATTTACAGAGCAGACTGTGCAGATTAAGAATAAACAACAGAAACATGAACAAAGCCCCTGAAGGCTGTTCACACACTTCCATAATGTTTCTTTCATATTACAGTATCAAAGTGTTGGACACAATTTTAAAGTTTGGTGATATTGCCTGGGCTCATTCACGTATATCTACAGTATTGCTGATAAAACTTCGGAATCTGTCTGTATTTGTTGCGTGGTTTTCTTTTAAAGCGAAAATACTGCTGTATCTCTATAACAAATGGAACATGCCTATCTGCACATAGGAGGGCTTAACAAAATATCACGCAGCCCTGTACAGTAATGCAATCTGACACAACAGCCCTGCATTATTCCCTTTCTGCAGCATATAACTGTTAAATCCTTGCCTTGCAAAGGTAGTATTTGTTGCAGGGCCATTGTGCTGGAAGGCATAAGAAGTGCTCATGATGCTGTCTAACAATTTAAAGAAGCTACAGTTCCAGGCAAACCTGCATTAATAGGTAGAACTTAGCCAGTTTTAGTGCAGTGTGTTGGCATCAATCAGACGTGCTTCAGCCCAAAGTAACAGTCCAAGACACAATTAGGATCTTGGAAAAGCAGCTTGAGTGTCATTTGCCCACCTTGATTGCTTAAATTGTAAATCTGAGACTTTATGGGGAGACTTGACATAATAAAATCAAGCCTGTCTTTTACAACAGTGAAGCTGCACGTTGTGCTAGAAACTCTGCTTCCACTCTCAATTACACCCATTAAACATTTCCTTTGTGATCCCCATCACAGCTTTATACCAAGGTTCCTTAAAGTAGGTGTGTGTCTAAGAGTGTGCGTGTGTTTTGGTAGATATAATCCTGGGAATTTGTCTTTGCCTATGTCCTGTATGAAACCTCCTCTCAATGCCAAATCCCCCCTCTGTCAGCCAATGCACCAAGTAACCAATCAGGTAAATGGCTTCAATTCCATTCAATAAACTCTTGTAAAAACTGGACCTGGGATGTGACTGATAATGGAGATGAATGGATTATTCATAAATACCATAAATACTGCTACTAAATCACATAACATGAAGCCACTGAGTTTAACCATCATTTAACTTACATGTTTTTATGCTCCCCATCCTGTCCTTTCTGATTTCTCCTTTCTGTTCTCTTTCTTCTTCTACTCCATGTTTTTGTGTGCCTTCATGTGTGCACATTAAAGTTATTGTAAAGCAGAGTGTATTTAATAAACTGCCTCTCCTCCCACAAGCCCTGTTAGTAAGATAAGACCATTCATCAGAGTGTCAGTTCCTCATAGGTCAGCACTGCTTCAGTGCTCTGCAAAGAGCAGATAGACCGAGTACTTCAGTCTCTAGAGACTCACTACCTAAAGCCCCACTCACCAAATTTCCACGTTTTGCATGGACAATTTGATTTGGTGGGGCTATTAAGTTATTTGTTGATTTACTGATTGGCTGATTTGTTGGCTTGTCGATTATTAGTTGGAGTCATTGATCTGACAAAAAGACTAAATATTTTGTAGTTATAGCTTCTGATTTCAAGAGGAAATTTGTTTGAGGGCTGTTTGATTAAAAGAGCACTTTGGGCACTTCAGGGGCTCTCACATCAGGGACCCAGGCCTGGATCCGTAATGCTTTACCCCTAAGACTAGGTTGTTTGATTAGTGTGAACACTGTGCTCTGTATCCAGGCACTGCACGCCGATCCATGCTCAACTCTATTTGAAAATGTCGCTTCAAGTACAGTTCATGTGTACTTCAGTACGATATGCATTAGGTGTGAACACGAACTGCACCAAAACAAGGAAGTGAACTGCTATTTAATGTGACTACAGGCAGTTTTTCACTAGTTCATCTGTCTCAATTTCAAACTAATGCCTCTATATACAACAGCATTGCAGCCATCTGTGGACAGACCCCAATCCAGCTTCTGTGCCGCCTTTGACCTGCAGCCAAAGCTCCAGCAGGAGGCGGAGAGCTCTGCACCGAACACTACCGGCTCCTCCTCCACCAAGGAGCAGAGCTTCCCCTTGTTGCTCCTCTGGTCCCCGCCGATGACAGGGCAGGGCAGCAGTTTCTGTCTACACTGTAGCACACCAAAAACGTCAAGTCGATGATGACTCAAGTGAATTCAGGTACCGAACATTTCTAACGTGAAAGCTGAATGGCAGGCAAGTACAAATAATTCATAACCAAAGTGAAAACATCTTTCATTCTAAAGGGGAATTTAACATCACTGTTGACATTTTAGGACTAATTAAATGATTTGATTAAAAAAAAAAAATAGTTGATGTAAAAATCTGCTATTATTTATTAAATGCAGCCCTATTTGGTTAGTTTTAAAACATAAAGATGAAAACGCAATCACATCTGTGCAATCCTCTGAAGTAAGTTAAACTCGGTCAGGGGTTTTGGATAATACAAATTGATAACAGAAAATTGGCAGTACAAAGTGAAGTTGGATGTGTTTTTTCTTAAAGACGCTGTCATATTGTGTTATGGTAAGTGTGAAAATCTGCATTTTTGGAGCCTAACTCATAGCATGAAACCAGTAAGTCTATTGTGAGTTATCCAACTTAATGGGAGTGCTTTAAGAAATGACTATGTTCAAGGGATCCTCAACAAGCCTGAGTGCTACTACTACCAGGGATCAAACCAGCAACTGTTAAATTACTCCACAGGCTTATTCATTCTCCGTGTCTGCTTTGTCTGGGTAAATGCAATACAAAATCCTTGTAGAGAAAAAGAGGAGGAAAACAGCAGGATTACAACAAAAAAAGATGGATGAGGCTACAAATGAGAGAGATATGCAGGATGTGGATAGACTCCTGCATCACTTCTCTCTTCGCTCCCAGCAGCCAATCAGACATCTTTCAGCTACCATGCCAGCTACATGATTCGGCTGTGAGTATGGTGTGTTTGCCAGTGAGACAGACATGCGAGTGTGTGTACATGTGATGTGCGACAGAGAAGGAACAAGAAACAGGCAGAGAGGCGTACAGTAGATTGCCAGTCAGATTACGAGGCTGCCCGGAATGAAAAGTTTCCATATGAGCAGTGAGCATACATTGTGTTACCATGCTCCGTGTGTGTCTGTGTGTGTGTGTGTGTGTGTGTGTGGTCTTGTCTAGATGAGGCTTGACAGAAAGTTGATATGTATCAGTAGCTCAGACGCAGCCTGGTCACGTCCTCCTTCCATGTACCCAGGGGGGCACAGGAAATTACTTTGTTTGTAGAGAAAAAAACAATTACAAAAATGAGGACAGAAAAAGGAGGAGGTAATTAGAGGAGGAAGAAAACAACTGAGTGTCAACTCTGCACTCTGAAGGGGAACAGAAGTGACATGCCTTAAGTTTAAATGGATGAGGTCAGCAACAAATGTTTTTCACCATCTCTTGTTCCTCTCATTGAAACAGGATCCTAAAAAAATGGCCCAAATTCCTGTGGATTACATGCCCTATTCCCTCCCAAAAATCTAATCTCAGTTCATTCTGGTTAAAGCAAGCCGCTGACTCCACCCCTCCCCTGTTCACACCCAGATTATAGGTTTGGTCAGCTTTTGGTTGCCAAAGGAATGTCCTGACTGTCAATTGTTCAATAAGACAAGGGCTTATTAAAAACCCCTAACTGTGTCTTCTCACACTCACAGCCCTAAAATAAAGAACCAATGACATCATCAAAAGGTGGAGTGGTGTTTGTCTCTAAAAAGAGAGAAGGGGGAGTGAAAGTGAGAATGACACACGGAGGGTGTGAAGCAGAAACAAAGAGTAGATATGGAGAAACCAGAATGAACCATAAGATCTGGAACCATTTTGAGGGACCACACTATCAATTCCAGTGTCACTGTAATGGCCAGCAATCTGGTGTTGGGGAAAAGTGTATATAACCTACAGGTTGACTGGGGCTACACATACAGTCAGTTCCTGACGATATAATCTTAACGTTGTAAATTACAGTACAGAAACCCCGGCTAGGAACATGGGTCATCCTGCTGGCTCTGTCACACAACATGTGCCGCCTCTGCAAAGGCATCAGTTTAAATTATGACTCATGAATTGTTGTTTGCTTTTTCTCCCATCCTTCTCCTGCCATTCTTGAGAGTATGAACTTGTAAAAAAAAAACAGAAATATGTCCAAGAGAACAAGTACACAAATGTTAAACAAATATTTTTCTTCTTTTAGTGGAGCGTCAGGCTTGTGCACTACCTGCTCTATACATTTCTCTATGTCTTGAGGAGACATGTTTTTGTTCAACAGTCAGTATGTGCTGTTAACATTGTTCATACATGTTGTGTAAGCTGCGCAAAAGGTACTGAAAAAGACATTGTTCTTAGTGACGGCATGTTATGTAACACGCTGGTACTTCTAAAACAACAAAAAGGGCCATTGCAGGGGAATCCTGCTACAACTGCTGCACTAAAGTAATGCAAAATGGAGGGCTGTGTGAATCCTCTGTTTAGGAAGCACCAGACCTGAGGCAGTTTACATGCATGCCCAGACCCCAAAATAGTAATGCAAACAGAAACAGATACACACAAGCTTACAACATGCAGAACTGGAGCTCAGGCTGTGCTCCAATGAGACAGTATAAAGGGTTAAGACTGCCGGATTACAGCTTGCTCCCATCTCCCTCTCTGACTCACACTGTGACTAAAAAGAATATGAAATGCCCTTTCTTATTGCTACTGTTGACATTTTGGGTCAATAAAATAAAGCAAAAGGAATGAACTCTGAATATATTATTGCAGAAATAAATTTAAGAAATGATTATAAGATCAGTTAGCTTTGGGGCACTTGAATTAGAAACTTGAGTCAGTAGATAAAGTAAACATCTCTCACAGCTGAGCTTACATACAGAGCAACAGGGACTGGTTGACTAGTATAACAGCAGGATATAACCGCAGTAAATACAATTTTTTAATCCTATGATAAGGCAAAAGACAAAAGGATCTAAAGAGATGCTGATGTAGCTTTCAAATATAGGGGGAATACTTTCCCACATATTCATTAATTTGTGGTGGGCCGCCGCAATCAAAACATTTGCTGCCATGAATGGGTTTTCTATATTTGTAGCTGACTGTTCATTAGGAGCGCTATTGAAATATATATACCTTCCAGTTATGCATTGTGCCACATTCTCGGAACACAGAGCTTACTGTTGTCACAGACGGAGCAGTGGAGCAGTGGAGCTTTAACTCACTCTCCAGAAGCAGCTCTTGGTCAACTGATCAATTATCCATGCCACAACTGAAACTCCTCAGACTGTTGCTGACAAGTTTCGCCTGTGCTGCTTTCAAGGACCGGCAAAAATGTCCAAATTTAGAGAGGGGGCACTGAAAGATTAAATAAAAGGGACGCATGCTCACAAAAGAAATATATATATATGGGCAGTTTACTGACATTGCCACAAATAGACTATTTTTCATGACACAAATGCTACCACAACAATCTCCATTTTACCTCCCAAATCCTAGCAAATAAATGTATTTGCAGAAAACCTCATGACTTGCCAGAGGCCAGGGGGAAAGAAAAAAAAGAAAACCTTGCGATTCTAGGGGGGAAAGCCCTCAGCATGGGTGGAGAAAAGTTTGTCAAACCTCCTTTATTTGTGTTGAATGCAAATCAACCTCAAACAACTCAAAAAGATGACACATTCTGCTGATGTTTACAGGCAATTAGACAGCCCACACTCAACAGATGTCAAATAAACCATGAAGGCTTTCTTATCTTATTCCTGCATTGTGCTAAACAGCTATGGATAGTGGTTAACATTGTGGTAAAGTGAGGGGAGTAACTTCCTTTTCCTCCAATCTCCCTTTTTAATTAAGACAAATTGCACTCTATCCACTTGGGTCGGCCTAGCTCATTGGTTTCTGGAAATGATGCTAAATGACCAAACATGAATCCCACTCATTCCCCGAACAATAAGGTCAATGTGGTACTGAATCTCTGAAAAAATATTTTAAAGTTGGCAAGAGTGATGAGTCTGTGGTGCTATGAGAAACACTACATATCATCTTCAACCTAGTTCACATTTTTCCCTCCTCTCTGGCTGTTACTTTCTCCTGTACTGTCTGGCAAAGCACAAAAGTGTCAAATAACTTTGGCTTCTAGGCTATATGTTGGTTCCAGGTTATTTTGGCAATTCCTCAACCAGTGAGTAAACACTGTTCTATAAACGGATGGAAGCACTTTGATATCAATTTGTCTTTTCTAGCCTCTAATCTATTGCTGTTTCCATCTTTTTAAAAGTCTGTCACTTCTCCAATGCCGACTTTAGAACAATGCATAATAAGCTGTCACAAAATAAAATAAAGCCTGGAATCTAGGGTGACATCGATGCATCAAAGGACAAAAAAGAAAAAGGCAGCATTTAATTAATGTCACACTATATGATCCCCATTGTCTTTCTGACGTCACATGACACAGCATGACAATGAGCTGGGTTACTCTCTAGGCTGACACTCAAAAGCATTGTATCATTACTAAGTCACTCTGACATTCAGCATTTTTTCTATCACTCCTATCAGAATTCCCAGGCAAATAGGAGAAATTAATTTGTTGGAGTCAACCTATTTCGTTTTGTTTATGACTGTAATTGAAGTCTGATTATTATACAACCACACAAAAATTTAAAGTAATTTGAATCATGACAGGTTGCAGGAACAGTCTGGGGGCAGACGTGGAGGAACTCCTCTGAGGATGCAAACTGTGGAAACAATTACTGCCGTGCCAAACCATAATAGTGTATGTCAAAGACCCCAAGATCCCCCAGAGATTACAAAGTGCATTCCCCATAAGACCAACAGTTATCAGGAGAAAAGTCCAGGAAATTAAGGGCTCCCCCTCCATCCTCCCCCTGGTGAATCTTAATTTGCTGAATGACACTGGCATAAAACAGGCTAAGAGAATATCAAAAATCCTTTCCGTCCATCTTTCATCATAAACACAGTACTCCTCAGCAGTGTCTTACAGTGGGTCCATGACAGGTGCTTTGTGTTGTGTGGTTTAGTTTCACTGATGTTCAATTTTCTCTCTGTACCTCTTACTCCCATGGTCTCCCTGACACCCCCACGCCCCCACCCCTCTCCCTGCTGATATGGTGAAAATCAATGGCTCCTCTATTCTGTGGAAGGTCTGATGTCTGCTAATGAAATCCTATCTGCTATGAGTCACCCATCTGATAGCTGCTGGGACAGCGACTGGCAGCAGGACCATGTCTCCAGCATCACTGATGATCTCTCTCACACACATTCATGCACACCTTTATGGGCACAAACATTCAAGCAAGCATACATGTGTTGTTTGCAGAATGAAGTAAACCCTAATGATTGAGGTCACTGTCCAAATTAAACTGCCTCTATTAGATAGACTGCAAGAAAGACACACAACACACACACACACACACACACACACACACACACACACACACACACACACACACACACACACACACACACACACACACACACACACACACACACACACAGAGCCTCGAGCTGTGGCTGGGCTGTTACTCTTTGTGCTCAAAGTATCATCATTCTGAGGTTTTAATAGAATTTTTTCTATATCATGAGAACTGACAGCCCTGTTTTTTATTGCAATACTAAAAATGTTTTTTATCAATGAAAAAATGAACTGCCACTTAGTAGTTTTGTTGCGATTGAGAGAATGAGTTTAAAATAATAATTTATGTATTTTAAAACTATTGCTTCATGTCATGATAGATCCTGTTTTTGCTGGGTTATGGTTGTGTTCAGGCTTCTGTTTACTGAAAAAGTTTACACTCACAGAAACAGCTTTTTTTTTGTATAGAGAACTATAAATATCCTATGAAGTCAGTCTCCTGTGTTGTGCCGGGTGTGTTTTATCTCTAACTGAATTGACAGTGTCAGCCTTGCTACTTCAAAATAGTCATCCAAAAGCATAGAGTGCTCTCATCTAGAAGCAAGCCAAGAGTATCTGTTAATTCACCATGCAATAACTATTCTTACTCTTATATTTTTGAATCCATTACTTCATTTTTAATCATAAATTACAGACAATTGATCCTGTTGCTAAAGCCTGACCAATGCTGGGTTTTCGAAGCTGATTAATATTTTTTTCACATAACATTTCTGATAGGGATCCCTCATGTTTTGTGATGAAATCGTCATAAACATGTGTGCTCAGCTTTAAGTACATGTGAACTTGACCTACGCCTACTGATATTTTTGGAAAAGTAAAAGTGTCTCTCTCTATAGTGGACAACACAAATTTATCTACCTTAAACATATCTTTGGAATTTATGGACTGCATGTCCTGCTACTTACTGGCCT
Organism: Plectropomus leopardus; assembly: GCF_026936395.1. Classification (NCBI taxonomy): domain Eukaryota; kingdom Metazoa; phylum Chordata; class Actinopteri; order Perciformes; family Serranidae; genus Plectropomus; species Plectropomus leopardus. Next base: position 13,806,500 of record NC_142180.1, read on the forward strand.
ACATTGAGAATATCTGCAGTTAACTAATATAGTCTGATATATCAGTTGAGATAACTGACTGGAGTCTAATGGACAGGAAGTCCTTCAATTCACTTTTAAATCAATTCCTAAGAGAAAAATAAAAGCTTGGACTTGTGTGAAAATATATGAAGAAAAATTAGGTGAGATTGATTCAGATCTGCAACATTATGTGAATGTGTAAGGTGTTTGACGTGAGTGAGCCCTCACCACACCAGTGTTTCATTTACTGTTTTATAGACAGAGCAGACTCTGATTTGTCACCCACGACTGTTCACTCACACTTACACAGGGGACTTAGAGGACCAGTGATTATCCTGTGATGTCTTAAATGACAATAGCAATGACCTCAACATGACCCTGAGAATCACACAAATCGATGCATGTAAACACGTGAATTTATGCAGGAATGCAGAGGGATTTTTCTTTCACTCTTTTCCTTCACTCTTTCACACAGGGCTTAATGTTAACCAGGCATACAGCCTAATGTACACAGAGTACAGACACAGAAAGCCTCACACTCACAGACACTGTCCATGCAAGCCGTACAAGCCTGAAAACATGTCACACACAGCTGGCGAGAAACTTCACATGCTGCGTTTCTCTCATTAATCACATCCTCAAAACACCCAGTTTATCTCTCTTTCATGAATCACATCTCTCTTTCCCTAAATGCCCACATCTTTCTTTTTATCTCCCTCTCTCTGCAACCTTTCAATCCCTGCCTCATCACTACAACTTACATCTCTCAACCAAACCAGTATCAATCTAAACGCTGCTAATCTCTTCCTGTAGCTGTGTCTCTGCGTCACTGTGCTAGTGCATCCTCCACTGATTGAAACTGACATCTGTTTGCACTGGTCTGGCTAGCAGCCATACAGTACAAATACGCAGGGAGTGCTAGACCCAGACACATCCATAGATATGGCGAAGAGGGGATTTGTCACACACACATGGATGAATACAGTGCCACTCTAACAAACCCAGCGCTGAAAAAAAAAAAATTTAAAACAAAGGATGAAGGAAGCAACATGAAAGGGACATGAAAACTGAAGCCGAAAAAGAAACATGAATAAACTGATATCAGAAATCCATCTTGTACCTTACAGCCTATTTTGTTCTTTACTGCTATATTTTGCCTACTCCCACAGATAAAGTATGAGGTCATGTTGAAAACTTCAGCTAAAATGTCAATGCAGGTTTTCATGTCAGCTTCCATAATCAAGAAGAACAGTTAAAAGTCAGGATGACACTATTTTTTTAAGGATGAGATGCTATTTCCTTCATCCTGAAAGAAACTGATTACAGACAAGACTTGTTATGGTTTGAGAAATATGGGCAAAATTATCATTTTATTATTTATTATAATCAGCATTTTGCAAACTTCTACTTCAGAATAAGTCATGCTGTTTCCCTAAGGCTTGGTCAAAGGTAAAATGCGAAACTAAGGAAATCACTAATTGGAGTAGATGACGCAAGTTCAAGGTAATTGGGTACCCTATAAAAAATTAAATTAAAAAAACACACAACAACATGTCTCATCAGTACAAAAATAATCCTAATGATCATGTATTCTGATGTTTATCTCACAAAGACGAAAGAGACAGCACAAATTTAACTGCAATGTTCATTTATTAATTAAGTAGAGTCGAAAAGAGATTGAGCCAAGCACTAACAGTCAGCTTGGGAGATGAATACATTATGCAGAGAAGCATATTAATATTATATGGCCAAATAAATCCAACTTCCCTGAGGGGCTTCCCTGCCACCATGTCTACCCACCTCTTCTTCCATAAAATGAGAGACAGTGCTGCAGGAAAAGGAGCAGTAAATGAAAGATCCGTATCAGCAGGGCAACAGGACATAAGAGATGCTCTGGGGATGAAATGAGTGCAGGAATTTCAGGAAAAAGAAAGGTAGTCAGGTAGAGAAGGGATCAGGTGTGAGGCAGAAGATGGTGGGAGGGAGGTGGGATTATCACGGATAATCAGTGGCAATAAATGGGCAACTTGCATGTGCTCACTGGTGTGAATAAACTTGTATCAGCAGCACGAGGCAAACTGTGTTTAAGCAAAGCAATGAAGTAGTGCACTATCTACAATATAGTTCTTTTTGGTGATAGAATGAGGATGTACCTGAAGCTGTCATTTCGAATGAAGATGCAAATGCAGAAATAGAAGGTGACACAAAATTACAACAAAACAAAATAATATATAGGAAACCAAGACTACACAAAACCACCTCTAATTATTTCTAAATCCCCCCCTATCACATGAGCTGATCAGACTCCAAAACAGCCGCAAACGAGGAAGTGACTCAACAAAATACAGCCCTTTCACGATGATTGTACTGTCCTCTACCCTCTCCCGCAGGGGCTCTGGCACGCATTGCTGCTCTCTATGCATCTCTTCCACTCTCACGCTATCCTACCAGGACATTTAAACTCACTTCATCCCCCTTTCTATCGCCAGCAATTCTCATTTTGTTTACCTGCTTCCTCATGGCACTGTCTTACTAGCATACTCTTCACTCTCTTTCTATCTCCCAGCTTGTGTCAGCTTCTTTCCCTGTGTGTGTGCGTGTCTCTCATTGTCTGTATCTCATCTAATTGGGTACTGTGAATTGCTCTCCTGGCTGCACTGCAATGGACTCTGTAAAAGACACTATTATGAAAGCAGGACTTTTTTTTTTTTAAATGTGTGCCTCAGGACTTAGAGAGAGACAGAGGGAAACCTTGTAATCCTCGAAGTTATGTTCACTAGAGGATCTAGGCCGTGACCTGAACACATCCTTGTGGTGTGCATGAAAGGACAGACAGTTGAGTCAGCCAACAAGATATACACAGACATTCATAAAACTTAATGTATGGTTTCACACAGCAACACAACAGCAAATAGATAAAGCACTGAATTTTTGATTGGTGCTTGTAATTCTGCTTGTTGATCCATCAGAGACTTTCCCTTTACCTTTCTTGTCATAATCCACGACACAACGGCCCAATAGTTCCATCACAGCAATGGCATAAGTGTTACAGACGCAGCCACAACAAGACCATCTTTTTATGATAAAACTACCGCCACTGATTAAATTAGACCACACATCTTTGACAGCAAATCACCTACTGTTTTGACAGCAGGATCCACTAATCTCTGCGTGGGCCCTGTCAGGCTGAAAACAGCATCCCTCGTCTTGTTAGTTAACAGTCTGTGCTACTTCCTGTTTGTTTTTAATGTGCTATGTGTAACATTTCATTTTAAACAAACCAGTGTGGAAGCAATGGGAAAGATAAGAAGCGGCTACAGCACGGAAAATTATTTATGTATAAGTATGAAAAGATTATTTAGTCAAGGAAAATTATCTGCAAAAATATGTGAAGTGTATGGACTTACTATGCAGTGCTTTTTATTTCTAACTACTCAAGACCATTAAACCATGATTTTTCCAAACACACAAATACAATTTAATCTTTTTTTTTATCTGATGCTATATTTGACAGAGACATTTTTCAAGCAGAATCTGATATGTCATTCAAGAAAGAAGTTTGATTACGCCTGAGGAGAACCTCATCCTCCCCCAGCTGCCACTAGATTACACAAACATGTCTGTTTATCTGGCTTTGAATCTTGGGCATCATTACATAAGCTTGTCTATGTGTGTGAGTGTGGGTGTGGATGCACAAAAAACACGATGGAATGTGAAAGGACTGTTGTGAGGACGTTGTGCTGCTGTGTCTATGAATGAATGAATGACTAGGAAAAGTATGAACAAGAACAGGCAGATTGATTTTGACTGCTTTCCCCTTCACCCTCCTCTGCTCCTGAGTCTCTGTCCCTGCGTGTCTTTGTTGTGGGAAAGTTCATCTGGGTCTCTGTCAAACAACTTATTGTCAAGCACAGTCACAATGGACCCATTCTACTGTGACACATTTGACAATGAGGAAGACACACATACACAAGCATGCACTTTGATGACTGAACAGACACACACACGCACATTTTTTAATGCCAGCATTGTCTGATGTTGCGTTAGCATCCGTGTTATTATTAGGTGACACCAGTGACTCAGACTTGTCACTTCTCAAAGAAAACACATCAACTTCAGATGTACCCTCATCTATCACCTCCCCATCCCTTATACCTATTTCAATTAACACACAGTTTTACATTCACTTGTGCAAAGGAAAACATGCAGGTATTTTTTATTATTTTTTCACCGAGGGCCTCATGTCAATGTACACAGACATAATTTGGACATACATGTGCTACAATCATGTTGTTAAAGCAATAACATGGCACTCTTACTGTGCTCCACTGTAGTAATATCTACAGACATACAGAATATCCTATTAATCACCACTTGGAGTTAAAAACAACCTGGGACCTGTGTGCCAATATACAATTTCATTTGCTGTGAAAAGTCATGTATAAATATGTGAATGTGTATGAATGTGTCTACAGAAGACCAGACAAGACTAATATCAGGAGGAACAAGGATTCAAACTATGACTCAGGATGGAGAATAAGTGGCACCAATCGTGAGGGATGGTCGGTAGATACAATTCTGCATTCTGCCTTTCACATTCACAGACGGCGTGCTGCTCTGTTTCATACCATCATAAAATTTCTGCTAGGCCACTGAGGGCTGTTTCCGATGCATCAGCCCACATGAGTTATGTGTTTGGGCCAATGGCAAGACATTAAATTACTCATTTGGGTCTGCAACCGGGAGCAGCGCCGCAATCTTTGCACAGATGGCTTCAAGAAGAAACATGTACCATTAACAAAGTTTTCACCAACATGGACAGACCTGGTGTGCCATCCTATCTGCTTTTGTTGCCACATTGACCCACCAAAAACACCTATTTATTCAGAAATCAATGAAAATATGAACTTGGGAGCCTTTCCCCAGCTCATTACCAAAACAGACATGAGTCAGGCTCACGGTTGTTACCCAGGAAACCATATGGCAGCAGAGTTCTTCATGAGTTAGAGCATGTTGGATGCCATGGTGAACTGACCAGAGATATGCTGACTCATGCCAGCAGGCCTTCAGAAAACCAGAATTACCACCCTGCGGTTGTATTCCCATTGCACACCAGTAAAGTTTCCTACAGTTTACATCAATGTCTGTGAAAACATGAATGTTTCACATGCATCTTCCATCCGGCAGCAAACAAGATCTGTACAATTAGCAACATTTTAGGGCGGACACTCACAATTACTGTCAGCAATTCAGTATCTGACCAATTGTCTCCCCCTCTGTCCCTGATATATGGTGTTGGGGCACAGCTAGAAAAGTGTTTTATGCAGATTATGCGGTCAGAGAAGTTGACCATTGGCCTTTTGAATATAAAATGCCATTATTTCATCAATATATCATATGAGACACGTGCTAAGTTTTGCCATTACCCTAGGAATTCTTAAGTTATGTCCAAAAACGTGTTTTGTGAGGTCATACTGACCTTGACCTTTGACCCTCTACCCCCAAATTCTCATCACTTTATTCTTCAGTGCAAGTAGATGTTCGAGTCAAATTTAAAGAAACCCCCTCAAGGTGTTCTGGAAATATCATACAGTCACAGGTGACAGTCATAGTGACCTTGACTTTTAACCACCAAAATCTAATCAGTTCAGCATTGAGTCCAAGTGAAGGTTTGTGCCAAATCTGAAGAAGGCATTCTTGAGACATCACATTCACGAGAATGGGATGGACGGATTGCCAACCCAAAAGCATAATGTCTCCGACTATGGTTATTGCTGGCAAGGACACACAAAAAGATAGTGATGGGGTAATTGTAAAGTTACGTCCAAGTACTGCCATTCGACCCATAAGCAACACACACTGGATATTCCACAGGGATCTCAGCAGCAATTACGTTACGCTCAGCAACGTTGTTTTCATTACAACTCAATTGAAAGTGATAATCTTTTATGCAGAGATACTTTTGACAAACTGAGTGGGTGGATATGGCTTTGCATGCTTGTGTGCCATGAGCCAAGCCAGAACGACGGGCATTTAATTGGTTTTTAATTGCATCATAGCAAAAACAACTTAATCATACTGATATGACTTACTATTTGAGAATCCCCAATCTCGGCCAATATCACAAAAGCAAATAATCATCAAGTTTCATGTACAGTCAGCTAATAAGCAGTTAAAGAAATGACCATATGGCCTTGTGTCCTCTCTGCCCTCTACTCTGCAGCATTCCAGTCAAAGGTTTATCCAAGTTTCAGCCAAGCAAGCGCTAAGCACTGGGCCTCCCTGTGACAGTCTGATTCCTACTGCTACTAACTAGGATTAACAAGACTATGAGTCTGAAGGATTGCTAGTGGCCACGAAAGACTACAGTGCTCATTACAACCCACAAAATTGTTGGAGGAAGTCAACAAAACTGCAACAACATACTGATAAAATAGAAATAACATCCTGATTTCGCTATTCTGAGAGCCATGTCAGTGTCTGGGTCTATAATGTTAACTTTAATGTTAATGGTGGGGCTACAGGAAGTGCCATGGGGTCATTAAAATCTTAAGAGATTTCCCCATTGGGAGCATCAGTGTGTTCAGCAAATTCTTACCAAATCTACCAGTAACATTATGAGATATTTTGTGCACTCAGATAACAGTTTGGCCTGATGGTGTTAACAAAAGAAAGTGCCCAAAATGCAAAATGTTTAGGCTCTAGGGGAGAGGCAAAAATTTCATGGTAACCATTTACATTTTATTGTTGTTTCTTGTGTGCATGGACACGATTTGGCTTTAGAATGTTAGAGTCACTGATGTCATCTTATTTGAGTTTATGGGTGATACTCCGCTCTTACACAGTTTGAAAAATCATCTACTGTTGTGTTGATGATGTCTGACCGTCCTCCTCACAGCTTCTACCCTCAAAGTCCAACAGGATCAGGAATCCCATGCTGAACTAGTGTGATTATCTTGAGGAGAGCTGAGTAAACCATGCATGTGCAACCTCTCATGAGTATTGAAAAGCATGCCAGAGATTTGTTACTTAAAATGACATCTGCCTAGCAATCATGTATACAGAGTGCACAAGCACAGTTGCAGTTTTGCAGTTTTGCAAATTCATTGCAAATGATCATGGAAAGTACTATTAAGACTGCTGTTAATTATAGGGAGAGAGTGTCTTTTATGGAAACACAGAGCACAGAAAAAAATGTATGTTTGATTTCATTAATTTACTGGACAAAATTTTAACTGATTATCATTTGGAGGTCACAGTTCAATATCAATTAAATTTATCACAGCATACCTGTTTTTATCCACTACATTGTGCCTAAAGGGGAATGGGGTTATCATCACTAAAACTAATACTGCTTCTCTCCCTTTGAACTAAAATGACATAATCACCCTGTGTCTTTTACCCTGTATGTTACCCAGAGACAGCCATGCTGCCCATGGCATGGAGCTTTAAAAAGCAGAGCTAACAAGGATTAGCATCCAATTTTAACACCTGACTGTAATCCTGCCCTCACACAGTCCATACTAAGCCTATGCTAGCCATGCTAATGGAAGGAAAGTGGTTTGCAGACGGTCTATTTTTTTTCTTCACAACTGTTACCTAACAACTTGGCTCGTGACAAATGCAGTTGATGACAAGACGGCACACTTGCAAGGGACGGGGAGCAGTAGATAAGCTCGTCATTTCTTACTGTCAGAATAAAGTTAAGAGAATTCTTGATAATGAAAGAACAATTATTGTTGGATCAATATATTCCAGATTCTATATACTACTTCACTGTACTATTTTTGTCCAACTCTATTTCTCTAATTTTGTATCATAGTCCAACACTGTGCATATAATAGAACAGCAAGTTTGTATACTGCTGTGCCCTACAACCACAAAGATAGATTACCTACTTTTTGCAGGATACTATTATCACTTTATATTACTGATGAACACTGTGCAGAGCCAATCTTTACCTTCAAGACACATACTGGTTATCATAAAGCAAATACCAGAGGGAAAACAATGAATCACTTTAGGTTGATCATTAACAACTGGCTATTGTGTTGTCTGTTATTATCACCTTGAGAGATCCAATATTTATAATTATATATTGTGCAGATATCTGCACAGTCAGCATGAGCTTATCATACAATTATCGTGCACAAGGTGACTATGTGTAGTTCTGTCCTAACTCTGACAAAGGCAGAAAGGGTGTAGCATCATGTGTTACAGTCATCATCGAAATTATAACTTACTGTACTGAGCAGTTTATAGTTTGTATAATGATGCATGTGTGACAAACAGTGATGATGTTACGGTTGCTGACATTAACATCTGCTCCAGGCTGACTGTTGTCTCGTTCATGATACAGTAGTATGACAGTTTTACACCGTAATCAAATATTAAGGAGGGGCCGTTATTGTTGTATCAGTCACTTCAACTGATAAAAATGTAATTCATTCAATTTAAAGCTAGATCTGCTCTGACTTCACACAGCAGGCTAATAAACATAAGCCTAAGTTCAACATGCATAGGAGCTAACAATGGGAACGGACATGAGGAACAGTCCAAATCATGGTCCCCCACAAATAAGAAATTAATCATGAGACATGAGATGAAAACATGTAAGTTCAACAGATCCACACACCTATTTGATCAGATAGCCATATGAATTTCTTACACGGCTGAAGCACACTATTTAAAGCAGTATTCACTGTACTGCATGAGGTAAGAATTTCCTGTGTGGCATGTTGCTGTTGTCCATTTATGGTTTATTTTGTAGTTTGTTTATTTCTGTGTTTTCCGTAAGTGTAAACTTCTTTATGGCAAACCAAATTCCCCTTTAAAAAGGAACGTCAGTCTGAATGACTGAATTAGCCTTTGATTGCTTTCAAGTTCTCCACTCCTCCACTAGCTGGCATGGTGGTCATATCGTTAACTGCCAATTTTGTAAGAAATGTTGTCTGAGCAAACTATATATGGCTGAGATTTATTGCTGAAAATCAAGTATAAACTGCTAGAAATGAACCATCTGAGAGCTGTCAATTTAAAATCAAAATATAGGTTACTGCTCACCCTTTAAATCCACTACTAGCTTAAATGTCACTGAAACAAAATTTTTCATTCTGTGTTGAGAGATTGTTTTGAGCCAAAAACATATGACCGGGCAGCAATAACGTCATTCCTTTTGAAACACTGTTAGATAGACTAAGACATACACAAACACAACCAGACGGCCAGCTAATGAGATTCTTCCTTAGGAGCAGACGCACTGGCATTAAGTTCATTTACTAAATGTAGGATAAACAGACCTGAGTGATATCTAGCTTTTTTGGAGCACGGACAAAAAACAAAAAATAAAAAATAAAAGACTTTGACTAACTGTGCGTAACTGCTAGGGATAAATTGGAAGCAATAGTGACCTACACATATTTCCCCACGTTCACTGCCTTAGAGTTTTGCCTTTGAATTGACTATGATAGCTTACATAATCCAAGGTTGATTCAGTAAAAGTCAACACGCTGCGGTTGCTCTGGTCAAACAGATGGACAGTGGTCATTATTATAGGATGCCTGAACAATCTATCGAATAATAAATAAGAGATTTCATTTGAAACGTGGATGGATGGAAGCTTTCATGTGCCAGCTGCAGAGCTGTAGGGATTCATCCGTCCATCACTGGCCTTCCCCCTGATGATGTCATCAATTAAAGGGACATGAAACTAAAACAATCATCGTCCCTCTTTTCCCCCACTACACTCAACCCTGTAGAGATGGAACACAAAAACCATGGGGGGTACAAATGTACACATGCACCACCCATATGGATATGCAATCCACACGCAAGTGATGGTTAAAAATGGCAATGTCGTGTGAGCAGATACACAGCAGAGTCATGCGGTACTGTGAGTGTGTATGCAGATACACAGCAGTCATACAGCACTCTTGAGTGTGTATGTGTCTGTCAGTGTTTCAGACAATGACATACAAAGAGAATTTATACAAGTGAGCCAGCTGGGCACATAAGCCCTCCTGCACAATAAATCCAAATAATCCTTTACGATGGGAAGCAGGAAAAGGGGGGTGGGGGGTACTCAGACATATGCACACACACACATTCACAAAAGGTACACACGGTTCAATTAGCCTCGCCATTGTGCCTCTGTGGTAGACATTCAGCGGCTGTGCCCTTTTCCTAAGAATAACATGTAATTCACCGGAATGTATGCACTCAAAATAGCAGGGCAGCTTATGACATTTGAACCTCCCAAACACTCACACGCACGCTTTCCAGCAGATGAAGTGCTGTAGGACAAGGACATGAAGCAGGGATTACCCTGAATAACAACAGAAAAGGGGACAGAATGATAATTTAAAAAATAATCAACTTACCTTCCATCATGGTTGCAGATTTGCATTCCTCTATCTCCAAGGAGCCTGAAATGAAATCAGGAGGTGTGGGGTGGGGGAGATGAGAAGAAGCTCCCGGTTACCAGAGAGATACAGTAAAATTGATGGGCAGCAGAGCAGCCGTGTGCATGTGGCTAACGCCCTGGCTAACTGTGAGCCTCCGACACCCCCAGACGTCGCCTGTCAACTAGCCCAGGAGGGAGAGAGAGAGAGATACAGAGAGAGATAGAAAGAGAGAGAGAGAGGAGAGGTAAGGGCCTGGCCAGGCTAGCTGCCGATCAGAGCTGGGGCTTAAGCCATGGATGCTGCTGCTTCTGCTGCTGCTGCTGCTGCTGCTGCTACTGCGTCTCTAACCTACACATTCAGCCGAGGATGCTGAGAGGTGGGGGGAAAGCTAACTGGAAGAAAAAAATAAATAAAAGAGGCAGGGTAGAGAGAGGGAGGCAGAGAGCCTGAGAGGGAGGGAGGGAGGGCTGTGTGTGTTTGGCAGAGGGGGTGGGAGTGTTGAGGAGGGGAGGAGGCAGTGTGCTGAGGTCAGAGATGGCCTCAGCCAATCCCTGCAGCTCTTTGTGGAGTCACATGGCTTACAGCTTGAATCTCCTGACACCAGGGCTCAAGAGGACTCTACATTAGTAACCGTTCTTGCTTGACAAATACTTGAGTGCATACACTGAATACACACGTTTACACATCCAAATAAAAGGCACAGAAAAAGCCACCAGACATGTTCAGAATAAATACACAAATCTGCTAAACACACATGTATGCATATACACACATGGACCCCTCCCCTGCACCCTACCTTATGTCAATGCAGGTTGCCGAGCCTGTCCATCAGTGAATGACATTAATTATTTGCTCACGGAGAGAGTCATGTGCAGGTGTTAGCAAAGTGACAACTCATGTTGAGGACACACATACTCGGACTCTATAATAACACACCGCTGAAAAAAAATTTGCCCTGCACCCTCCTGCACAGCAACTATTCCTGTAGTGGCAGCTTGTGTGTGGCTGTCTGTGTCCCGCCCTCTTTGGAATAAGGTGTGGTTTCACTCTGCCTTCTCTTTCTCTCCCCCGTTCCCTCCCACCTTCCCCTCTCTCTGCCAGTCTATTTCACTCCGCTGTCTTTTCCTGTCTCTGTGCTTTCCCACTGCAACCGGGATGAGAATCGATCAGCGTGACGTCATGGCAACGCACGCTACAGCTGCAGCCAACGAACAGGAAAGGCCGATGACAGAACAGCCCCCGGAGAGGGGTGTGCGCCTGTGTTTTTGTGTGTGTGTGTGTGTGTGTGTGTGTGTGTGTGTGTGTGTGTGTGCGCTGATTAATTTTCTATGAGAGGGTGCAGAGAGAGGGAGAGGGAGGTGGAGGGGGTAAGTGTTTATGTGGACAAACCAAAGAGCAGAGGAGACTGACAATTAGGCAAAGCCACAAAACAACAACATGAAACAGTGAAGTGCCCAGAATATAAAAATCTGTGAATGAAACAGAAATAAATGCACCTGGCAATTGTGAGTCTAATGTCATGAGTTTTAGTATTGGTGCAGGGAATATAATTTTTTATAGTTTGTTGTTGTAGTCATCATAGTCAAATGGTACTCCAGTATGTGTACCTATATTAAGGTTATTAAGTATGCCATAAAGTATATACGATAAAGATATATTAATTTTTCAGTTTACTAATTTACATGGATTTAAAATAATAAAAACATATGTAAAGGCATATACAAAAGTTTCCTAATGTTAAAATCCAATGTATTAAGTCTGTTTTGTAATGGAAGACAAACAAAACACATAAGAAAGACAAATTAATATTCATAAAACTAGGTAAATAGTAAATAAGCAAGAACAAAAAGCAGAAGGAAAGTACCAAAAATAATTATATTCAGTATCTTAATGTTAATAATTAAAGACGATTAACAAAATTAATAAAAACATAATCAAATGTCTAATGTGCCAAAATATTATTTATTTCATTGTTTGCTTTTTTGAGGAAAAAAGGAGTGTCAGGGAATCTTGTTGTCTGGGGATTTCTTGTTTGTTTTTGACCTTAAATCTATCCAAAGTATAAAGATTTTCCTTCTAGTGCAATTGTAAATGTAATTTTTCAAAGAAAGAAAACTTGATAGTAACTTCATCACTAGTTGTGCTGATGTGCATTTTTCCTAATATTATTTAGTAAGTCTCATTACAAAAATCAAGACATTTTCTTGTATATTGGAAGATTTTAAAAGGTATCACGAGGAAATAGAAGTCATTATTGACAGTCATGTATAAAGGCACAGTAAAATGAAAATTCCTATGTAGGCTCTGCACTCAGTGGGACCAAAGCTGTGCCGTAATAAATCTACTGGGCCAGGCAGAGAGGGTGTTCACATGGATTAGTTTGTTTACATATGCATATATGGATATATACTGTGTACTGTGTGTTTATGGGAAACCCTAAAGTCTGCAAATAACTTCCTTCAGAGGGATAAACAGGTTTCAGTTTGTCCCCTTTGTCTATCTATCTGTCTGTCTTCAGTCATGCTTTAACAAGAGCCCTCTGAGTGCCTCTCCATGCCCAATGAATCCTCCCCAGTCATGCCGAAGCCCATGTGATGGTGACTCCCTCCCTCCAAATCTCTCTGTTGTTCATTTATCACTTCTCTTTTCATTTACCGATTTCTCCCTTTTCCCTGTTTGTTACCCTTCTATTTTTGTCAAGCTGCCTCCATGTGGCTCATTCTGTCACTTGCCTCCTCCCTCCTTTCATCCCTCTGTCTTTCCTGAGCCAGCTCCTCTGTCTTTACACCCAGCAGATGCTTCCAAAGAGAGGGTCTCCACCCTCCCACCCTGCCCCCAGCTTTAACTCCCTTCCCCCGCATCCTTCCTTCTTCCCCCTCACACCAAAGCTGTATAAGGTGACTCCCCTGCCCTCTCCCCTTTTGGATTTTTTCTGCTGCCTCCCCTTCTTTTTGTCTTTTTATCTACCTCATCTTCTCTGTTCTCTCCACATCTCTATTTCTCATCACTTTGCCTCTCTTATTTTCTTCAACATTACTGCTCCTGTCTCAGCCCTTGGCCTTGAGAAACACACATCTTCTCCTGCACTGCCATCTAGTGTTCACTGAGATTCATGAGCAATCTGGTGTTGAGGCCTCACTGCCAACTGATAAATACTGTGAATATTTCCTCAGTTTACTATAAAATAGTGAATACAGCTCACTTAGCAAATAAGTAAATACCAGGCTAATATTTAGTCATACAAATAAAGTATAAATACGTATATTCATAATGCAGCTGACAAATGCGGCCATGCCAGCTAGTGGGGGAGTGTGGAATAAGGGAGGAGGAAGGAAGGGAGGGGGATTTGCTAAATAAAGCCTAATGCCCTATAAGCTCTGTTTTGGAGCTGCAGGAGTTTGAGCAGCCTGAATAAAGACACACACACTTATGTCATGTACTATGGGGAGGATCAGACGATCATACCCACGCTACTGTATAGTAGATACGCGGGCATTTTCTGCACAATATACCAGAGAGGTGTCATTTATGACATCTCAATGAGCAGTTTTCCCAACTCTTTCTTAAAAAAATGTAGCCATCCCACTCATATGAATGTCAACATTGTCAAAACTGCAATCATATTTTTAAAATATAACATATTTTTAAAAAATTCCTCCATTGGCACAATTTTAGGGCTGTGTATCCTTAGATGAAACTCCTTAATGAATGCTAAAAAAAAAAAAGACATTTGAGGAAAAATGGAGCATATAGCAGGATGAAGGTTGTGATGCTTAAAACCAAAAACAACAATAAAACTTAAATGTTTTTTTATTATTTATTTTTTTCAATAAAAACATTATAAAATTACCCTGATGGTGCTTAATGATTTTGTGAACATTTCTTAAATTAAAAGGTTTTGAAGTCTTTAACATAATAATATCATCTAAGATAAGCCAAAATTTGTCTAAATTAAAATAAATTAATAGGTTACAGTCAGCTTTTGTTTTTACCTTAGATTTATGTTTCACATATGGTTAACAATTTATAAAGCAAGAAATGTGTGCATTTTATACAATTGCTTCATTCCACTGTGCTTTTCATGTGGCCATATTTTCTATTTGTTTTGTTGTTTGTTTATTTATTTATTTGTCCTTTTTGTTTTTCAAGATTATTTTTTAGGCTTTTCAATTTCATTGGATAAAACCGTCTTTAGAGTGAAAGGGGAGAAAGAGGGGATGACATCCAGCCAAGGGCAGCAGGTTGGAATTGAACCTGTGGCCGCTGCGGCCAGAACATAGCCTTTTTTTGTTTGTTTGATTGATTGATTGTTTTTTTAATCATATTTAAGCCATTTTCAAATTTCAGAATCTTTCAGAGTTTACATGTTATATTACTTTACTTGCTATATATTGATAACAACTTACTATTGTGGGTGTTGACTTATGTAATAATGGGGCGAGATTGGGAGAAATACAGTGATAAAGAAAATAACTCCCCAGTATGTCACTTCTATTTTGAACTACAGTTCTTTTAACATCATTACAAACAGTGCAGCCATGGCCCAAACTCTCGTCAGTGCACTTCAGCTTGTGAAGTGACTTAAATGTTATGTGACACTTACGATGAACACCTGAACTTAGAGGCAGAGGCTAAAAAGCTACAAACCGGGAAACATCTCTCTATACTATCACTTACTGAAAATTAACATTAATATAAACTTACAATGTTACTGTAACAGGTAAATCAGCAAGGTGCCATCAGCAAAGATTTAAAGGCAGTGGATGTGGCATGCAGTCTTAGTGGCATACTATCTAAGTGGTATACTCATATTGTTTTAAACTCAGAAATTTTGGGCAAAATTAAAGAAAAATTACAGTAAACAGACAAAGAGATCTAGAGAGGGTAAATAGAGCATGCAGCTTTAGGAAATGATTGGCATATGTTTGGATGCCATGGGAAATCCATCTACTTTTCTTTTTCTTTGTAGCTCTGTATCTATTCCTTCCTCCCTCGCAACTTCAGTCTGCCTCTCTCTCTATTTCTATCTAAATGACACATTGTTCCCTGATGCACCTCCTCAGAGGACAAACTGAACAATGAACCAACAAAACACACAACATAGTGCACACACAAACATATAAGCACACAAACACCCACATCAACTTGTTATGACTGCAAAGTATGTCAGGTCAAAAATAAAGTGAAGGTTAATGGGTATATATATTATACAAAGCCACAAGCACACACACTAAGTACTATAATACAAGACCATATACTCACAAGACACACACAACCCATTTTACCACTAAAATCAAATAACCTAGAGTGAACCTGAGAATATGAAAAAAAAATGTAGAAAAAGGAAGGAACAAAAAGTGACCTTTATCCCTTATTTTCAGCTATGATCACAATCCACATTCTCACTGCTGAGGCGGTGCTGTGCTGTACTGATAGGTCAAGAAAGGGGGATTACCTACTGTACCTGCAACGATGCGAAACCAGCCGGTACACAACTCCTCAGCCATTTACAGCTTTCTCCATGGACCCCCTTGTTCTCAACCCAGACGGACAGAGAAATGAGAAGACGAATGGACGGCGAAGATGATTCACTGGAAAACAGACGAGGGAGACGAGAATGAGGAGCCACCACTGACTCTGCCAGACTGAGCTGTTCGCAGGGCATGCACGTACACCGATGCCCATGCATAGATTAACAACTGCAAATGTACCAGTGAAGGCATACACATGACTACACAGCAACCTGCTGAGAATAGTAATGTGGCACAGTAGGCTAGACAAGTCCAGCAGTGAAGGTCAACACGTCCTTTACTGCAGTTGAGGCAGACGCACACCTTCTATTGCTCCAATAACTCTTTCTGAATGCGTAAAAAAAAAAAAAGAAAGAAAAAAAAAGGCAGTCTTGGCTGCTTTCATAGAGACCCATACAATTCATGTCAGTGCACTTAAGGAAGTGAAACATTTGTAAAGAAACATTTAAAAGTCCAACTTTCATAGTTTGCTTGCTCAGCGAAGACAAAGCAGCATCAAAGTGTTTTATGAAATTCCTGCACACTCTATAATGAAATGTATATGAAAAATAATTTATTGTACTTCTTCATTGCTTCACTCTCTTTCTCGCCACTGAAGTTTGCTAACCTGAATCCAGGTAGCACCGAATTAACTGTGTTAGTATATTTGGGAAAAAGGTTTATATATATATATATATATATATTTTTTTTTTTTTTTTTTGTTTGTTTTTTTTTCTAGGATACTAACAATCAGATACCCATAAATGGCATGGCATTGCCAACTACAGGTGAACTGCTGGACACATGACTTCATTTACTTCCCTGCAAGAACCTAAAATGACAAGCTGTTGGTGCCATCTACTGTTCACTTTAATACAGTGCACCTTTTACTGTCAATACATTCCACCTCTCTAAACCCCTTGATCTCTGATCCACTTTTACAGCTGCTGTCAGTTTCCTATTTTAAGAACAGTACAGTGACAGTTAAACGTGCAGTTTGTCACAGGCACCAGCAGTCTTACAGAGACACAAACACACATGTTCATTAAACCCAGTGAAAGGAAGGAAACCAGGTAAAAACCATGACATAATCTTGATTTACAGTACCCAGATACAGCATCCACATGATCACATTCAGACTGGTTCACTGCAATACTAATCCCATGACTAGCTTTGACAGCCTTTGGTGGGCTATCATTTAGCATTAAATAAGCTTGATTCCTGCAGTGACACAGATGCCATTTAACTTCATTGTCACATTCAAGTGTCTGTCTACACATTCTGCTGTCCTTGTCTCAGTAAAACACTCCCTCCTAAGAGCAGTGCAGCCTTCCTAGCATTTAGACAGACACTTCTTATTCAGAAATAGACTGTGGCTAAGGATGTTCTTCTTTCTGGCACATTTCATATCCCTTCAAGGTGGCAGAAACTCAAGAAAAGTGAGCCTGTTTACTTCAAAAGCAGCAGATGCAAAAGAAAAGGAAAATCTTCTTCCCCATCCCCACACCATTTACCTCTTTTTCCCACCCGCCCATCTTCTACCTTGTCTGTATTTAACCGCCCACCCAAACACCCACCCACATACACCCTCCACCTTCCTCCCTCTGACCTACTTTCACACCACCTTTGCTCATGCCTTTCGCCTGTGGGGTGCAGTGTTGCTCTAGTCTGGCTGTTTTGTCAGTGATGTCTCTGCATCTGTTTGCAGGTCCAGGTCTGATTTCGTCACCAGCAAAAAGTACAAGACATTTTTAAATGGGTCATCACTTGTAACTGTATAAATACACTTAAGAAGAGAGCTTCATTTTGCAGCGAAGCCTCATCAACATCTGGCAAGCGGAGAACCACTGGGAGTGGAGGATGAGGTATGGTGATGCCACTTCAGGTCCCTGAATTGCTGATCATTAATCAATTGTGTTCTAGTTACATCCTCAATCTCCCCATAAAACAAAAATAGCAGTGTTGCATATATTGTGCTTTTCCTTTGGCAGCAACAACAGCTAGTGCAGAGCCATTTTGTTGATATATATTTTATATGAGAAATCAACAAAAAATAAATGATTTACAATTGTGATAACTGTCACAAGAAAATGCTAAACCTTTCCTGGGCCAAAAATCTCAAATGTGAAGATTTGCTGCTTTTGTCTTTCATATCATGGTGAATGGTAGCTAACTCGTGTTTTTTTTTTTGGCTATCAATTAGACAATACAAGTAATCTGGAAACATATTGAAAGATTAAAGACTTAATAATTAATCATAAAAGGAATTAAAGGATTAATATTATTATCCTTGCACTGATCATTATCTCATCGCTCTTCAGACAGACAGACAGCCTGGATGCAGGCCTCAACAGGACCTGTAACACAAAAGGGAGAGTGGCACTAGATAATGTGCTTGGACGAAAAATTTAAATCACCTTTTCACTTTTAAAGAGCACAGAAATTCAAATCAAAAAAGAAAACAACAAAATAAAATCTAAAAGTGATCCAGTGAGGTTCTGTCCCATGCCACAGTTACTGAGGTGAGCAGGATGATGACCCTGATTTAGTGCTAAAGGAGCAGAGCACTGAGAAGCAGGGAAAGCCCTGTGACATGAACCAAACCAACAGGAAGAGAGAAGCACGACTTTTCTCCAACTATTAAATCATGAGGTTCATTCACAACTGGCCAACCCCAGCATACAAGTTAGTAGGGATGCACAGATACAGATACAACAATGTGGCCAATAGTCAATACTGACACCAGTGTTATATTTGTTTGTTCTGTTGGTGGTGTTTATTTTGTTTCTAATAGCATTTTGTGCCGGGGAAACAAAAAACAAAACAAATAAATCTCCAGTGTAAAAAATAACAACTGTTTTAAAGTCTTTCAGCACTCCATTGTCCTATTTTTGACTGAGTACAAATTTAATCAAATGTATGAAACAACCTTTGACATTACCATTTTTCACATGAAAAATATTCTTTTGTTTTTTTTAAATGTACCTGTACCTATACCAACTACAACTACTAAAGATGAGCATCTCTGCCTTGTTTTAGCTGAGTCTATTTCTCTTCTCAAGATGTGAGACACAGAGCTGAACTGCCGCTCACTCTCTGTGCTGGTGCTTTGAGCACATAGGTGGCTATTTCTTCAATATTTGAGTGTAGTCTCATTTCAGAAAATGGGGCCTCTGCAAAGAAATATGTCCTAAAAACTGCATGTCGCTGATCTTTTTCTGAGACAGTGTAATACTCCCACACAGCTAACATTTTCACTTTTTTTTTTTTTTGGAGAGCAAACCACACTTGCATGTGGCTCCCATTGCGTTCCCATGCCACAGTGTCAGTGTCTTATCCAACCACTGGCTTCTTCTCACAATCAGCAGCTGGGCCTACTGTTGTCCCAATCTGGCAGCAAATAACTAACACTTTAGCCAGCGCAAAATTGATGCAACAAAGCAGATAAACCTTGGTGACTGCCACTGTTAAAAGTCATTTTATTTACAGATGCCACAGTCAAGAAGGTGAATATTGGCTGATACAAATTCTCAGACGGTAAATCGGTGCATCCTTTTCAGTTATCAGTAAAAACTCATTCATGCACTGTTTATGCTCTGTCAACTATCACTACACACTGTCCAACAAAGCATAAAGGGCTCCCCTAAAATAGATACTACACTGGATTTATGATGAACAAACATTGTAAATTATCTGGGTTTTAATAGATGTATTAATGCCATTACTTTGTTTTCCATGGGAAACATTTTTGCACTGAAGCAATATTGTTTCTCTTGTCAACCAGAGGTGCTTGAAACCCTTATCACATTTTACCTACCCAGAGTACTCTACCCAAAGCTTGAGGAATGTCAACACAGAGCAGGAGTTTTACAGATATGATGCCTCTCAGTAAACGTCATCTCTATACTGGGACTTCCCTGGGTTCATGTTGCAACCGTCACGTCTCATGTCCCAAGGCCTCGTGCCATTTCCTGCACACTGCTGAAGCAACATCCCTGCAAACTTCCACCCAGCTCCAAATCTCCCCACCGCCAAAGTGCCCCTGATGAGGGATGATGATTAAGCAACAGTCATTAAACGTACACAGACAAACAGCCACCCACAGATTAGGCAGCAGTGAGTGCAGTCAAACCAAAACAACTCAGTCTCCACTCAGTGGCAGGGGAAGGCATGCAGGCCGATAAGGCGTGGCGGTGGCAGGGTGCCATGTCGAGTGCCTACGTGCCATTCAGCCACTCGTGATACTCTCTGTCTGCTAGTACTGCCAGACAGCCTGTTCTCTGTCATTACCCCACTTGCTGCCCTGCCCAGGGGGCCAGACACACACATACACACAACATCAAGCACCAAGGTCTTCTGTGTAATTAGCACCCACTTCCTAATTACTTGATGATGCTGAGGGCGCTGACTGCTTGCTCACAGGTGGATTTGGCTTGTTTAGTCTGATGCCACTGAGGGTATTTTGATGTTCTCATAGCAAGCAATGGGAGTAAGCTAAGATGGAAATGTATATGTAATGTAATGTTTTTTTTAGGTGCCATGTCAGGTGATCAGACAGTCAGTGGTCAGTTAGTTAGCTAGTTAGAAAGTGTTGTGCATACCATTGTAGGTCACATCGGAAGATATTCAGCCAGATTTTGTACCAGCCACCTAATGGCCCAGCTGAAAGTGGTCAGTTCAGTACAAAAATTTAAATCAATTGCCGGAGACCTCAAATGTGAAATAACAGTCATATATGACTACATTCTCCACTGCTTCCCTGCCCCTTGGCACCAGTTTAATAACAAACACCACCAGCCTGGACTATTCCCTGACCCCAAACCCCATCTAGCGTCAACCCCCTGATAAAACCCCCCTCTGGAAACCAAGTCCTCCCTTGCTAGCCTCAGCAGAGGGGATGGAAAAGATGAGCTCATCCCTCTGACACTGGGCCGGTCTGGTCTGTGGTCTTCCTAATGGTCTCCAGGATGTCAACACCGGTCCAATAAGTCCCTCTTACTCACACCAATTACCATTTCCACACAGGGCCCAAGCCTAAATAAACAGAGCCTGAACTTGCTATACAATCAGTTCATATCTATAAACAGTAGAGAAGTTTAAATTAGGCCACTCCCAAGGGTACCGACCTTTGCTTGGACAGCACGACTAAGATGACAGAATGGAGCCACATGCACTCACTGCAGGAGTATTTAAAGACAACGCAAATAGCACAGGCATGAGTTTGTCACTTCCTTATAGCTTCTTTGGTTAATTCAAACTGAAAATAATGTAAAATTAAATGTTTTTTAACTTAATATGAAGGTTTGGCTCCATTTAACTGGTAATCTACCTTCATCAAGAAGACACTGAACGATTCCTCTGCCTAAAGCTAAGGTGGGAACAGAAAATCCTATAGTTGAATTAGTTTTGCCATAAAAAAAGAGAAAAACCTTGCCTACGCTTACTTACTGGCTCACTCTAGGTTGGCTGGACACCCACGAGAATGTTGCTAATATAGGTTACGTGTGTGTGTGTGCTATGACGTGCCAGTAAGAGCCCAGATAGGCCTCCCAGTGACGCATTTAATACGGAACCCATAATTCATGAGGCATCTTAAAATAGGAAGGTAGATTTTTAAGATTAGTAAGACAGTAGTGAAAACACAGAACCTGCCTCTGATATACTATAATAGGTCATCATTTCATAATGTCGGAGGTACATGTTATCATAGTGCGGTTCACAAAATGACTGATGATAATGGTTCATCCGTTCTGTGGTTGGTTCATGGTTCCTGCTCTCCTTCCCTTCCAGGGCTTTTAACTATATGTGGGCAGTGAACACAACTAGAATCAACCACATTTCCTGAGTCAGGAGGGCAGAGAATCAGTAACCAAGCAGGAATCTTCTACTGTAGTGCAAAATATGTGAAAGTGCGTTTTTGCATAGTGTGTAATGGGTGAGAGTGGATGGGTATTCCTCCAAGTATACAGCAACTCTTTGAGCATATTTTAGCTCTGTTCTTACTGTAATGTCAGGGCAAAAATGTGAAACGTGGAGCCTGATGATCCTGGGTTTTACAGGTCAATACTGTCAACTGAACTTTTTTTTTTTTTTTACAACATTTTTTGGCAAAGATCCTTCAAATTTGCTTATTAAAGGAGTTGTGAAATATCATGTTTGGGGCAGGATATTTTCATAATTAAGCCGTAATTTGAAAAATCTGCAATAGACTTACAGGTATAGCAGCCAATATATCCATCAGTCATGTTCTACTGGGAACTCTCTCGGTAGTGAAGACTGTAATGCAACTTCCCAATCTGTGCTATGTTAAGGTGTACTATGAGGTGTCCCGAGGACACCCACACACCCACACACCCACACACCCACACACACACACACATACTAATGGACCTGAAACATCAAAGGCCTTCCCACCATGATTCTGTAAGAGAATGCAGCAGCTGCACACAACATGAAAATATGTAGTGCACAACAATATACGCAGGACCAATTCTACCCAGAAGGCAAAGTACATTTTGCTTTTTGCTTCACATTACTGAATTGTTTCACATCATCTCTTGAGTGTCACATAATAGCTCTTATGTACTCCTCTTTCGTCACAGAAAGCCGCAGCTCACCCACACACACACAGCTCACCCAAACCCCTCACACACTTTTGGTGAACTCTCTTTTTTAAAATGAGCTTCATGATGCTGACAGAAGCACAACTATTTCACAACATCTAAAATTATTTTTTTTCCCACTGGCAAAATAGTGTATCTTCCTGTCTTTTTAATTGCACCTACCTGAATGTGAAAAGTCAAGTTGCGATATCAGCTGGAATTTGCAGTTCCAAAATGTTTTGCCTTTTTCCTGCAGGTCTTTTAAGCCAGCTACTGCTTCACAGCAAAGTCCATTTGTGATCTGCAAAACTAAAAAAACAACATGATAATTAAATATATGCTGATACATTTGAATATATCATCTGACGTGTATCCATAAACGTCCTAGATATTGTTTTAAAATAACACCGTGACATTAACTAACTGACCAGATACCTGGCGGACGAGCTACTTGAGCATGATGACATATGATTCATTTATTTAAAAAAATATATGTATTATGGCTAAAATAGAATGTGTGAATAAATTATAAAACTACTGAGGGACTGGTTGGCCAAATGGTTGGTGTTTGCCTGGGCATGCAGCTAGGCCTGAATGACTGATACTCTCAGGAAATACATTGCACCTCCACATTAACACATACTGTGAGGCTTCCCCCATGAACACTTTATGGCAAATCAGCATGAATGACTCACCTCGTCTCCTACAGCAATAATAACACTTTCTTTATTTATCCATGTAAGTCAGCTGAGGATACATTCTTACCTTTATACTTATTTCTATCTGCTCAAACATTCAGGGGAGATTCAGTGTCATAGTTTACATGCAAAGCCTTTTAAGTAGAGTTTCTATTTCATTTGCAAATACCAAAATCAAACTAAGATGTACCTCTGTAAATGGTTAATTTGTTTATCCTAACTATTAATAAAGTGATCTTTGTTTTGCCTCTTTAATGCACAAAAGGAACCACACTTTCACATTATCTATTATTACAAACCATACTAACTTGTCAAACTTCTGAGCAGATCTTTGCTTGCTGCATGTCTCTCCCACCACACTTGAGCCAAATAACAGCTGAGGATGTATAGTTTCAGAGAAATACATGTTAAAGGTATTTCAAAAACCTAAAACATATTTTTGTTAAACCTGTTCTTGGCACCTGAGGCTCTGCTGCTAATTTTACCCCAAAATGGTCCTCTGTGCTGTAGTAAGATACACTGACACAGTACTGTCTTCATGTGTGGAGCCCAGAATCCATTGTCTGATAAAACTTCATTTGAGGGTTTTCACAGCCAAACACAGGAAACAGAGATCAGAAATGTTCCCAGGCTGAATTCCCAGGCAAAGTCCACCTTAAACTGAAACCTCAGTCCTCACTCATCAGTCTCTAGCTTGGCAATCCCTTTTCTCCCCCACAGCTTTTCCCACATATCACAAACCCAACCCTAACTTGAACTCACTATACTTGATCTCTCACACATGCAGTAGGCCTCTGGGATATTAAAGCTGTCCCACCATGAAACCCCAAACCTAGAGCTAAGTCTAAACATCGCTTTTGTTTAACTGTTAAATGTCTTTTGCAACTGCCTTAAACAACATGTTGACAGTTTCTCAAATCTGCCTTTATGGTCAATGGTCAAAGGTAAATTTGTACTAAATGAACTACATGTACAAGACCTGATGTTTACTTCAGATAATCTGCGGAATGTATTTTTGCACAGATGTTGATTTTTTCCCCTTAAATCTTAAATTGAAAGCACATTATTAAGAAAGGGTCTCTTCATTGATAATTGCATCAGTAATTGTTTTAAAATAGATGTATAAAATCGATTCTTTTTTTTCCAATTTCTCAAGTAATTTTCTTTCTTCTCTTTATACAAATTTCTTGCCAATTTTTGGGTAATTTCAACTGTTGTAGCTTATAGCCTTCTTCCCATGTTTTTGAAAGAAACCAAGCCAATTTACTCAGGTTTCAAAAGGTTAAACAAAATATCCTATTAAAGAGTGACAATGCATCTGCTGAAAAAGACTCAGATTGCATCAATCAGACTGTGGCTGGTTAATGCCAGGACCACCACTGATACAGGGACACAGGATACAACTGTTGAAATAGAAGCAAGGCCCAGAACTCAGGTGTAGCTCCATGTGAATGATCACATGCAACACCTGTTCGATTTAACTGACAATATCAAGGACAATATTTTGGTTGGACAAACATCACATGCTGATGCTGCATAGTCTGGCCTCTGATATTTTGATTTAAACTTCCCCAGGCATCAACACCGCAGTTCCTAAGAAAACATACTCAATGTAATTAATCATATTGATTATTAATTTCAAAAACAAATAGTAATTATTTTTCCATTGAGCAAAACCTCATGATAGACTGAGTTTTGCCATTCGACCTGAATGAATTAACTTGAGAACACTTACAACAAAACATAATTACTCGGTTGTTTCAGATGATAAAAGCTGATGAGTCTCGTATTCCCTTCGCCTTTCTCCACTCTCGCCCGTGCTTTCACACGCCAGATTGCAAAATCGGGGAATAAACTTTAACTAGCTGTCAGACTGTCTCCATTGTATTTTAAGTGTTACCAGAGGTTCCATTTAGGCCCTATGTGACTGAAGTTAGTACCTGACTGTGTCAACACTACAGTGGTGTTCCCAAAGGCACACCACTAACTTTCATAATAGACTAATCAGAAACCCACAACAAGACGTCAACCAATTTAATTTAAAAAAAAAAAATTAAAAAGCTCTCAGCAGTATGTGAAAACTGTGTGAAAGTATGGCTTGTCAAAAACCCACGACAACATTTTCTGGCAAACACAATTCTAGTCTTCCTGGTTTTGCAATTGATATGATTTAATTTCCTGAACAACAGTTCACTGCCTGGCAAGTGCAGAATAGCTCTTACTCATAACTTCAGATGAAGTGGCAGCAGCATGTGCCAGAGATTTGGGATTTACCACCTTTATCAGTTTCATTATTTGGACAAGAATGATACAGGATGATATGCCAGTTTCCTGTTTCATTTTTAGGTTGTGAGCTGTTCTGCACAGGATCTCCATGGTTACGGAAACAACAGTCCAAAAATACACAGTGGAGTATGGGGGGAGTACATCATTTACTGTAAGTTAATGTCTGACAAACAATTTTATTTACCATCACGAATATCTAACTATGATATCATTTGCCACAAAAGACTGGATTCACTTTCAATTTCAATGTTCAAATGTGATTAGATTATTAAAGCTGACAAATAGTAGCAGAGCCACATTTAATGTCAAAACAACAAAAGCTATTGCCCAAAATTATTAACTTATGAGATATTTTTTCTCAAGTCTTGTTAAATATCCCTCCTGAATCACATGGTGTTTTATTTAAAAATAACATTAACATGCTATGATAAGCAGTGTAATTTTTGGCTATTTTAAAAGAAACATGCCTCCCAAACCTATGGTTTTCTTTAAAAAATAACTTTATCTTTAAAAACCAGCAGTAAAATAAATACAAAATACAGCCATTTAAAGTCGTATGCCCCTACAATGAGCCAGAAGTGCTTGAAAAATATTTGACATGCTTAGTATCATTGATGAAGGGAGAGAGGGAATGCCAGGAGAAAATGAAGAAACTGTTGAGAAAATAAACAAAAACGACCAAATCTTTGTCACGTGGTGGCTCATTTAGAGCTACAGTATTATGTCAACTGCAGAAAGTTCACCGTTATGTAACATCAATGCAGTCTAATTTCTTACACACAACAAATTTCCATAATTTCTCCAAAACTTTCAATGATTTTAACTAGTTCAATGACTTTCCCAGGCCTGCAAACTATGATTGTGAAATGACTTTTCCAGTTTTTCAATGTTTTGTAGGTTTGCTAACACGATTTTATCTGGGCTAGCGAGACACTTGCTCATTATTTTAGCCAGTATGCGTGTTTTTTCCTTATTAATCCGAGGCCAACATTGAACAGCAGAGTAATCACCGTGTGGTTAAATGATACTAGTTTCACTTAGACAGTATCTAGCAGCAACTCGGATTAGTCGTGTAGCTCAACGGTAGCTTAGCCGTTACACCTGAGTCACAAAGCTAGCTAAGTGAACAGTTAGCAATTGTTTATCTCCATGATACACACAACACTTACCACTGTATGAACGACCTCTTTATTCTTCAAAGTGTCATCTGTTCAGGTAAAACCAACGACAGTCCGTATTCTGTGACGGTAAAACTGAGATAAAATCTCAACTCCTGTTTAAGTTCCGAACTCGCAACGGTGGTTTTGTTAAGCAAAAAACATGGACGCCGGAAGTGACATAACAACGTTACGTCACCTGTTATCTACTTGCTGGACGCCAAAAAAATAAAAAAAAAAAACTCGATGGCAAATTAGAGAACAAAAATAAAAAGTAGATTTAAACAGAATTTTTTTTTATTTAAATGTACAGCTATTGGCTCGTTTTGGCACCTAAGTATGATCCTCTTGTAGATGCTCTTTTCCTAACTGACAGGAGAGTTGAAGCTCATCTGTTTTTAAGGTGTTCACATTGGTTTCTTCAAATTATTTAAAGCCTAAGCTTCAGCTGAGTAAGGTGTCAAAGAAAGGGGAGACCGGGGATGGTTGCAACCGTAAGGACAACATGACGGCTCCTCAAAAATATGGCTACTCAATCTTGATCGCCCCCTGGTGTCTGACTGTAGTCTGTATGGGTCATAAGGCCCGCCCCTCCATGTTAGAGAATGGGACATTGGCCAAACTAAATACGCCAAATCGATTTTTCCCAAATATGGTTTCTGTCACTGAAGGTCATTTTCATCACCCGGATGTGTGTTCAGCTGTTTGTTTTTATGATAGGTTTGGCTTTAATGAGTAATTACATTATACAAAGGGGGGGCTTTTCTGCCCTGATTGACAGCTGTGACAGCCAATCAGTGTGCTCGCAGCATACTTTGAAACAAAATGCAAAAGTTATTAATTAGTTAGTTATTAATTCAATTTAATGTGTTTTGACATGTTGCAACCATCCCTGCATCATGTTGCAATATACCAGGGTTAGGGTCAGCTGCAAAATCTGACTTCTTTCATTAAAATAAATATTGTGAATGACGTGTCTTATGTAATCGTGTTTAAATGGTTACAAGATTTAAATTTAATATATATATAAATTGATTGGTGCAGTCCTCAGTCCCAGAGTTAATGTAAGAAATGCAAAAAGAGTTGCAACTGGCCCCAGTCTCCTCTTTAATGGCTGAATTGGGATTTAAAAGCCACGTGTAACAGTTAAATCTCATTTTACTGATTGGGCTGTTTCTTACACCTGATCTGCCCCTCACTCACCCAGCCCCCTGGTTAACAATTTATCAAAACAGTCCACAAAAGTAATTTCCTCCGGCAAACCACAACATTTTGACTTGCAGCCCGATAGTGTTGCATAACAAGGGCGTCTCTCCCTGTGCTGTTTGATTTTTCAAATGTTTTTAATAGCGTATGAGACCAAACTTGGCCCAAGAGCATGCACACTGTACCTGGTCCGCGTGATGATCCTCCTCTTGTACCAGTGTGCAGAAAGGTAGTGTATTTTGCAAAGCATATAGTATAGTTTATGAATGTTGTCCCAAGTGCAGGTTACTGCCTTGGTTGGCACTCATGGCATGCATGTTTGACTGCGCCTAGAGGCAAATGGTGTGTGTGTTTGTGAGAGGCGACCTGCTGAGGGGACCTGCTTGGCAAATCTGTTCTGTATTTTTTCCTAAACCAAATGGCTTTATCAAACAAAAAATAAAAAGATTTAATACCATTTTTAAATTTAGTCAAATAGAAACATGCATGATATCTATATGAGATCCGATTGTCATAGGCTAGATAAATAAAATAAAATAAAAAAAATAATAAAGTTTATTATAATATACAGAGACCTATGACACTAGGTCTATAAAGTGTTAGAAGATATTAAATATACTCCCAAAGACCTAGGTGATGTGTTTAAATTTGTAGTTGTTTTGTCTGGCCATAGACAGGACATTTCATTTACTATGATAAATTACTGAGAAAATCTATAAATTTTAACATAATAGAGGCTTATATTATCATTATTATTATTATTATTATTGTTGATAAACCTTATTGATTAAATGATACATCATGTCTTTGGATTGTGTATACATAGATTACTATATACACATACACACAGGGTACTTACTATCAAAAACAGGACCCTTGGACTGCAGTACTGGGCTAACATATCTAAGTACATGATTATGTTCGCTTGTAATATGCAGTGATGCTCTTTAGAATAATGAATTTGTGCTCATGTGTTT
This sequence comes from Plectropomus leopardus, assembly GCF_026936395.1. NCBI lineage: Eukaryota > Metazoa > Chordata > Actinopteri > Perciformes > Serranidae > Plectropomus > Plectropomus leopardus. Next base: position 13,835,339 of record NC_142180.1, read on the forward strand.
GTCAGAGTTTATCTGAGTCTGTACTGGCAGTACGAGACATAGCTTGCATGTGACTGAGAGTGTGTCTCAGTATTCAGCTCAAGCACAGTTGCCATGGCAACTTGATCGACAGAGACGACTTGGTCATCCCTGTGAAAGGATGTGAAAGGAAAAACCCTGTCAAAATCCCACTTCCCTGTATCTCTGTCTCTTTCTGTCTCCCTCCCACTCGCTCTCACATTCTGTCTCTGCACATGTCTCATTCACTCACAGAAACTCACCTTATTCGATTTGTTGGGGGATCATCGCCTGAAAAACAGGTTCATTTCAGTTAAAGTTAAAGAATAAATACACAAGATCCCAATTTAATAGTTTATTATTATTATTATTATTATTATTATTATTATTATTATTATTATTATTATTATTATTATTATTATTATTATTATTATTATTATCATTATTATTATTATTATTTTGTGTGGTACATATTGAGATGTACTTTTACTTACATGTTGAGTTTGACCTCTTTTTTTTACTCACTCAGAACTCTGATAATGTCACTACTGGATACATGAAACTCATCACTTCCTGTGCCCTTGTGAGGACTGACCCATGTCCAAGATGTCTTCAAACCACTTTTATCCAGGTTAGTTAGAAGCATTTGCTCCTCTCCTGTAGTGTCATCAGTGAGTCCAGCCCAGGCCACTGCTAAGATCAACTTGTCGGAACAAATCAGAGCTCCTGTACCAAAAATTAGATGAAAGGGAACAGAAACAATACATAATGTGAGAAAAGAGGAAATATAGTATTGAGCTGGAAAAAGAGAACTTAATAAATGTTTAATTTAAAGGAGAGGAATTAAGTCCTGATTTTTCAGCAGCCCAACTCCTTCTCAGAAATTGTCACTGCTACAAGCTAAGAGTTATTTTTGTCTCATATTGTTTATAGCACGTGTGACAATAATACTGGTGATCTACTGGAAACACTATGTTAAATTATTAGCATGGAGCACAAAATCCAAAGAGTACATTTTGGTATTTATATCCTCATGACTTCAAAATGTAGTTGAGCAAATTAAATACTGCAAGAGATACCCACAACTATCAATATTTCCATAAGAATATTTCTTTAGTCAAAAGCGAAGATGTCTGCGTGTCACGACTCATACAGATTCTTGACTCCACACACTTTTCACACCCTGCAACTTTTCCCTGAATAGCAACTTAATACAACACTATGTTTATGTGTGTCCTTGGTTCATGTTTGGAATTTATAGGTATAAGTTGTATATTAAAATTCAGTAGTTATTCTCTTTATCTGATGCTTGCAGCTCTGATGCTTTGGAGTTTTTTTTTATTTGTCTCTGCACTGTATTTATTGTGTGCTTTATGCAAATATAGACTATACACACATATTTCATTGTCTCTGTCCTGCAAGAGGGATCACTCCTCTGTTGTATTTCCAGATATTTCTGTCATTTATTTTTCTTGCTGAAGTGTCCAGTTGAAGTTGTTCCAGTGTTGCATGCTATACAGACTGTGAGGTCCTCTCAGACAAACTTTTGGCTTATAAATAAATTTAACTTGACAAACAGGAGCCTCCAGGGTAATGCTGTAGGCTACAGCAGCTGTCATATGTGATGTAATATTAAAAACAAACAAACAAACAAACATTAAAAGTATTATTTTTGACAGTAAGAGTCAGAGAATGCGTCCCTAAATAAGATGACCAAGGTTCATGTGTGTGTGCCTGCCATTAACTATAAATGTTCTGAAGTACAGGAGATTACTGGAAGAAATGGCATTACTGGAGAACAAGTGAAGGATACACACACACGTGTGTGTCATCACACAAGCTCTCACGCAGCCAAAGAATTGTTCCCATGTGCGGCAGACCTCTATGATTTAGGAAGGGTGCGTGAGAGCAACAAATGATTTATAAAGTTTAGAGTAATATAACCAAAGGGCTCAGTGACACAGCTGTGGAAGAACTAGAGAAAGGGGAAACAGAAATGACTGTGAAATTGGTCACGCTAAGGGAAAAACACACATTGCTCATCTAGCTCTCAGTCAGAGGTTTTTTTTCTTTTTTTTTGTGGAGTGGACAATTGAGACAGTTACTCACTGTTGTTTGTCTGTTCACGTCAGTGATTTAGAGAAAGAGTTTTAATGGATACACAAACTTGTCCAGGGCAGGCAGCCTTTCACTAATCATGGTTACATGGGTTGAAATCAGTTACAGTCAGTGCTTTTTACTTTGGTCATGAATCTGTGGAAGCATAAAAAGTGCTGATGTCATTTATGCTGCTTGTATTTAGTAGTTTTTTGTTTTTTACTTTGATTATCAGCACAGTCCAAATTTAACTGCTGATTTGAAGCCTCGAGTTTGGCATTGTGGCTGTCGCCATCTTGAATTTTGGAGCTCTAAGTGAAATTTGAATGGGAGGATGGAGCTGTGGAGGAGCAAGGAGTGGGTCTGACTCTTAGGCTGTAGGGACACCGCAGAGACAGCCTGTTACTCAAATTGATACTAAAATAAATTGATAAAATCAATTTACCAAAACGGGTCAGTTATATATAAATTCACCCCCTTACAGTTGTCATGGCTTTTGACCAAAACATTTTTATTATTTTTTTGTACCAGGGCGGAAACATGTTTATTTCTGCTGTAAAGTTTGGTATTTTAACATGTGAGTCTACGGGGACTGACTAGCTTTTGGAGCCAGGCTCAAGTGTCAGTTTTTTCGCTCTCCTGCTTTGAACCACTGCAGAAAATAAGCTCTGTGGTAAATAAACGTTTATGATGCTTACACGTTTTATTCTGGAAGATTTTTGAAGCCTAAATGTAATCGACAGAAGCAAAAAGCTTTTGTTAGGCTAAAACAAACTAAACTGCGGTCGCGTTACAACCACACGAGGTTCAGTGTGATGATGTTCTGTAGTCTCATTTAGCCACTTGTTAGCAAACACCTTTTTTAAGACACATGAAAGCTTCAGAGTTCACAGTGAGGTATTAACTATGTATTGTTTGTCTTGGAACAAAACGTGAAAGTCTCTTAAGCTCATGCTAACCTCAGACATTATTACAGGCTTCTTACAAAAACTCAAACTCAAACTTTACGACTGGGATTCTCTATATGTGATACAACTGAATCAGCTAGGTTTTCTGTACCAATGTTTTCTGTTTGTCCTAGTAGGAATTTTGCATATGTCTATGACATGTGTCTAAACATTTGAGCAAATCCATATCAGTTTCATTAATCTTCTGTCTGGCAGTTGCCAAACATTTTGTTGATTTGACCTAATTGGACTTTATGATACTTGTGCTACTGTGCTGCAGTAAACTGAGGGGCTTAAAAACCAGATGACCCTGTCTTGACACTCTGCTGTTTGTGTGCAAACTGTAACTGTTCCCAAGATTCATCATGATGACCACTTAAACCATTTTCAGGAAGGGAGAGCATGTGGCTCTCAGGAACAAGGTGTTGGCTGTGGAGCTCCCACCCTCCTCCACCACACTGCTCCTGCTAAACTGGGGCCTGTAGTAAACTTAGACCCCTTTTTTTATCTAGTGTTACCCTGGATGCACTGTTTGAGACGTGCGAGAACCACTGAATTTCTCATCAGACGCTGTCAGTGCTCTGGTTACAACCTAGAAGTGGTTGCTTATATCCCCAAAAATGCTGCCAGCCGTGTCCACCTGTTCTCTCATTACATTTGCGAGCACAATGAGGACTCACCAAGGTTCTTTAAAACAGGCTGTCAGTGGTGTTTCTCTGCACCTCAGCCACTTCATCATCTCTCCTCTAATGGCTCTGGGGATATAAATAGCCACATGTATCCATCACGAGACTGATTTACTTGCTTCACTTAGAAGGTTAATGCAGCCTCAGGGGATTCAAGAGGGGCATCATGTTGCCTCTTCCCCGAAAGCCATTGTAGCAAAGACATAAACTGACAACAGGAACTGCTAATTATAGTCTTTTACCAATAAATTTTATGAATTTGTCAGTTTGTTTAGACTGTTTTAATGTAGCAATATATCAATATTATATCAATATCAGGATATGGACTAGATATTGTCATAAATTTTGGATATTGTAATATTTGAAGAGTTGTCTTTTCCTGGTTTTAAATGCTGTATTACAGTGAAATTGTGTATTTTCCACAATGTTCAAATTATTGGCCATACACACTTAGTCATAATATCCACATTACAGATTATTGATGACAACATATCATTGTGTAAATATTTTGCAAAAACACCAGTAGTAGACCCTACTTTGTTTTCACAATATCAATACAGATATTTGGTTAAAAGTATTGTGCTATTAGATTTTCACCGTGCGCGCTCATTTATACTCCCTTTTAGGCAAAAAAAAAGGAGAATAGATGCATCCGTTTCAAAAACTATAAAGGTTACTGCCCTCATACCTCCATATGTCCTTTATGATAGAAAAGACACAGCCAAAAGATGACACCAGAGGGCAGAGTCAAAAGATTCACACACTAACAAATTAGGCAACAGTGGAGGAGATTGTAATAAAATACCTCTTAATGGAGGCAGCATGTAAGTGGCGGTGGTCTGTGAGGTGCTAAATCAACAGTTCCCTTTCACCATTTTTTAAATGTCTTCATTGTCTCGTATGGTCATATCACTTAAACTATGCTACACTGCTGCCACAATCTCCTGTGGTACTGCTCTATTCTGTCTGTTTTAAGCTTTAAGAATACGTGCAAAAGTACGGAAAAAATAAACGCAGAGAACCGAGAGAGGGTTCCCTCCGTCTCTGTGTATGCATCTTGCATCGAGCATGAATGAGCCTCATTGCTCAGCCTTGATTTCACCAAACAGCTTTGCTCGTTTAATGGCAATAATGTCGGACTGGCTTAATGACATAATAAAAATATCTTATTTTATTTCATTAATAGTCTTAAAAGAAAAAAAAAAATCTGCCTGTAAGTCAGGTCGATAAGTCATTTTTAACAGTGTATTCCTCAGAGAGCAGCAGCAGTATTTGACCCAGCTGGCCCTATGGTCGGCTATAAAACCACAATGACGCAAAAGCAGGAGCCACATAATTTGCATTAAAAGAGAAGCTATTTAACCCCTTACGGCTACAATAAAAGGAAGCTGTTACATTTAGCCAACAGTGAAAAGAGTAGGTATTAAATGTACCCTGTATGTGCAATCTCTCACTTAGATCAGATTCCTGAGCCACTCTGTGCCAAGTTATACAAACAGTGCAACGTGTGAATTCCTAAAAAAGTAACAGTCCTGCACACAGGCAGCAGTGGGTTGCCTTGTTGTCGGTATAAACAGATAGCTCTGGTCCACCTGCTTATGATTTCACAAATAACTCCTTAACAGGAATTTTTAGTTTGCACTCCTAATGACTCCACCGACTTCAAAGGCTGAAAAAATTCTAAGTTCCTGTATGCAGCCCCATCACATCGACAGCACTGACATGTGCATGCAGTATGCATGCACTTGCATACATGCTATGTTTACTGCCAGACTTTTATATCATCATGGGCTTCTATCTACAGACAGCTTTACAATTCTGTCTGTACATCGCACTTAAAGATAATAACTATCAACATCTGGGGAACATTAAACCCAGTTCAACTGATGGACAGACCCTGATTCATGTTGACACCAATGCAGATTTTTTTAATTAAAAGCCGTGCTTACAACTGTAATGTTCACTATAGCTGGTTGACCCCCCCCCCCGCCACACACACACACACACACACACACACCAAAAACAATTGAAAAGGGGATGTTCAGAGTTGTATTGAGTTCTCACAATGCACCTGTCCAACTCAATTGCAGTGCCACTGATTGTGAGCTCACTGCTCGACACACACAGCTGTCAATCATCACTTCACTCATCTTTTCTTAGCATCAATGACTAGTTAAAACCAAAACTAAACATACAGTACGGTAAGACCTTACTAAAATGACAGAAACAAACTGTGGGGCAAATTTCACATGCCAGCCACCAGGGGGCGATTGAAATGTTTTAGCTTCCCATTTGGGAAGCTGTTATGCCATCCATCTTTACAGTAACTGGTTAGGACTGTCATACTTTCAACATTCAGTGTAGGGCCTTGATGGGCACCCCCTACCGCCCAGCCCCAGAGTTTATAGGGTTTTATTAACTCTAGTGTGCTTTGGAGGCAGTTTAACATGGAGGCACTCGATGACTGGTCATTACAAACATTAGGAGGGACAAATTTTCATTTTTCATATATTGTCCGACGCATTGATTAAGCACTTGAATCTTTTTAAGTTGCAGAAAACAGATGAGATACAAAATACCTTGCTTTGTCTTGAGATGATAATAGGAAAAAGTTTTACTTTTGTTCAGGCTTCAATGAAAACACTGTCACAATTCTTCATATATTAACAGCATAAAGACTCTAAGAAATCTACATTTGTCATTCCACCATTGTGAAATAAAAAGGCGTGGGCTCAGGAACCTTAAATATAATTACTCGACATCTCAATGAGGCCCTCATCTATTCAGCTTAAAGGAATTGCTGCTCAGCTGCTCTCTCCTCTGCCTCCATCGACTGTGTGTGTCTCTCTCGTTGCTCCCCTCTCCTCTTACCAAATTTTCAAAATTGTGCCATAATTGTTTAAGAGTTTTAATGAAATTAATTTGATATTAAGTAAAAATGCATGCCTTTTTAACCCTTTGAAACATGTGACATCACTTTTCTTGTTCTGGTTTCAGACGTCCTTCACAAGTTTTTAACATTTGAACCCGTAACAAAATAATACGATTTCTATCAAGAGCATGGAAAAAATGGCAAAAAGCAACTTAGTTTAAGCAGTTTTACACAAATTGTAAGAAATTTGAAGATTTAGAAAAATATTTTTAAAAAGCTATGGAAAAATGTTGAGGTAAAAAAGAAAAAAGCCCTAGGAAAAAACTATATTTCTTATTATCATAATTATGTATTTCAAATTTTGTTACAGAATTATACATTTTAAGCACTTTGTTTCCCAGGTCATTTCCTTTTTTCCAGGTAATTTTTTAAATCTTTTTTTTTTCATTGTGTTTTCATCACTAATTTTCAGGTAATTTTCTTGTACTTTAAAGGGGTTAAAGAAGATCATCACAGCCACTGTGCTGAGACAGCACTTGTCACAGGTGCAGTTTTCCCTTTAGACAGACATTATCTGTACCTTTAACAAGAGTTTAGCTCAGGCTGATCATTACACTGCTACCAAAAGAATTGTTCTTGAATCTGAAAAATTTTGGAAGCAAGTTTTGTTGAAAAGACGTTAGATATTCTCTCCTCACTGGCTTAATTTTTTTAAGAGATTTGAGGTGAAGATAAGAGATTTATAAAGTAAACCCTCCCACTCTCGCTTCTCTTTTCTCTCTCCTTTCTGTGAATGTCTCTGTCATTCATTCACATGTAGACAATACAGTGGCGAGCTTTTGAGTCTTTAGCCAATTCCTTATTATCTCCCAAGCAAACCATTTCCTTTTCTTGCCTGAAAATATCCCCCATCTTCTCCTTTGTGCCACACGGGGGAGAAGTTAAGTGGTGTCATTTTCCCTGACTGGTGGGAAATGCTTTGCTCTGTTTTTAGCTTCATTAGATAACTCAGCCTCCCCCGTGGACCTCCTTGCCTTCGTAAAGGAGCGACAGAGGAGGCCACCCGTCCCATATACCAGTCTCTCTCTGTCTCCTTCTTCCTTCTATCTTTATTTCGTCATATGCACGCAAGTAGTTTCATCAAATCAGATCTATTGCTTTTACTGGGTTATGTCACAGGCAAGACGAAAAGAGACTCCCACAGTGAGAGTAGGACATGGAGGTGGAGGGAAGAAAAGGAGACTGGAAAATAGTCAAGGAGAGAAGGCATGTCCATATGAAAATAAGGTTAAGAGCTAAAAGATGAGAATTTAAAATGAGAAAAAGGAGAATAAGACGACAGACCGGTGATATAATTCACTCATGATTCTCTTTTTAAAGCAAGGTTAGAGTGGATACAAGGGCAGACAGCCTCAGAGCTCTTTTCGTGGGTCACAATGAAATTAGATATGAAGGGTCATGGATGGAAATTACACAAGCCTCTTACCAATTTCATTACATTTTTTCCTTCTCAGTCAGAAGTTGAAGAAGAGCGACCAAGGCTATTGGAGAAGGAATGCAATATATTCTTATATGTTCATTTGTTCTTAGCTTAATACTTATATCCCATTTTGAAAATCAACTCGTTTACTAAAAACGCCATAAGAAATTCTAATGGAAGACTGTAACACCTGTGATCACTTTGCAACACTAGCCTCATTATGTTTTTAAAGACGGAAGTTGTTGCGGCAAATGCAGTAAAAAGGCAATTACTAATAGCAATAAATGTGTTCCGTGGGATGTTTTCCAAAGAGTATTAGAGCCCATAAGCCCCCCTGTCAAACCAGTCATTTGTGGAAAATGACGGGCTGACAGAATATTCCTGGAAATATTGCTTCACCAACACTGTCTGCCTTCTAACCCTTGCTGTGTGGAAGGTCTCAAGTGTTAAATAAACCAACTTCATATTGTGGCAATAAAACAGCTTAACACATCAACATCCTTTCCAGTTAAAGTTTGTGGGGAGTCTCCAGAGGAGGTTCTGCTGAGAACAGGAGTCAGGTTGACATTTGAAACCAGGAAGCATTCACACAAATTATAACTGAGGTTGCTCAATCTCCTAAATTATTTAAATTTTTGTAATTAGGATGTGGAATAACATCAAAATACGCATAAAGATTCATGAGCATGCCAGCTGATAGACGGTTGGAGGTTTCGAGGATAGCGGAATCAAACAGGAACATTAAGTAAAATTTCAAATAAACAATTTAATTGTGTGCTGCTGTTGTGCCACCTGTAGGTTAAATACCATCAAATTGTGCAAAAATGCACAGAGTCGATACTGTGTGTGCACACACCATCTAAATTTGGTTGCAGTTGCTTTATTCAAGAATTATGGCTGTTCATGATAAATATCCCATACTAAGGAAAAAAGTATTGTGGAATTTAAAACAAACAAACAAATGTCATTTTTTCTGCCTGATTCATGTTTGTTATGTACAGAGGAACAAACATATCATTGAAATGGTCTATTTAGGCCCTGCGGGATTTGTCGTGAACAAAAAGAAACATTTAAACTGTTCCTTCTTGGTTCATTATTAACATTGGGGTGCAAATTTTGCTGAAATTAGTTGAGTAGGTGTCTCAACACCTACTCAACTGTGCTAAATAATAAGATGCAGAGACTTGAAGCTTTAATTTTATTTGTATTATCTTTTTAGAAAAAAACTTTTATAGTGCTCCCAGTCTATTAAGAATCTTTATTCACTGGAAAGAAATTGCATTGAAATTTGGGTTATGGAATTACACAACTCAACTGTAAGAGTGTACAATTTCTATGCAATTTATTTCCATTGAAAGGAGGATTTAATTGATTCAGATAGTCTGATAATATCAGTACAAAGATGACAGGATCATCCACAGCATCTGTTGGGAAAAGGACTTGGAAGGCATCTTTAATGTGCTTATGCACCTACATCTCAACACATGCCAAAAACGAGCCCTATGTTTATGTGTGTTTTTGTGTGTGTGAAGGCCTTATGTCACATGAGGACAGTCCTTTCAGATTGTGTGTGGGCCGTGGTGCTGAGTCTGTGTCACACTGTGTTCCTGTCTCAGCGCATTAGAGCCGATCCTCTGTGATGATGCAGCAAACAGAGTGACATCAAAGAGAATGAAGAGTAACATAGTACAGATATACTAACACGCACTGTAGTATTACTTTATTTTCCAGCACTGTCCCGAGGTTTGAGGTTGAAGGGTTTTTGTTCTCACAGGATGGGTCAGGGTAAAAAAAAAAAAACACATTCATACAATGACCGTGAGTACAATCCTTTTGTACACAGATCCACAAAAACAACCAAAAACGGGAGGAGAAGCCCTTTAACATCGGGCAAAGGGTAATTTAAATTACTTACCAGAGTAGCTGGGAGATGGCCACAGCAAAGAAGTCCACTGGTGCCTTCAAACACATTTAAGATATAGATGAAGATTCAGTCTACCTGCTCCAGGGATCAGCCGTCTTCAGAAGCCTTTGTGTCCAGAGAGTTTACACTGTCCAGCTGGTCCTTGTTTTAACTACTGCCCATTTTACCTTTATACTCTATTTCTAGAGCAAAGATGACATTAACTAGAGAACAAATGCTCTTTATTTAATCAGTTGATTTTCCCCTCCCCCAGCTCACAGGTGTGCCTCATTCATCTCCTCCCACACTCCACCTTCCTCTCCTGTCAGGTTTGTAAAGGGCTGTTCAGTACTTTTCTGTCCTTTTTCCCCCTGAACTGGTGACACTAATCTTTGATACCCACATTGAAACTGTGCTGATTGTACACATCTTCTGTGCTGTCATGTTGAAGATTTGTGCGAAACATCTTGTGTTTAAACTAGGTAGCTTCTTTTAAGCAACATACAGTGTTTGAAGCATTGGCAACTGTCATGGCTACATTTGAGTCTGGACAGACATGGAAGTAATTAACAACTTGGCTTGTTTGGTGGTGGCATACACCTGCAAGATGGTATTTCAAATTTTTACTTTTCTAACACATTATAGTCGACTGAATTAAAAAATGGAGTCTGCAGTCTCTTGTTTCCAGGTTCTGAAGTAAAACCTTTAAATTTCGCAGTCTGTACCTTTTTTATAGATGTTTTGGGGATCGCAGTGTTGTTTATTCTGTAATCTGGTTCAAAGCTCTTCGGTCAGGTTGGGTATCACCACCAGTACAGACCTTTAGGGACCTCTAGCAGGGATTTTAGACTATTATTGATATTGTTTTACACACTAGGGCTCTTTTTCTCACCGCAGGCCCAGGTGCTCAGTGAATACAGTGTGGCCACATTCTAATGAAGCATGACTAACACATGGAAACCCACTAGAAACATGTCTGTGACCCAATTTATTGTTGTAACCCAGAGAAATGAAAACTAGGCTATGATATAAAAAAACAGCAGAAACTGAAGGAATATATTCATGCTTTGTTTTTAATCACTTAATAGAAAACGTATTTCAGATTTTTCGAACACAATATACAATATAATACCATACATTGTGTGAAACATTTAATAACCCACCAACTGGCGGACTTGAACATATTATTGACAATTAAAAAAACCCATCTCTCATGCAGATAGTGCTAAATCTGGCTAACCATTTGGACACAACTAGGACCAAAAAAAGCTTGAACATAGATAAACAATGTTAATACTGACAAATTCGAATTTCAAAACTGCTAACAAGTTTGGTCAGAAAGAGTTCACACATTAGCACAATCAGTTACATAACGATCATGTTTTGTTGTTAATTCAGAACGATTCACGTCAGTGCCGGGCGTATTGTAGCATGCTACCAATACTGTCCCCGTGTTATCTACTTTTACATGAAGTGCGTTAAGTGTAAAAGGAGACAATCGCTTTGTGTTTGTCCGTCGAACCCGTTTCTGTCTGGCCTCGAATCAGCAATCTGTATTCAAATGCTGGATGGAGAAGCTTAGGTTGTGACAAGCCACTGGGAGAAAATAAGCTATTTGTGTACTTTTGATACCGAGCATTGGCTAAGCTTCTGTGTTCCTTAGCTAGCTTGCATGTATCCTATATCCAAGCCTATGCAGTTTAACATGTCCTCTATGTCGCCTCCGGGTTACCAAATTGCTGCTGTCAGTTATAAACCTTGTAGCTTCAAAAACTCAGATAGTTGAAAAATGATCTAAGAAACAAAATAAAGGAAAATCAATGTCCTCTGTACAATTATATGTTATATTGTACAGAATATATAACTTAAATTTAACAGAGAGGAAATTATTTTTCAGAAATGCAAAAAAAAAATCATGATAGGAATTAAGATTTCAAAGTGATGCCAAAGTGAGAACATTTTTGGTTTAATATTCATGCATAAAATGCTTAACATAATCATTTTCTTGCAACAATAAAAAGGCTATTTTGGAGTTACAAGGTTCTCATGTGACAACAACAATATGTCTCTTTAGCTGCTGCTCTGCTGGGCACTCAAAACATTGTGCGAATATATACTTAGATATATTTATATATATATATATATATATATATAAAAACAATATATAATACATATATAAAAAAGACTCTAATCCAGAGTCTTCTACACATTAGACACCACCACTTTCAGGTAATGCAAGTGCATATAAATTAAAATAGATTTTACACTGAACCAGTATTTCTTATTTACAAGCTTAAAGTACAGAATAAATACACACTGTTATAAACAGCAAAAAGGACCAACTTGAGCTCCTAGCGACAAACAGTAGAGACAAAGGTGTGGAGTGACGGGGGTAAGGCCTTATGACAGTCAACACATCCGAACACATACATACACATACAAAACCTTCCATACATACATACTGCACACAAAAGATTGCCACTTAAGCATGCTGGAGTGAAATTAGATGAAGTACCTTTTGAGTATATCAGTAAACCAATTTGAAAATGGAGAGATGTGATTATAGATGCAACCAGAGCATCCATAAAACTCACGGAAGCAACAGAGCAGAATTGTGAGGTCTGCACACCATTATCAAACCATATTCAGAAACAAAAAGAGGCATTGTTTGGTCTGTTTTAAAACTGGAGCACCTAATTATTCCTCTTCTTTTTTTTTTTTTTTCAAAAAGCGTATAGTCTGCCATGCTGAATCCAGCAATTCCATCTGTGCCCAATCCTAATGACCCGCCTGTCCTGGAAACCTGATACAGTGGAGGGGGAGAGGGAAAAAATTCAATTGACGTCAATGAGCAGATGCAGCACTTGAGGGATTTTTAACGTGAGGAAGAAATAGCCGGCCTGATTGTTTTGGGGCCGTGTCCGTGGAGCCCAGGGGGGTTTGTAAACCATGTGAATAGTGCCGCTGATGAGGGTCTGAGAGCGCCTTTCAGACAGGCAGCTGTAAGAGCACCTTTAATCATCTGGTCTGGGCCTGATTGCAACGGGGCGTTGGGGGGAGGGGGCAGTTACATCAGACTGGTCTGGGGTCAGGCCCCATTCTATCTAACAGGGTTATTAAGACTGCAGCATACCTGTGGGCTAAAAATAGATTCACGGCTGTTGTGCATTTCGTCCTTGGCGGACCTCTGATTTCAGATTTTATTATAGATCTAAGAAGCTTGTTGTCATGAGCTGTTTGTTTTTTAAGCCTGTTTGTATTTCTGCTGATTTTCAATTCGAACTGGACAAACCTCTATTTCACACCAACACGACAGCTGGATGCACAAATGAAAAGACAAAATCGTACAAATCAAATGTCTCAATAATGTTACACTTAATTTTTAGCAGGTGTATCCAACCATATAGTTGCAAGTTAAGGACTGCATATCCCCCTCTGAGCAATTTGCACTAAAAGTCAAGTTTTGGTGTGAAAAGGTAGGAAGCCCAAAATGGTCTGCAGACTGTTCTAAAGAACGAAAGAAAAGATGATTTAAAGAGTTGGAGTATGAAAATAGATGACTATTTCAGTGTGACATTCAGCGAGCAACATCTGATACAGAAAGCTCAAACTAAACATGTAACATGAATGAGTGAACATATGTGTTTGAATTCCACGTGTAAAACATTGTGCTCAGATTGAAAAACATATGTGACAAAATGTGCGCATAATGTGGGTGTTAATGTTTCCCGATTCAGATGAGTTTGTCCAAGAGTTGTTTGTCGACGTTTGTTTGGATTTCTCTATTGCCCAATACATGGAAGACTGTTCTCTTTTAAACATACAAAAAGATTTTGCTCTTTCAGATAAAAAGAAAAAAACATTTCACAGACAAACTAGAGTGTTCAATAAATAAAAAACTATTATAAAGACAATAGTAAAAAAGGCACACAAAAGTCCTTTGACAAATGGTACAGGAAAAGTAAACACTTTCTCTTGCTATACAAATGTGTCTCCATCAGTAGATCTTACTCTATGCTACTTCTAGATCATATCTGTAAAAAAGTCTTAAGGTACAAAACTTCTCTCAGTAGTGTCAGTGTCCATTTAATGCCAGTTCAGAAAAGAAAAGTAACCATTTTCCCAAACTGGCCAAAATCCTTCAAGTTCCACCCTCAGTCTCGCTTGTCCATCAAGACCAAAATGTTCGCAGTTATTATTTCCTGAGAACTCTGAAGCCGCCTCACTGAAACTGTCCGTCCATGTCTGGCTTCAAACACCCAAGTGCAAGACGCCCCTGTGCGGGACCAAACTAAGCCCTTGCTTCTGTGGGCTTATTAAAAAGCACAGCTGCAAGAGGATCTACCCTCTTTTGCCAAAAAAACTTTCAAATCACCATGTGAGCCCAGTGATGGAAGCCCTATGTGTCTGTGGGCGACGCCTCATGCGTCACAATCTCTATTGCCGGTTCCATCATGCCGCCCTCCTCGAGCTCCTGACCGTCCAAATAGTCCAAGGGAGGAGACCGAGAATCTCCTAAACTGTCCTCCTCCTCCTCTAACTCTTCCTCTTCTTCCTCCTCATCCTCCTCCCCTTCACCATCTTTCTCTATTCCATCCAAGTCCTCCTCCTCCAGAGTGAGCTCAAACTGAAATTTCTCCCCGCCGCCCTGCCCTCCAGTCCCTCCACCGTGTCCGTGCGTTCCCTGATCGTAGAAGGGCGGGGAGGGACTCTGGGGGATCATACTCTGGTACCAGTTCCTGTTGTCCTCTAGCGTGTCTAGGATGTCCTGGGCATCAGGGTGGACCAGATCGGCCCAGGTCTCCCACAGAGGGTGCACGATGTAGTCGATGAAACCAACCTGGAGAGGAACAAGACGGCAAATTAGAACTGGATAGGACACATTTTTGATGCTTATATATGTCAATTTATACATCGTCGCTTGTGCAATTTCTATGTCTTGATTGCCTACCTGGCTCTTCTCCACTGAGGCTGTGTGTTTATCACACATGGGGCTGATCTCCATGCCCCTCTCCCTCTCTCTGTCTCCCTGGTGGAAGAACTCCTCCATTATCCGATCCGTCCACTGACGATACAGCTCCAGGGACTTAGTGGGGTTACTCAGGTCAGCACAGTGCAC
This sequence comes from Plectropomus leopardus, assembly GCF_026936395.1. Classification (NCBI taxonomy): domain Eukaryota; kingdom Metazoa; phylum Chordata; class Actinopteri; order Perciformes; family Serranidae; genus Plectropomus; species Plectropomus leopardus. The sequence goes on from NC_142180.1 coordinate 13,850,440, forward strand.
CATATTACGTAGCACCTAGAAATGATAAAGAAGTGCTATTTAGTAAATGCTTACATTTCATGTGTTGGGCTTATCATTTTAAGTCTTGTTATTTCTGCCAAGACAAATCAATAATGAAAAAAATTAATAAGTATACTTAAAATATAGAAAATGCAAAAAAAAGGCTATTGATTATTTACATTTTTTCGTCACCTTATATTATTGAAAACTGCTGTAGCCTCTTCATACAGCAGGAAATGCAACACATTTTGGAAGACATTTGGGTAAAATCTGTTTAATCAGCTTCTTCTAAATTTATTTTGTCATGAGAAAATGAGTAAAACTCTGAGCTGCTCAGCATCTCTAATGCACAATGCAATATCCTTGAAACAATGCAGCTAAGTGTGGTAGATTACTTTACCACAATTAGATTTCAGGAGAAATTAGATTCTCATAGAAGCAGCATTTAAGGCTAATTCTATAATCCGCTTTGTTATGAAAGGAGGTCATTTTACATAACAGTCTAATAAAGGAGAAATCCTAGAAAGACTATTAGAGGCAAAGTGTAGACGGAGCACTTAAAGATAAAAAAAGATTGATGGAGTGAGTAAAGAAGTGACAGAGGGAGCAGAGGTCAGCCGTGTAGAAGGACAGCTAATGACCATTGGCTGAGTAACCTCCGCCAACACTGGATATTGATTAGAGCTATTAAAAGCTGGTAATAGAGAGGCTGAGGGTTTACAGTATGTCCAACCACAGACTCAAAGTCCATTTAATGTGAGTGTTTTGTTGTTTTAACCTACCTGTATCCTGTCGGTGTAGTTGTCCAGCAGCAGCACTCCAGAACTCGTCACCTTCTTGGTCTCCACCATAGTCTTTAGATCCGCCAGCAGACTCATGTGTTTGGACATGTCTGTGGCCAAAACCTGAACGAAAGGGGAAAAAAACATCCTCAGCATCAGGATAATTTGGACATGTTATGATTTATCACAGCAGAAATTTACAGCAGAAAAAGGAGAAAAGAATGTGAATATCTTACCATATCGATGACCATCTTGCGCAGGGACTGTCGCTGCTTCTTTGTGAGGTTTTGGAAGATGTCACAGTTGTCCTCCTGGAGTAGCTTGAATCCCACAGCCAAGTGGTGGTTTTCCAGCACAGACTCGTCGTTGTACATCAATGCCAGCTCGGAGTCTGGAGAGGTGTTAAAAAGACATTTTAGTCTTTGTTCCAACTACTTCAACTACTTTATGTTTTGTTTTTGTTGCATAATATGCTTAACATAATCATTTTCTCGTGACAATTAAAAAAAAAAGCCAAAAATGAAGTGATTTAGTCTGGTTAAGAGGAACGTTTTGCCTTACTGGTATTGATTAGGAATTGGTTTGATACTCCAGGATGGTCGACATCATGGATAGCTGCAGCAAAGATAGCTGCTAGGATCTCAAGATCTGTGAAGACCGCCTGTGAAAAAGAGAGAGAGAGAAAAAAACAGGAACATTAGAGTATTTCTGAAGATTAAAAAAAAAGACCCAGAAAGAACAGACTAGTTAATCCATGCCAAATGTTTCCCTGAAATAAATAACAAGCTAGCAGTCTGCCTTTCTGTTCACTGTGAGAGAGTATAACACTGTTTCTGCAGGCTTCAATAGTTTAATGACAGAGAGTCAAAAAGTGTTAATTGTGAGCTGAAGACCAGGGCAGCTACTCCAACTTAATGAGAGCTGTGAGAAAATTCATGCAGGAAAAATCAAATCAAACAAATAAAGCATGGAGAAAAGCGTGGAAGTTCCCTGAGTTAAAGGGGGAAAAGATGATTCAATGGAAGGGTGCTGAGCTCTTCAAAGCCGCTGTGGCAATCCAGGAAAGTGGTACATGGAAGTGATGTAAGAGATCACTCCTTTAATTTAGTTTTCCCTTATTTCTATTCACCAAGTCAGAGGCGGGGGGAATATTTCATCCTCCAAGAGTTAAAAGATGAATGCTAATTAAATAATGTAACGAGACACTAATTTTAACTCACATCCAGGGCTGGAGTGGAGAGGAGGATGTGTGTGGACTGGGCGACGTCAGCAGCATGCAGGCTGTTATGGTAGGCCACATCTGAATGGTAGTGATCTTCCAATGTCATCATGTAGGCCACAAACGTATCCACGGGGATCTTAAACGTCTTCAACAAGTCTCGTTCCTGGAAAAAACAACATTGTGACATATTTATAAATAAGTGTGGACCATTTCAATGGCAATCAGAAAAGAATCATGGAAGTGAAGACACAGCAGACTTTCATACCTGGAAGATGGCGTACATGATGCAGGTTAGAGGCCGGTTGTGGGAGTACTCGGAAACAGTGAAGATGTTCAGGCCCCACTTGTTGAGGTCCTCCAGCTCCTTTGACAGCAGCTCCTCCTTATCGGTTTTGACGCCGAAGCGCGAGATGCTGCTGCTGGAGAGCGAGGGCCCATGAGAGACCTTTTTGACTCCGCTGATCTGTGTCATCAGCTGCTGCTTTTGCTGCTTCTTCTTTTCTCTCGTCTTGGATGTCGGCGACGGGATCTCCACCTCATTCTGTTTGTCTGATGGACGGAATAAAAGTGTGGACAGTGTGAGGAGGGAGCTGTTAAAATCCGCATTTACAGCACGAGAATATTTTAATATATTTCAGTAAAAAGATGAGTTCATTGTGTAGGCGGCCTGTGGCCCTGGGTGCACTCGCACTATAGAAACACCTGCAGCTGGTTAGCTCCTGAGGGATTTATCGACTCATTCATTCATTCATCATCTGTGCCTCCATTCATTTGTTCATTCATGCTCCCTGTCCTCCACCTGCAGCCTCTCCCTGAGGCCCTACTATTCATTCTCTGTCCCTTTGCGCTTTTTTCCCCCTCCGTCTCTCAGCAGGTGGCTCACATCTCATCTCGTCCTCTTTTCACTCTCATAGGTCAGTCCATTGACAGACTGAAAGCTGGGGCTTCTACACAGTTAAGGCGGCTCCATGAAGTCGGTCATTCAATAAGCTGCCGCATCTTTCGCAGCTTTATCAAATCACTTAGTGCAGAGAGGGATTTTTATGTTTGCTTTATTTCATTTATGGGTCTATTCAGAGACATTTCATCTGGCCGACGATAAAGTGAATACAAAGTCCAAAAATACACCAAAACCCTGCTTTTGTGTAATATCCCATTGAGAAAAAACACATTGCATAAATAATACCCCAGTCTTCACACTTGATCCAAAAATAAACACAGAAAACATGCCAAGTTTCTTGCAATAACTAACCAGGCCCCTGTGTTTACGGCAATCACAAAAGAATTGAATAAAATCCTGCAGGGACTGGCTATCGGCACAAATGTGAGCCGCGCACTCATCTATCAAGCCTCGATTCAGCTCATCGCTGCCCTATCAGCCTTCCCCTGTGGAGGGTTATTCAATTACCAGCTGTAATTCAAATAATCACTTTCACTCTCACGCTCTCTCTCTTTCTCTTTCTCTCTCTCTCTCTGTCACAGTTTTCTCTGCATTTCTCTGCGTCTCTCGTTGTCTCTCCAGTCCTCCAGTGGTAATTGAGAATGGGGCAATTAAGCGCTCTCAGACATGTGCTGCGTGGGAAACAAGGGGAAGAGCAATATATTGCCCTCTAATTTATTACAAGCCATCATTATGTGCTGTTTGTGTGTATGCGGCCTGTACGTGTGTGTGGGATCCGAATGTGAGACCAACAAGTTTGCAGTGCATTTCTACATAAGTAAGTGCCAATAAACAGGAAATGCCATGCACTGTGCTCCACAGATGACTTGATATGAGCTCAGGAGAATTTTAGCACAATTATCCTGGTTTCCATTTTCCAGCAGATTAAATCTCTCTGTCCCAGTTAGCCTGCAATATGTCAGCAGGTCACATGGACAGGCCTTCTTGTGCGTGTGTTTTTTACTGTTTTGATTCATGCATTGGGCTCATTTTATCCTTGCATTATTTTTATCTATTATTCTTTTGTAACCATTTTAGACAGTGATTACCAGAAAATATGAGCAGAAGTAAAACTGTGTTGAATCCAGGGCTGTTGGCGTTAACGCGTTAATCTTGGTCTGTACGTAACGTGTTATTTTTTTATTTATTGTATTAATTGCGAGCCGACATTTCTGTCTTTAAAAGGCTGTACTGTGCTGAGGTTTAAAGCTACAGAAATGATACTGGTGTCAAATGAAATGAGAAGACCTGAGGAATCCAGTAGTATCCACTGTGCAAGCTTCCCAAAGTTAGGCTAAATTTTGGCCGTGGAAAAACGGCATGGTCATTTTACAGGGGTCCCCTTTACAGACGTGCCCTCTTTATGCTGGTCCCATGCAGGTAAGAGCTGCTTTACCTTGTCATATAGACTTCCAATGTGATTTGCTATTGAGATTCTACGATTAATCAGTACTAAAAAAATTAATTGTTTGGCAGCCCTGGTTGCTTTTTCTTTCTCTCCCTCTATACCTTCTCCCTCCCTTTACTCTGTCACCTCCCACGTTTAGTTCGATTTCTTTCTCATCCTCCCTCACATGCTTTTCTGTGAGAAATGCAGGGATGCAGTAGGGGAGGTGTGGAGGAGGGGGCAGGAAGCTTTTTGGGGTCATTTTTTCCTCTCAGTTCCCAAAGCGTGCTCTGCTGCTGGCCGATCAAAGGGAATTATGACAGAATTATGCTGTGAGGACAGCTGTGGCGGGGGAGAGGCACACGTGAATGGCCAGCACGCTGCCGGCCAGCAATCCTTCATGGAAAGTCGGAAACCTCGTCTGAAATCGCCCTCGATGAGAAACTCTGGGGTCTTTATTTATCTAGGGAATTATCCAGGCTCCATGAGCACTCTTTTACCAGTCAACAGTCTGCCTTCCCTTTGGATGAAATATATATATAAAAAAAAAACAGATCTGCAATAGACTGGTGGGGATTTGCAGTGGATCTAAGAATGACCTGCTGAACTGGGCATATGGCAGGAAAATTTTGATTTCTGAGCCTGAATGGATGATTTTTATAAAAAATAATGAAGCAGAAATAAGTGCATTGCTGACACTGATACTAATCTTAATGGATGGACGGATTAAACAGTCCTTCTGGTCAGCTGAGGCCAAACAAGGCCAGCTGTGCCGCTTTGACCCCCCCCCCCGACACTTCATTAATGTTCACCTGTTCTTTTTACCGCCAGCAGGGTGATCCTGATTTCTTTATCGAAGCGATAGTCATCTCTGTCTGGGTTCTCGGGGCAGTGCGAGGGGGAGAGAGAGGTGCAGGGACAACAAGGTGTCCCTGCTGACAAAGATACATTAAGACAGGGATGAGTCACAGAATCTGCCGAGTTCATCTCACTGCCAGCAAAGGGGGTTCCTCTGTACCTCTATTTTCTCCCTCACTGCAGTAAGCCCCCCCACCCCCACCCCCGTTTGCTTACTCTCTGTCTCTCCTAAACCTTCCTCTCGCTCTCTATGATCCAGCGGTGAGGGATCCGCCAACAGCCCAGATCAGGATGCCAATTGATCGCAACCACAGTGTCTATAAATAGTTTTAACTACCCCTAGGTGCATTCTGTCTGCCGTCTATTATCCTTGTTTGTTTGTCAATCTATATTTCCTTTCACTCTGTTAATTGTTTACGAGCTTTGTGCATCTTTCCTTCAGCAACCCTCCTGTGGAAATGTCACATTCACCAAAAAACAACTTTTAACCCATTTGCAGAAATTGGATGACTGACTTACTAGTATGTTTGTTTTCACCCTGCGATAATGTTGGGGTTTAGTACCAGAGCAACTATAAAACATTTTGTACATGCAAGTGACAAAAACATGGATGTTTGTAAAGATGATATGAATACATTAGCTATTGCCATCCATTCTCAAATCTCAAATGTGCAACCCACGCTGACAGCATCCAGTTCCAATCCACTTCTGGCTAACAAGCTCCCTTGTCAGTCAAATGGTGCTTTTTACAGTAGCCTGCCATCTTAAAAACCATTTCACTCTTGATACTCTTGAGAAATGTACATTTTTTTACTCAATTTTTAATGGCCATTTTGAGCCCAGTGCTGTAAACATCTAGACAAAGCTTAATGGCGCAGTGTTTTATGGTACGCCCCCACAGAGAAGCCTGCCAGAGCAACTTGCACTGCCTAACATGATGTACTGAACCTTTCCAAAAACACCGCAGCAAAACACAGAAGAGCGGATCTGTGTGAGCCTTTAAATATTTGTGCATATTTGTATTTTATAGGGTCAGAAATGTAGTCTGTGTTGATTTCAGATGGATTATGAAGAGGAAATTGGTGATTTTGTTAATGTGATTTTGAGTGCATGTACACAAGTCTTTCATTTACCTAGGAAGGTGTTAGAGATGAATTCGGAGACCTGATTCCCGGAGCGACTCATCTCAGATAGGTGCGTCAACTCCCGATTCAACATTCTCTTGAACTGCAAGAGAGAAAGAGGAAGAGGAAGGGGGGGAGAGACAGAGAGAGAGAGAGAGAGAGAAATGTCGTCAGTTTCCACTGAGGGGAAAACCTGGGAGAAATTATGGTCCATGGTTCCATGGAAAATACAGCAGTATACAGTTTTATCCCAATAGCTTAGGAATATTATTTAATTACAGCGTAAAATCAGTGGGTGTAGGCACAGGTTATTTCCTCCTCCATTTTGCCTGAAATTAATTAGGGTGCGGGTATTTGTTTTACCAGTGGGAAAGCCATCACCTTTTAATACCCCTCCATACACCCCTGGCAACCAATTTATAGTTTTACTACACTGAATCACATTTTTGGGGCCCATTTAGTTGTTTCACATGCATCATTGTGCAAGAATTTCAATGATGTCAAGAGGAAAATCTGCACACTGCTCTCTACATTCCTCTTCGTTCCAACATTTTTGCAATTTCCATTGTCTTTTAACGTGACGAACCACTTAAGACACATGATAAAGCTGAGGAGGACAGATGCATTTGACAGTACACGGAGACCCTGGCACTGCAGCAGCAGCTGCTTATGACAGACTGATGCATGCGCGTGCACACATATCCAGACTAACATACATATACAGACACACAGCTCTGCAGAGGGCTCAAGATGGAGCCTGAGCCACAAAACACCATTCTGTCAGACCTCCCTCACAATGATGGAAATAGCTTTTGGTGCAGTTAGGCTAGCACAGTATGCAGAAAAGCTGCATGGAATCTTTTTCCCTTAATGCAACACAGCAGAGAAGTACAATGAAGTAGATCCCGACAAGCTACGTAGATAAGCGCCACACACCTTAATGTAACCCCAAGACACCGACAGCAGGTAATTGGCTTCAGGCATTTTGGACCCCGTTTTCTCGTTCCTACACAAAGCCAGAACTGTAATCCAACAGAAAAAAATGAGGCAGATGAACAGGATTCCTTCAGCACCAAAAAGGACAAAAAAATCCTTTCTTCTCTCCTCTTGTGATTCTCTTCTCAGCAGCTAAAACAGCAGCTCAATGATGGCTCACTCTCCCTCTCAGCAGCAGAAAAGGGCCAGCTCTGAGTCTCCATGCCTGGGGACGGACAACGATAGATGGATGGATAAAAAAAAAAAAAGGTAAGCGCTGTTGCCAGGATAGGTGAGGAGGAGATCCAGCGAGCTTGGTGGTTCGGCTGGAGCAGCAGCAGCTGGAGCCGTGAGCTGGGGACTCTCGGCGCACTGATGAATTAGGAGCGAGGACGGGAGGAGGGGAAAATAACAACGATGGAGACGGGAGGAGGAGGAGAAGGAGGAGGAGGGAGTGAGGCGGCGATGTTCATCTGACTGGAGGGGGGGTTCCTCCGCTGGATTTGTCTTGCTTCGCTGCTCTCACTGCTGTAGTGCTCACGCCCCCCCTCCTACCCTGCTTCTCTCTCCATCTCTTTTTGGTTCCCTCCCTCTTCTGTCTCTTTCCCCTGCTGTAGTCTGCCAGCCCCAGCAACACGCTTTATTCAGAACACATGATTTGACAGAAAGAGGGGAGAAGGGGGGAGCCTTAATTACGGCTTGGCATTGGTGTGTACACGAGGTTGTGAAGGGATGTTTGAGTGAGTGACATTGATATCCAGATGTAACATTTTCTCTCTTTTCCAGCCGTGCAACCGCTGCAGACAGATCCCAATCTCTTTAACTCCCAGCCATTGTAACTGCCCTTTCTAAAAAAATTAAATCAGCCATTGTGAAGGAATGTTATGGAGTCATAAAGCCATGTCTCCCCTCTACAGTAAAACAATGAGGGTTGAGGAAGGGGATGGGGCACATTTTGAGGAGTGTGAATGCACTGTATTTTTATTGCCATTATCTCTATTGTCATGCTTTCCCCTCTCCCTCTTTTGAGTCTTCTGTTGTCTCCTGACATCCCAGGCACAGCGGCCATTGTGGAGAACTCATAAGCCTGTTCATTATCCACATCTCCTAATAATATTAGATGCTGTCAGGGTGTCTGTGGAAGGCTATTTTTAACAGCCGAGAGACAACCAGAGAGTAGGGAAAGACGGTCAGAGACGAGAAAAAGGAAAAAGAAGGACAGATAATTGCATCCTTCCCCAATTAAGGTGACAACAGCCCATGGTTTTCTCTCTTTGCCTGTGAGTAAGTGAGTGTACGCCAATTACGAGAACACCACAACGCCATGGCAACAGCATCAGGCGGCCAGTGTTAGGACTGTTTTGAAAGGAGGAGAGAAAAGAGGAGAGGCTTCCCCTTTTCCTTCCCAGGCAGACATGTGGTGTAGCTGCTGAGCTGTCACGAGGACACACCACACACATCGCCTCTGCTCGCATCCACCGATATCCCCCCACCTCCACACCCTCCGCTCTGCCTCTCCCTCACTCACCACCACTTACATGTCAATTTCTCTCAGGCCGCCACTTGCCAACATAGTCATCAATCTCTCTGTCTGTCTGCCTCGCTGGCAGAATCAATGGGCCGTCCTTGGAGCAGGTGTTGATACTGCTGCAGTGTACAAGGCGAGGGCCACCTGACTGGAATATACTGTTACATCAGCACCACCGGCCAATTTCCAATTTCGTTTGTGCTTTTTGTCAATTTTGTCACGACTTTTAGTTTGTGTGAGCCCCCACCCCTTCGAGGATGGCTGCTTTGCTAATGAGAACATTTTCACAGTTTTTGTCACTTTCATGGGAAACTGTAAACACAAGTTCCCAGAGAACCTCTCAGTCCAATGTTTGCGTGTGAGTTTGGAAATATGAGGGGGAGATCAAAGCTTCCCCGAGAGGATCCCGGATTATCCTCCCACTGAGGGAAAGAACCAGAAGCAGGGAGGTGGGATGCAAGAAAAGAGAGAGGAGAAAAAAATAAATAAATAAAGAGAAACAGAGGAGGCAGCTCTTTATATAATCGCTCACTGCATAATATATAAAGAAACCAGAAATAACGGCGGGGGATGTCTCTCTGCAATGTGTTGCAGAGCTATGCTTCCCCAGAGGCTCAAAGAAATGCCTCAGTGCGCACACACACACACGCACACACAAAGAAGCAGCCTACAAATGCTGTTATCAACAGTTAAACACAGTTGATGCTGACGTTACATGCATGCTCCACACACTCATATGTTTCTGTATACGTGTGTTACTGTGATTTTTCTTGTTATTTCAGGGAAGGAAGGGAAGCCTCTTTTCCTCCTACTGACACTGTGACGCTGGAGGGCGATTAGCCTCTTGGAGCTCTGTGAGTATCTCTTTTATCACACAGTGTATTTCTATTATTTGATCCATTTGTTTCTTACCATCCTTAAGCTTCTTTCCTGCACTCTTTTTCTCTGTGTCAAAAAAAATGACAATTTTTAACCTTCTGTAATTGTTTTAATTTGCAACTGTTGCTTAAAATTCCTACAAATGCCAACTGAGGCCTGAATCACAAGTCCCGTTTCTTTCTGTCTAATTTTTTGTTTTGCTTTGAATAGTTTTCATCTCAGATGGTTCAGATTGAAGTTGTGCCTTTGAGCCACTAGTGGGTGCACTATGCTCAGTGTACTGTTGAGCAGACTGCTCAGTGTTCAGACAGCATTAACCTCTCAACCTTGCAGTGACAAAAATGCACAACTTCACTTGTGGATAAACCTCATTAAATTCTTTTCCAAAAAATATAAACACATGCAAACAAGTGGAAGCTTTAACTCATCTGAATTTACAATGACGAGGGCGTGAAAGTTTCTAAAAATCAAAGCAACTACACTTTGAGGTTGCACCTTTTTCCAGAACTTTTTTTTTTATTAAATAGCTCTCAGAAACTTCTATTAAAATACATCATAATTACCATGAGATTATATTTATTGTTCTGCCATCTGAGTTTCTTAAATTTATGTCAGTTCATAAACATGATCTCCTATTCACAGTATTTCTGACTGTGCCGTTTCGTTCGTCAACAGCAAACCTGCAGTGGTTGCGGTTTATCTCTTCCTCGCTTTAGCAAAAACATGACGCAAGGAGGTAATACCGGTACAATGGCAAAGGCTTGAAGTGACATAACTCTGCAAATATCGGGGAACATACCCACGCATGAACCGTGCGTATGTCGGGTGAGGCTACAGACGACTCGGCCTATCAACCTCTCACTTCCTCTGACTCACTCACTCATGCTTATGTGTGTCTGTATGAGAAAGAGTGTATTCATGTGTCTCAGAAGATGTATCAAAAAACAACGTCAAGAAGTGGAGACAAGTGGAGACATAAAAGTAAGTAAGCAATTTCTCAGCTGAGTGATTCATTCCCATCACTCCCAGCTGCTAAAGACCTGAGCAGAGTCAGATGTGGTGTGCAGCAACACCATTTTTGGCTGGAGGAGAAGTGTTAACAGGCTGCACAACTGTGCTTGCTTGCGCTCTGGTTGCTTGGAAAGCAGAAAGCACCCCTCATGTAAAAATAACAGAGGCAGCATTACACCAAGACACAAGAAATCCTCAAATTACTACAACCTTTTCTATAAAACTCAACACTCATTTGGTTGCTCAAATTCTACAAAGCAATGTTTTATCATGTTAAAAGTAACAGCGTAATTCTTACGCCCCCCCCCCCCAACCCTTGGGGAAAATTCCTAGCTGCACTCCCTGCACTCTTTGCACCCCCTGTTTGAACAAACCAGCCATTGAGCTGCATCTGACCACTTTGCCGCTACCTCTCTTTCTCCCCAGATGACCTGAGTGTTTGGCCTCAGTCAGGAAAAGAAAACTCTGCAAGCTTTGGTACCAAGCTTAGAAACACCACTTCATCACCTACCAGGGACTTTAGGTAATTTAAATCCAAGGATATTTTACTAATAAACTCAATCCCTTCCATCTCTTTAAACAACACTAGACCTTTCTTGAAAAATACAAACACATGATCATTTTCCCTCAGATGCCTTTGGCTCTTCTCTTCTGTTGTGGAGGAGTAGTAACACAGTTTAAGAAAGTGTCAATTACTATCACCTTCAATTTACATACAAACTCGGGAGGAAATCAGTTTAACATTGTTCCAAGGAGAACGAAACAGCATCTGTAATTGATCGTCTCCAGAGAGCCTGTTTCTTTGTTCAATCTCAACACCTTGAGAGAAAAGTTAAAGTAATCCAAAAAACTTAAGTTGAAACTCAACAGAAAGACAACCTCCAAATCCAGAGACAGAAATTCCATCTATGATCAGCACTAAATTGAACGCTGTGTATTACAATACTGCTACAAATTCACACCTCAATTCAGTATCAAATGAGAGGTTGAAAATTGGCTCTCAAAAGCTGAATGCATGCATCAATGACTCTTGAAAAGATGTGTATAGCAGAAAGTTCAAACATACAAAAACACATAGTTTTTAACATTAAAAACATACACTTCTGTAATGTACAGCTACAGCAGCTGAACATCATGTGCTTTTAAGGGAAGAAAACCTTAAAGCACGGATTCAGCATCCGCAGCACAGAAACATGGTTAAACTCCTATTGAGGTGGACACTGAAAGCAAAATTTAAAAGTCTTTAAAAAGACTATAACTACAGTAACTAAATACCAGCCACGAAAGTTAAGCACTCACAGGACAGAGAGTCCTTTAGTCTTTTAAGATACCACAAAAAGTAAAACTGATTCTTCTTACTGAACTCCAAGAAAAGCAATCCAACAAAGCTCACCTTTCTCCAGCCATTTAGCTTCCCCAGTTTCCTCTCTTTCTTGTCAAAGCAACAGGCTCCCATATTGCTGTGTGTAGAGTGCAGAGCAGAGCGGGGCTGCCGTCCGTTAAAGTTGTCTGTCTCAGTCTGACTACAGCATGAGTGTAAGGACCAAGCCTCGGCTCTCTGACGCTGGGGAAACGCCACAGCTCTAGTGACTCACTTTGGGCTGCGAGGTCTGACTAGGCTTTACCTCACACTCTGTGTATGTGGAGCAATGACTGATGAGTGTGTGTGTGTTAGTGTGTGAGAGAGAAAGAGACCTCTTCCTTATGCACACTCCCTCATGGGGGTAGTCCCGCCTCTAGCCTCTTGGTCCTCTTTGCTTGCTGTTCTCTGCTCCTGCAGACGGTAGGCACAGCTCTGAGGTTTACACTGTCAATTCTGAGCATTGCGGAACTCTCCAGAATCCAGGTGTTCACTCGACCTTTTCACTAATACCTGCGATAGAGAAACTGTGTTTTCCTCAATGAACAGTGAACTCTGCATCCTCAAACTAAGCATATAATCCCCGATTCACTTTCCACATAAATAAAATCAGTCGACAACTAATTTGATTATTGTTTGATTTATTAAGTCATTTTCAAGAATGTTTTTTAAGATTTATTGGTTCTGGGTGCTCAAATGACTTTTGTTAAAGTACATATAAGATTTTTGTCTGGACAAGATGCCATGTACACTTGGATATTGTGAAAGGACTTTTGTGCTTTGTACAGTTTTTTGATTTTATAGATCATATGATTAATTGAGGAAATAATCTGCAGATTCATTGCTAATGAACATAATCATTACATAACTGAGAAAAGCAGCAATGCTGATTCATCAACTTATTGTTGTAATTATTTTCATTATTGTTTAATTTGGCAGATTTTTTTCCCACCTTATCAGTTAATCGCCTTGTTTATGAAATGAAAATAGTGAAACATGTTTTTTTTTTTTTTTTTTACAATTTTCCAGATCCCTGGCTATATTTGCCACTACCTTGTTCGGTTTATCAAACAGTCCAAAAACTCCTTATGCAATGATTTGAAACAGAAAGAAAATCTTCCACATTTGAGAACTGTTAGCACTTTGTAATTTTTGCTTGATAAATGACTTAAACAATTATTAGGTAACCAAAATGTTTCTGCCGATTGACTAATGTGTCCTCCAATTATCATTTCAGCCCTAGTTTCACATAACAGAAGGTCCAGAGCCTCGACACAGAAGGATATTCCAACTCACAACAGGCCTTGACCCGTCTACGTCAGTTATACATAACAGCGAGGACAGTCACGTACTGTAAGTCCTCAGCAGCAACAGCCTGCACTTCACCTTGAAGGGACAGCAGCACACTCTCCAATTTCACCTCCCTTGTACTCATGTTTCATACTCTGCCGCAGCTTGAATAACAGTTTTTCCATCCTAAACACAACAGGTAGTCCTGCGGTCACATTAGCTGATTGGCATGTTCTTGTTATTAAAGTCAATCGAGGGTAATGGCCCACAAGACAAAGAGGTAGCAGCTGCGTACTGTTTTAGCTTACTGTCGAAACAAAGCCAGGAGTAAGATTGCCCAGATATCAATGGGATTAACCCATACAGTCTCAGACACACTCAAACTCACACAGACCCAAACAGCCCAGGTGAGCAAGACAGACATGTATGAAGGAGGAGTCCTTATCAGATGGTTACATGTCAGGGAACATCCTCACCTGCTGAAGTCACATCAATGAGAGACGATCATAATGCTCAGTGAATACACACTGTGCCACCTGATCTGCTCCGCTCAGTTATGTCCAGGACTTTTAATTCTCTACACAAAAACATTAATTACTGGCTGAAACGAATCAGAATTTACAATATTCTGAAAGCTGGATTTTTCAGGATATTTTGCAAAGATGAAAAAAATACAGACCACATCATTCTGATAAAGTCAGACTACTGTCAACATTTTGTGTTTTTGCACTGTGTTACTCTGATTATTTTAGCAGCTGAAGGGATAAGAGGTGTAACTGTACATTGTTCTGGATCAATAAATTGGTTCAGTGATAGATGATCCAATATTATTGATGCACAGTGAAAACGTTGATACATGTCGTCATTTTAAAAGCTGTAGTAGGTAATGATTTTTTTCTTTTTTAGACTGCCAATACATACTGACAGTAGCACGAGATAAAAAATCTATGAAAAAAAAGTCATCTACTTCTGGTTCCTCATAATGCTCCTAATGACATTTGCAAGAATCCACTAAACATGTTTAAAAAAAAAAAAAACAGAGACAGGAGGTGTCTATTATGCAGTGTCAATCACTGCATATGCTGGGCAGTTTGCTCCAATCAGTGAGAGCATACTCCTCCTGGCACTGATTGGTTGTTTTCCTTTATCTTATTGGATAGGAGCACTAGGAGGTGGCAGAGAAACAGGAGTTTTCACAGATTATCTGTAACAGTTACTACTAACAGAATATGGTGACAGTTTCAGCAAATATGACAAAAAGTATCTTATTTTTTTTAATGTAAGTTACCCACTGCTTTATTTTAAAATTTCCACTGTACGCCTGTGTCACCATTTCTGTCTAAGCACAACTCCTTCCTGAACAACGCCAGCAGCCTAGCAACAGGTCGACAATGGTGAGCAGTCAAGAGGCAATTCAAGGAATTGTTGTTTGTTTGGCACTTCCATGTTTACTTAATTTTTCATCCCCAGATGTTGGTTATTGGTTGCTTTGCAGTATTTCCTGGAAAACAGCAGAATAGAACTGCCCCTTCATTATTCCAAGGTTAGGATATTTTGGGATTTCTTAACTTTGGGAGGCTCCTGAAATCAATCCTGCCTATTTTTTTCTGTTATTGCAAAAGTGTTAAAATTATATTTTAATGTGTCCAACAGTCCACAAATGAGGGCTGATATGAACCAGCAGCTTTCCTGCATTTATGAATATAGTAAAAAAACAAACTATTTTTTTTATTCTCTTACAAAAAGCCCAAACGGATCACATTGTAATGGATATACTGTGTCTTCTCTCTACTGTCTGAGTCTCCTGTGTGATTCAGTCGTCCCGTAGCCTTATATTCATGTTGAAATGTCTGTTTGTTTAAGTGGTTAATAGTATTTATTCAGTCGTCTTCATGTGTCCAAACTGAAGCCAGTCCAGCTGACTGTCAGTGTTGGATGTGTGTCCAGATGACGACAGCAACGGGATAAATAAACAGGACCATTAACCATCCAAACGGGCATGATGGGATGTCTATTGTCGTCTGGAGAGAGCGCGGGGGATCAGGAAGGAGACAGGAAGAGAGAGTCACTCTGCCCAGGGGTATGCATGGATCCCTCACACACACAAATGTTCTCTCTCTTCCTCTCGAGTTTATTGTGTTTGACCCACTGCGGGATCCCTCACATCCTGTTGTCCAATTTTATGAGAAATAACAAGCTTATCCTCTTGGCTCGCTTGACAAACTGTTTTCTCTCTTACTCACAGCTGCCAGTCAGCCTGTGGAGAAGCTCTCTGGCCGTGGAAAAAAAAGTAATACAAACAAGTGTTTAGTATTTTAAGACTTGAGTCAACAAAGTAGCTGAAATCTGTAACTTTTTCTGAGCTGTCACCCTGTACAGCAGTGTAAGGTGTTTTTAATTGTGTTACAGCATCCAGTCTCAGTTAGGATCAAATACTCAGCATTATAGGAACTGGATACTGGACTCAAAGATGGTTTCCAGTCATTGGGATGAAAATTACTTTAAAAATCACTCTGGAAAAGTTTTACAAAACCTTCATGGATTGAACAATCACAATGCAAAGGAGGTATCTTGTCTATGGGAATAATGTTTTTTGGATCACAGGAAATTTTGTTGTTACAGTACCAGGAGTGGCCATGTGACAAATGGGCAGCAGGTCTGAGTGGCATCATTTTATCCAGCTATTAGAGCCATGGCTAGTTGCCCCAGTGGCCAACTGTGGTACTGCAATATAAAAACTTCCTTGCACTTTGTGGCGCAACAAGTACTTTGACTGTAGCCTGCCATTATAAAAAAAAAAAAGATATTTGAGCGGGCATCCCAGTGGCTGCGGGTTAGATTCCAACCTGCAGCCCTTTGCTACATGTCATCCCCTCTCTCTCCCCCTTTACTGCTTACACTGTCCTATCTGAGTAAAGGCAAAAAACCTAAAAAGTTCTAAAACTGCTGTCATGTAAAGTCTTTGGGCCGAGAGAGGCCGAGAGGAGCCAAGCAGATGCAGGGTTTTAAGTCAATTATGCACATGTTTAGGAGGCCACCCAACACAGAAGTGGAAAGATGCAAATCAGGAAGAGACAGAATTAACTGAACAAATGGACTATGGATTATTCAGTTTTCATGATCTGTGATGTGGATAAATGGGTCAGCACAGCTTAATGTTTTAAACTGATTTATCAAAAGGACGCTGACATTTTCTACCATGATTTTATCATACAACCTGCTCCTTAGAGTTTAGTCACCTCATTACCATGTCATACACAGGACATCGACACAACAAAGTTACTTAAGATTAAAAACATGAGCACTACTCTTAATTCTAAGATATAAACTTCATGAGTCTGTTGCAAGATAAAGCTCAATAAATCAAGGGATCTACAAGATATGGCCAAATATTGGTTGGTGTCAATTTCTGTTATGGTCTGTCAACTTCTACTTCTTACATAAAGAACCAGGAACTGAACCTTGGTGCACATCACACACAATCAATGACACAGAAGAAATAGAATGACCAGTGAACGGTGAAAAAAATGTTTGAAACAAAGGATGAAAAGAGAGCAAAAATAATTGTAAGAGACACCGAACCGTATCCTTTTCACCATTTTTGCACAAAGAAAAACATTTTTAAAAAAGGAAAATAAGAAAAACAGATAGTTGTTGCAATGCCACCATCAGAGGGTTTGCTCCTATAATATTTACTGCATCATAGGGGATTAAACTGTACAAAAATGGGTGCAATTTTAGTAATGAGAATATAATGTTATCATGCATAATAGGGTTAGCAAGGCTTAAAGGGCCATACAAAGATAGTAACGATGATGATTATAACAATAAAGGTTAGACAGCCATTTAAATCGACTGAAGTGGTAACTAACAGCGCAGTAATTCTTTGAAGCATGTCCAGATAAAGAGTACAGATGATAGTAGAATCAATCAAGTGATTACTCATAAACCTTGAAGACACAGCCAGATATTGCTGTGTATTATGATCTGTCAGTGAGTAATTTGGTAAAGGGGTCACTTAAAAAAAGATTCAGGAACTGAACCTTGGTGCACATCACTCACAATCAGTGACGCGGAAGAAACAAAATAACCAGTCGACAGTGAAAAGTTGTTTTACAGGAAAGATGAAAACAGGGCCACAACGGGCCAAGACACACATAAACTCACTTCCTTTAGTCAACCTATTCTTGCACAAAGAGAAAAAAAAACAACAGAATGTAATGGGGCTTGATGCTGGTTCAGGCAGAAATCAGCTGATGCGTTACATGCAGTCATAATCATACAGGTGGCCTTTACAGCCCGACAGCACTAATGCAAAACACTGTTTTTTCCTGCAGCCTCTACCAAGCAAACCTCTTCTTACTGCACATGTTCAAACTTTGTTGGCTTTGCTCAAGGTCATGCTTAGTTCATGTGTGTTAACAGATACAGTATCTATGGAATCTGTACACTGTCATTCATGTGTTTATTATGATAAAGGATTAGTGCTCCTCGCAGAGTCCTCTGCTGCTCAGATTCAGGAACACCCTTAAAAAACATTTCTGTGTAAACATTTGCAATCAATGGAACATTTTTCAAAAATGTTCCTCTGATTAAGATAAAAATGCAGGCAACCTTGTACCCCTGAGGATTTTCCTCACTGATGAAAAAGAACAACAAGAAAATCAAAAAAGGAAACATGATGCAGCCTCTCCTACCTTGTTGGAGGCCATGTCGCTGACAGAGCGGTAGGTCTGGATGGTCTCCAGCTGGTCCAGACACCAGTCCAACTCCTCCATCGTCTCCATGGCCAGCTTCTGGTACGCCTCATCTGTCAACAAGCAGCCGGCACACAGAGACACATTGTCAGAACAGATGGAGCACATGGAGCCTGACTGCTGCCCAGCCACTCCCAGGCAACATCCACCCACAGGTCCCGCTCGGGGTGCCCGCTGCCGCTGCTGCTGAGGAGTGGGAATGGTTACCCGGCTGCAGCGCTCCTTCATCATGAGGAGGTGTAGCTGTGGGGAGTGAGTGGGACTCTGTCTGACAGCTGTCAGCAGAGCAGAGGAAAGCTAGGACCTGAACTTGCTCTGGCACACTCTCTGTGCGTATGTGCCCCCCCCCACAATCTGCGGCTTATTTACATGAAGTCAAGCCCTTAGAGCAGGAAACAAGATACACCCCCCCCTTCCCTTTATCCCCTAGCAGACGCACTGTACCCCACCTCACAGGAAGCAAACAGACACCTGTAAATCTACACTCACAAGCTTTCGTCATGCCAAACCAAACTTTTGTGTTAACTTTGAATTAATTTCCTGCCCTCCGCAGACAGTGAAACTGTTTTGTTTGAACGGGAGTTGAGACACAGACATAGTAATGGGCCTATCAGTCTCTTGTGGGGCCCCACTTGATGTTTTAATGAGTCCATACAGAACATTTATCATTTATCATTTGGGTCTGGTTCATAAATGATAACAGCTGCTGTGGTGTTGTTACTGTTGTTGCAGTGTGTACACGGTAGGTCAAAGGCCCAACCACATACAAATGTAGGACAGACACAAAGTTACAGGAACTGGTTTAGGTATCAGTTTTACCAGAACTGAACAATATTTCCGTAATGTTAAGCAACATCCCTGGTGTTCATGTCGCTATGTAATAATCCCCTTTGCTGTTCTTTGTTGAACGGGCTCACTTTCTTTTTTTCTTTTTTTTTTTTTTGTTGTTTTTTGTTGTTTTTTCAGTCATACTGTACCATAGTATAAGTACAATCTGGCTGCAACTACCAGTTACTTTCATTTGAGATTATTTTTGCACACTGTAACACTGTTCATCAGGAGTGCTGTTAAAAAATACATACACTGTTAAGTTATTTGTTCATCACGCTCTCAGCGCAGAGTGTACTCTGGGCACAAATGGAGCAACAGATCGCCAGGCTCATTTAAAGTGAAACTTAACCGCTCATTCTGGTGGGTTTAAAAGTTTGTTTTCACTTGCAGCAGCTGCTCCTCTTATACACTGATCTGATCTGATCATCTCTGACCAGATAACCAGGTAAATTATCCACCCTGTGAGTCACAAACTGCTGCTGAGGGGGAAAAAAACGTGGAGAGATCCGGCTGCGCTGCATTCATGGACTGGCACCCTCCAAATTTAGAGAGGTGACACAGTATGTTACAAAGGGACACACACACATTTCTTAGAAAAACAAAAAAACTAAGAAAAACAGAAAGTTTACTGATGCTTAACTAAGTTTACCACCACCCCCTGCGTCATCCTAAAACCAGCATATTTAAGCCATTATATTAAAAAACGAATCTGGATCAAATATAGTTGAAGGATAAAAAGAAAAGAGAAAAGGTGAAATGTAAATAAAGGCTGATTCTAATAAAAGACAGGAGTAAGCAAATATCTACAGTCAAAATCTCTAACATCTGTCTGGAAGATGATTTTATTGATGATTTTTATTTTCCTACTTGTTACCGGACAGAGAAAAACAAGAGTGAGTTGTAGCCATGCTGAAATATTATCGCATGAATTTACAGTCAGTATTCCAGCCCTGTTTCTGTGGTTTAACTGTGTTTTTCGGACAAATGCACATCAAGGTTGGAGTGAGTGGAAAGCAGAGGGGGTGTGTGATGAGGTGGCCGCTGGGGTCGGACTGACACACACACACAAACATGCCCACACACACACGCCTGCTGCCCCTGCATTGTGTATACTCCTGGGTCTCCTAGCTGCGGAGAACAACATGGCAGCAGGGTGTGCACTGCGGCAACCTTAGCGTGGCCACGTAGAATGTGTCCACTGCTCTGATCTCCTATCCATCAAAGACACGAGCATGTTTGCTCTCCCAAACATGAGAGGCACCTGGCACTCTGCCCACAGCCTTCCCTCACTCTGATGAGGGAAGTGAATGTGTGTGTGTGAGTGAGTGAGTGAGTGTGTGTTTAGTTTAACGGCACAAGCGTCTGATGTCAAAAGGGCTTACACTCATTTGAGATGTTTCTTCCACGTATTCAACACTTTTGAGGTGGTTTGTGTTTTTTCAAAAGCATAGAGAGGTCCTTTTCTCTTGAACTGTTTTCTCAATTGAACTTTTAAACTCAGAAAGTAACATGTAAGTGATCTTGGCTACTGTACGGACATGCTAATGGACATTGACTTACTCAGACTGTCATCCTTTAAAATAGCTCATGACAGCAACGTATTTAGTGTGTGCAGTAATGGTAAAAAGTAAAAAAGTATGTTTTTTGTTAATAAGCAGTGGTCCTTTTTTTTTTTCTAGTGAACAGCAGTCAGAGTCTATCCAAGTCTTTCAACTTGTTTTACCACTAAAGTTTCTAAAAACAATAGGCAATAGACTCCTTTCCCATTGCCAGTAGACTACATACCTTTCTGTTTTTTGCAGGTTAGTAAACAGTAGAAACCAGCCTGGAGGCCAGTGAAAATGTTACAGTGACTACTTCTATTTTGATTCAATCTCTTTTAAACTTGGTGTAGTTTATTTTTGAATGATTTTCGAGCACTGCTTGGACCGAGTTGGACCATATTTTGTGGTGCACTGGCAAAGGGTCTAAAGTTAGTGCATCCACCTGGGTGTCATGTTTCCATCACTGCTGATTGGTGCTGATCAGCACCAGAGCTGGAGCCAGTAAATATCTGGCAGTTCTGAATTTGTTCTGAATGTTACCTTTTTTCCCATTAAATAGAAAGACCAGATGTTGGTGGTTGTAGTGTTTTTGTTTTGTTTTTTTGTCCAGTGGGAGAGGGGCTGTTGAACAGCATGAATCCCTCATACAGTTACATTGTAATCATCCGTGTGATAGATGAACAGTGGTATGTAAAAAATTTTGGGTTCTTTGATAAGAAAAAGTAAAAGGTACAAAGACTGTGTGCTTAAAAACTTGAAAGTCGATTACGACTCCATAAAAACATTTCAGGAACAAACGTCCAATCACAAAGCCTAAAATACAGCACTGTTTACAAAGAGCGGAAACAAAAGATTATGCTTTGTGAAAGCTGAATAATCCATTCAGCAGTTTAAGTCGGTTAACTTTTAGATTCTGGGTCAATGTTAGTTGAATTCAGCAATCGCAGCACAGTGTTTCATCCACTTTTGCAACAGTTAAAGTACTCTGTTTTGCATGAGGCAGCCGTTTTTTTTTTTTATCTTTATCCATGCTAATGTGGGTAATGTGATACACAGTCCTACCAGTGGCTTCATACTATTCAACTTGATAAAATGCAAAAGGGTGAGTTCAAAAAACTGTTTTTTATTCCAGGTTGTAAACATGTTTCTGTTGTAAAGTAAGGGACTGACTCTGGAGCCAGCCTCATGTGGCCATTAAAGGAACTGCAGCTTTAAGGCGCTTCCGTGTTGGCTTCTTTTCAGCCTCGGAAGTTGCTGCTCATCTGTTCACTCTAGTTGCTAAGTCTGATGGGTACAGTAGTGTTTGGAAAGAGTTGTGATACCAAACTGACAGAGAAACATGACTTCAAGCTATAATATTTTTACAAAACTAAATTGGGTAACAGTTTGGGGCAAGATGGTGCTGATATGATCAACAAAAGATGCTCACTTATTATTGACGTGTGTTTATGTGTGTGGTCGAGAGGCTGTGTCAACCGTAAAGCTGAATTGCTAGATTGATTGCTTAAACTTTAAACCACATTCATGACTTTGATTTCAAACCCCACAAAAATGGCTACAGCACTGCAAAATCTGGTTTAGTGAGTCAGGACCTAAAAATGGTCACAAGGCCAACTTCTTGTGGGTCCCCACATACTGAAACCACTTTCTAGGTAGGTGCCAGATCCATTTAACTATGACGCTTGTATAACAGTCTTACTCTGATCTCTGCCCTGCTGGCAAGCAGAGCCAATACCAGTCTTTACTCCAGTGCAGTTCACCACCAGTCAAATAAAAAACAAATTTAATGTGCTATGCAGGAAAGCATTGGACAGTGACTTGCAGCTATTTCTCAATACTGTTATGATACTTAGAGCAACCATTGAATCTAAAGTCTATGCTTTGTATACTTCACTTCAGAGAAAATTGGCATGTTAATAAACATAAAGTAAACACATCCCAGTTCCTGTTTTTATTCTTCAGCTAAAAGACAGATGAGTCAACCCAAGTCATTGCTAGAAATCTACTGGCTCTGCTGTTTCTGAGAACTTAAACAGCAGTTGGATGATTGTGCCTTTCCATGACAATAATATGTAAATAATCAACAGGGTTATAGATTAGTTGTACAAGAGACAAGATTAATGAAACAATAAAAATGTCTGTAAAGGGTCATACTCTCTAAAAGGATGCAAAACATTTAAAATTTACAAGACAGGTTAGGTTGTGGCATAAAACACAATGACATATTTCTGCTTTGATTTTCTTTATCTTTGTGTGTCTAATGCTTAGACAATTACTTACACAACTTCAAAGCTGTCAGATCACTATACTACTCACACTACACAACTTGCTGTGTTGTAATTGGAAGCGCTGAAGTCGTTGTGCTTTTCACATTGCATGACTGACCAGCTACATGGATTCACATACTACAAGATATTTCAACAGGAGGAATCGTAGATGAGCATACCTGCTCTCCAAAGTCCTTTCTGTCAATTGAAAAGTGACACAGGAATTGGACAAGAATTTTTTGTTGGCATTCGTCTTCACAAAATAGCCTCCTTCCACACGTACTTACTATTCATAACATTTATTTCCAAAGGGGCAACAACAGCTTTGGTCCATGTTGCAAATGTAGCATTCACAGTAAATTTGCTATTGTTAAAGATGACCCCTCCCCAAGGTGTGTTACGCTCTTATTGGCTGTAGCTCACTGACAGGTCCCTGATAGGTCCAGATATTTAGCATATCTAGAGCAGGTTGAATCATCTGGTCTTTACTAGGTCTGGAATCTGCATCAACAAGCTGCTTGGCTTGCATTTTCAAACAGTTCACACCTAGCGCTTGAACACTGATTTGCAAGCCCCAAACCAATGCCGATTTGCCTCCGTATTGGGGCTTTTGTCAGGGACCTCCAAAACTGTTAGTGAACCAAAAATCGGGGCTTAAGTCATGTAGTGTTCACTAGGCATTATATAAGAAAAAGGTCATCAAGGAATTACAGTTCAAAAATCCCTGATTATTTCCAACAAGCACATGCTTTTATTTTCTCACTTGTTTTAAGAGAAGAGGCATGCATGCTTGCTGCATACCATCAATTACTTCAGTTACAGCAGTCTGCTCTGTACTCGCATGGCCTCAGATGGACCAAGGGAAACAGCATTCAAAAGCCAACACACACACACGCACACACTCACACACACACAGCAACACCACAATGTTAAGAGGGGATTTCCACCGCCTCCACCCCGACACAAGGACCTTTCTGATCAGCACTCAGACCTACAGTGTCCGTCCCACAGAGGCAGACAGGAAAACACACACATACACATGTGCTGAACAGTCAGACACGCAGGCGCGCACGCGCGCGCGCACACACACACACACACACACACACACACATACACACACACACACACACACACCAGTTAGTACTTTACATATACATCAACTGAAATTTGTCATTACTGAGCTCACACACAAAGACACAAACATGTACTTTCCAGCTGAGGGAGGCAGGGCAGGGGTTTGAGGATATGAGGTCAGCTCTCTCTGTTCAATATTCAGCTCAATAAACGTAGGAACGACGTAGGAAGATACATTATTTCCCACAGTTAACAGTACCACCACTCCCAGCCAAAGATATAACAGTCCAAAAACCAAAACTAGCACATTGCTGAGACTTTCACCAAACTTGTTGCATGAAAATCATCGGCGATAACAAATGTATAAATGGTTTCTGTGTAAATTTGTAGGGGGGGGGTCAATCTCCAATAAACATATGGAATGAAATCCAAAACAAGAACACAAAATATGACCCTAGTGTGACCCTTCAACGGAAAATCAAAAATACATTTTTTTTTTGCTTACCCGTAGTGCTGCTTATCAACCTAGATTGTTTTGTTGTGAGATGCAGAGTATTGGAAAGATCGGCAGTAGAGATGTCTGCCTTCTCTCCAATAAAATTTTATTGGATGGTACTCGGCTTGTGATACTCAAAGTGCCAAAAACTGCATTCGAAAAACTCAACAGCAATGTCTCTTTCATGATCCATCCACAGACCTTGTTCTGAGCAGTTTTATGTCAGAACTATTTTCTCTCTAACAAGCTACATCTGCCAGCTGTTTCACTGCGCAGAAGGAAGCATGCATCTACTGCTAGCTTACATAGCACCACTGAGCTAGCCAACATAACAGCTCAGCTAAGGAGGACGACATGTTTACACCAAGCACTGTTGCAAGCACCTCTCGTCCATGAGTAGATGCACGCCTCGTTCTCGGCACTGATATGGTTGGTGGGTATAGTTGGATAGAAAGAAAAACGTTCCTACATGAAACTGCTCATAACAAGGTCTGTGGATTATCTCGAGTAACTGGGTCATGATTTCCGGAAAAAGACATTGCTGTTGAGTTTTTCAAATTTTATTTAATTCCATTATTATTATTTTTCTATTTTTTTATTTTGTGAGCTTTGAGCACCATAAGCGCCATCTAGTTCAATTACATATGAGAGAAGGCAGATATCTCTACAGCCGATATCTCAAACAATCAGGAACACACACCAAAACAATTTAGATTAATATATTATACTACAGGTAAGAAGAGACATATATATTTTTGATTTTGGGGTGAACTGTTGCTTTAACAGTAAGCTGAATGAGTTGCACAGATGTTCCTTTTATTGTGTCCATCATTGAGTCATTGATTGTTTTTCCTTTGAAAGATTAAGGTGCTGGAGTGATGCATTTCAGTTTTTAATCCAAAAGAATGATATATATGGTATGACATTATTAATTACTACATGTGTCAAAATCCTTTACTTTGAGAAATAATTTTTCTGTTTTCCTTTATTTTTCCCTGATTTCTATGGCGTTTCAAAAAACCTGTTGCGCTGTCAATTTATTGACGCAGGACTTTATGGGAGACTTCTTCTGTGCAGCAGCAGGTGCACACACACCCACAGAATACATATACAGCACATGGCATATGTTGCTATCAGATTATTTAAGGACAAGTGGCCCCAGAGGACGTCAGACCAGAGGAGTTAAAGCAGTGTTTGTGTGTGAGACAGCTGCATCTGTCATCCTCTCGTGGGGACAGAGTCAGTTTCCTGTGATGTGATGCTGGATGCAGCAGAGCAGAAGGGCTGCAGTTTCTTATCAGGAGGCTTAATCTATACTGCACTGTGGAGGTTAAATCATCTGCGGAGATTATCTACAAGCACAAACACCCTCACAAACAAACAGGATAAGAGGTTATCTGAGGACAGTCCCTCTTTCATCTCTCTTCACAGTAATTTCTGCTTTTAATTGATTGAGTAAGCATTCATCATGCAACACATTAAGGTTTTTAAGGGTGAGGTGGCCCATTTCCAGAAAAGCAGCATAAACAGACCACAAACACTTGAAGAGAAACCAAAGTTTGACGTGGGCCAGTCAGCAGCAGTGCCAGGTTCCTGAAAGAGAGTCAAAGGGTGAACCATTCTGCAGTGACATCTACAGTTTTACAAGAAACGCAGCTGAAACCCACTGTGCGGTTACACAACACTTCCTATCAAAGATCAGAAATGGTTTGATGAGGCAGAGGGCTGTTGTAGTGCTGCTCCTCCACCTCATATGAGCTGATTTATGACTTCACATGCACAGCATTTCAAAATCAGTCACTGATGAGTATTGTGAAAAAGAGGGAATAAAGGGCGATGGCAGAGTTTGTGTGTTTAGGAGCATGTCATGTGGCCCTAAAAGTAGCTTGAAACATTTCGGTGAGGCGGGTTCTGAGAAGTGATAGAGTGACATCATGACTCTGTGTTTCATTAGATCTCATTTATCTGATTTACAGGGAGGCGGAATGCAAATAATGTTTCAATAAATGGTATCAGGATTTTGTTGCCCTGCAGTTGTGAATTATAAACAGAAGGGAGAGAAATAATGACTGGACGTTCCATGTTGCAATGGAGGATTTGCACATGCTTCCCCACTTGAATTCGCTGTAAAACATCAATGGAGCCGTACCGGGAAAAATTGATTGCTCTGGGATGCAGTACTGGTAAAACACACTGGTGCCTTTTTCATGTGGGGACCCTCCACAAGCAGCACTGTCACACATTTGGGAGGCTGACTCACAGACTAAGAATTCTGATGTGTTGTAATGTGGCGATCAGGCTAAAGCATAACTGCTTCAAGTTGTGTCACAGCTACAAGTTTGTATATCAGTTTTCTGTCACAGATGCAAAGACATATTTTATGTTTTCTGCTGCAGCCACTTGGAATAGTCTGCAGAGGGAAAATAAACCAAGGGAACTGATAATTAGCCTGATTGAAGATTTGACTTTCTACGGTAAACAAACTTTTGTTTTGATCTGTTCTTGGCTCTTTTTGAGTTTTTCAGTCTCCTTTTTAGTGGTACTTTGTCTATTCAACTCAATTTGTATTGTTTTGTCTACAACTTTTCATGATGTCTCTTTGGCCTGGTCTCCCCTGCATGTCAACCTCAACATCAAAGAGAGCTTCTCTGGCTAAAAGAATAGTTTTTGACATTTTGAAAATTTTGCTCTCGTGCCAAAAGTTCAAGGAGAAGCTAGACACCACTCTCGTGTTTGTGTCTTAAGTATAATATTATCATATTGAGCTAGAACCGGGACTCGATTAGCTCAGCTCACTAGTCTGGCCTTGTCCAATGCCTCGTTTCCACACAGTTTGGTTTTGCATCTGTGGTTTTTGTTAAGTCTACAGAGTAGTCCCTGGTGTTAAACACAAGGAAATGCATCTCATTATGGATAAATATAAATGCCACCACAGTAATGGCAGAAAAGTTCATTTTAAGCATATTTCGCAGTCCACTTGTATCAAATATTCACATGGAACAGTACAGAAACATAAAAAGGACTAATAATGCACAGTGTCGAATAAGTGAAAAGGCTGGCCTGTCAGGTGTGCTGCCAGTGTGTAGTTTTGTGAAATATTTTGTTAAAATATGTATGATCCACTGTGCATGCACTCTATATGTTTAGTGGGTTCTCCAGAAATGTGTAGTATCGATCTTCATAAAACTCAACAAGAAAGCGAATAAATGGATTTCCCAAAATGTCGAAACATTCCTTTAAATTAAGGTTACATTTAAAAAAAGAAAATCTTAAAATGGAGATGGATTGTAATTGTGATGACAAAAGTAGCTGTCAGCAGGAAATGTTTGCTTGGCTGCTTGCAGGTGAGCTCAGTGTTGTTAAACTTGTTGTTTCTGGTGTAGCAACGGGGGGTACATTGAAGTGACTTCTAGTCTGAGTTGTGGCTCTTCTGCTTGTATTTAAACTATTAAACAGTCAGTTCTGACCACAAAACTTTGTTCAAAAAGTACCTGGGGTCACATGTAACAACCATACATGTGTCTTATGGTTCCTTATACACCCTCCCAACCACCACTGCTCTCCTCGGACACAGTGTTCCCTGCCCTTTCTATAACATACACATGTACACATTCCTGTCTGATTTACTGTGGAGCTCAGTGGGAAGGCAACACAGAAAGCCATAAATTTAAGTAATGTCTACGTACCCCGAAGATTGGTTAGTGATACCAGATCCCCTGCAGAAAGCTTGTAAAAACAGCGAGTGACTGTAGTATTATTCAAACTGTCTGAATCCAGGAGGAGTGAGAAAAATTAGGATAAAAGCCTATAAAAGTATGGATGTGACTCTTGAGCCCCATCGAATATAATTATTATTTCTGAGCAGTTTGGGTGATTTTGCAGCAATACCCAATGTGCTCAGCTGTGATTTTAATCCTGCCTGGAGTGTATATGTGTGTGATTGTTCTCCTCCAGTATTAATTTCATTCCCAGAAAGCTGTTGTGTTTTGGCATCTATTATTTTAAGTCCCATCAAGACAGACTTTTTTTTTTTTGTGCACGAAAATAGGTCTGTTACTTACTTTCATAATCAATTAATTATTTCCTTTGTTTATTCATCATCTGTTTAGTCTGTAAGAACACTGAAAAATACCAGCAACACTATCCCCTCGAGCCAAAGGTGAGATCTTCACGTTTAGTTTTAAACAGTCTAAAACCCCCAAATACTCAGTTTGAAAGGAAAAAACACAGAAAAGTAGACATGTCTAACAATTGAAAAAGAGAACCAAATTAAATATTGGCATTTTGCTCGCAAAATATAACCGAAATTGTTAACTGGATATTAAAATGCTGTAAAATAATGTCACTGCATTTCTTAATTACTGAGTCTAGAATGAAGAATTTGACTTCCTTGGAAAATCACGTAACTTCTTGTAATTTGTCATCTGTGATGATTCATGTAGCGTGGAGCATGACAAATATTTTAGTACCAGAAATCAATTCAGCCCAAATAGGGCTTCTGTCCCAACTGAGCCACACGGAGGTCCATCATATCTAATATGCTTTTTAGTTTGAGTTTTTTTCCACTAAGTCATGCCTGCACATTAGACTGCTGACACTTATGTTGATAATTCTTGCACACGTTATTCCCACATTGAGAGATACAGTGTGATTTACGCATGTGGGAGGTAAATGTGAGAACTTTGCTGAGCTCAGAGACGGTCTGACATCACAGGGTCTGAAGGTTTGTCGAGGCACGAGGCGTCTGCCTCTGTCTTACACACTGTATTCACCGCTATCTGACAGGTCGTCATGTTCTGGTGTTAAAATCTTAAATGTTTTGTTTCTACATGTCACTCAATGTCTCTGATTAAAATGGACAGACGTCAATGAAGTGGTTTGTCTGTCCTATCAGCAACTCTGTGGACCTGTGCATGCAACACTGTCCTGTCCTTGAGCTGCACTATCCCCCTCTCTCTCCATCTGTTTTGACTCCTGCTCTAATAAACTCTCACATATTCTTCTCCCCCCTCGGCTCCTCTCACCACAGTGTCTCGCTCTCTTACTCTCAGCTTCTATACACTCAAACATGTGTCCACGTACACACAAACACACAGCAACAGACCAGGCTTTGTCTGTGTTACCTGAGGTGAACTCCCACATTGAAAGCGACAGTACCGACTGGGCTGAATGGGCCTCATTGTCACACTGACTGGCATTTGCCCCTCGGGTTGATCAGCATGGATCAGAGGAGCCATGAACCCAGTCTGCCAAACGTCTCTCACTGTTGATGCTTTATTTTTTTTCTTTAGGAATCACAGTAGTGTCTCGAGTTATGATTACAGACGTGTACTGCTGGTGCAGGGCTGGATCTGATGTCACAGGTGAGCACAGATTTCTAAAATCATCAAGAAAACTTTCATCAGAATAGGCCAGCGAGCAGCAGCTGCTACTGCTGGACCCGATCTGCCTCAGAAGAAAAGGCTGATCACACATGAAGTCAAACTGAATTTCACTGAATTGATTTCTCTGACTCTGATAGTTTTTCTGACTTGCACATAAGCCTACATTTTTTGACATGTAAGGCTCCCCATATACAGAGCGACCTAAAGGATCAATTTACCTAAATTATATACAAAACACAATATTTTCTGACTTAAATTGACATTTCTGAGATTTCTGTCATAAAATGAAGTTAGGAGAATTTAATTTATGTTGGTCAAAGCATTAAAAACAACTTTTTCCAATAAACCATGTTTGTTTCACTGGATAATCCACAAAATACACAGTCAACACTGAAACTACTGTCCACCAATATAATAGTGACTTCATAGTTAGGTCTGGGGATTATCTTCAGCAACAAGGGTATGATTGTTGGAAATAAATGATGCTGTTAATAGATTTAAATGCAGGATTCTAATGTCCCGCAAACATAATTCCACTCCCCATGAAGTAATGGCCAACATCTCAGTCTTGAAAATCTGTAAACCTGGGCAAACAAAACCAAAGGTAGAACCATGGCTGGGCACCACTGGATACATGAGAAAATGTGTTTAACATGTTTTTGTTTTGTCACTTTGGTAAACTGATCTCTTAAGGAATAGTTCAAACATTTGAGGAACGATTTGCCAGGGATTAGGTGAGAAGATTAATACCACTTTTAAATCTGTACAGTAAATATGCAGCTGGCAGATGGCTATAGCACTTACTAAACAAACGATATAATAATAAAACTATACAAAAAGTTAAATATTATTAATTTAAAGGGTGCTGGTAGACACATTTTGACACCTTTCAATAGAATCAGGCTAGCTGTTTTTCCCTATTTCCAGTCTTTATGCCACACTGAGCCAACCGTTTGCTTGAGCTTCCTACTCGTCGTACATACAAAGATTTTATGTATCCTCTCATTTTACTTTTAGCAAGGAGGTGAATACGCTCATTTCCAAAACTATTGAACTAATTCTCAAAATAAATATCAAGACCAACGAAATTGGAAGCAACAAACAGTACAACCACCTCAAAGAGAGGGAAGGGATATTTAGGTGAATAAATGGGATGTAAATCTGTAGTAATATGGATATTTTTGACATGCTCCTTGAGATGATGAGGTCTTCTCTTACCAAAGAAAGCAACCTAGTGAGGCAGAGGGACCAAAGGGGGCTCTAGCTAGCTAATTTTTGTCTCATCTGGGTCTGAACAGAAAACGAACTCCCACATCGCTATATTCCAGGCTATTAGTCAAACTTGACAGAGACTTTGGTCTGAATCAGTGAGTTAACCATTTAATTTGAATATATGATATGATGAAACTAAAGTCCCATGAAATTAATAAAAGTAGCCCTTTGAAAAATCAACTTTTTGAAAAAAAAGAAAAGTAATTTCATCCAGCAGCTGTATTTCAGCCGGGATAGGCCCATGTGTACAACGCATAATCAGCACCAGATTTATCAATGTGCCAGAAAACGTTTTGGTGCTGGTTGCCATTTCGTTCTGCAGCCATGTCTCAATCAGCATAGGCCTGTGTTTACAATGCCCAATAATGCCAAGAGTTGATAACCAATGTGCCTAAACACGTTTTGGTGCTGGCAGCCATGTCTTAGCTGAAAAACCCTCTATCTGTAACAGCTAAATCCCGGCCAGTTTTGGCAAAAATATACATGCCAAAGTTGGCTTGTATTTGACCACATGGAGCCCAAACACAGCCAAGACAACTGACACTCGACCATATTTAGGCTGTTCAGAGGAGCCATGAATAAATAGGCATACGTGGGCTTCTTGGGACAATGCATGCATTTTAGGATTTCTACTGCATTGCCATGTGGAATATGTTACCTCAAGCTATGTTCCCATGACACACAGTATTTTACTCTTATGTCATACATGTCACAAGACAGGTCAAAGAGCAGGTGGGGTCAAATTGCAGGAGCGGCGCCTCAGACACATAACAGTTTAAATGTTTTGCCCGAGGAGATGTGAACAAGGAGTCCCCTATGGATGAATTCATCTGTCACTCAGGGAGGTGAGACCATTACATTTATTGTGAATGTGAAAGAACTGGCCTTTGTTAGATCTGAAGGGTCTGTGTTGCTGTAAATGAGACTAATCAGCCCTTTAGGCTGCCTAACTTTTTATGCAGGTAGAATCTTTTCAGTAATTTTACCTTCTGACAATGTGGAAGGTCCTACAGCTTCTCTCGGGGTTTCTAAACCAGGGCTCAGATCACTTTTACAGGTTTTGATTTCCAATAATGAGGAAGTAAACAACCTCAGCGTGCTGATATGTAACAAGACAAGCTGGGTTTGCGTGTCATGCTTCTTCTGGTTTTCTGGCTTTGATATATCAATAACATTTTAACAGGGCCAAGCAAGAAATCATTTTGGCCCCAACACTTTTCCAGCTGTTGTTGAAATGTTGCCAAGAAAAACAGGACTGTTTTATTAACAATATGTAGACCGTATTTAGTATGCAGGCCTTGAAAGGGAGCCAAGCCAGGCTGGTCTGGGTCGGGACGGAGCAGGCTTGATGAGTGGAGCGAAGGAAGGCACCAGAGGGGTTCAATGACGAAGGAGTTTGCGTGCAACGAAGGATCAGTGTCTCCAGTAACATATGAAGACCAGCTGAGACAAAACTCAAATGACCTCGACACAGCATGCCTCCTCATGATGGGTAAGCATGGTGTGTATCTGCGTACGTGTGTGTGTGTATCCCAGACCACATAACAAAATCAAATTTAGCCAATAAAGACTATTGGCACTGGTGAGCAGGCAAAACAAGATTGATTGTGTTTGGCAACATGAAACTTCCTGATTGAATCAAGATTATATACAAGTTCCCCCCAAGTAACAACTAAATGGGCATGTGACATTCACGGCCTAACATCAGTTTTGGAAAAAACAAAGAAATCTGGATGCTACCTCCGCCAAAAAATCAGCCATGTTACCGCAGAGTAATGATAACCAAACCATGATTTGCCTGTTTTGTTTCTTTGTTGATAATAACCAGGAGGATTTTAATTTAAGTGGTGGTATCTAACGTTGAATTAACTTTGAAGAGGCGGCTTTCTGTCCTGTTCCACAAAGAGGGCACAGTAATGGTGGTGTTTTTTGGCAGGGGAGGGAGAGGGGGTCCAAATGCTTCCCAAATACCCAAACAAAAGAGCCGGTCTGTGAAGCAGAGAGCGTTTGAATCCATCTGCGCTGAGCTGAACAGGCCTGCTGGCAAGGGAATACTTCAGGGGAAGGGCAGCCGTCTACTTTATGACTGTGCTGACGTCAATGGCATAATTCAAATACTTGCAGAGTGCATGCTTCCAGCTTTCTGAACCTGCTCTCTCTCGCTGTGGCAGGCCGCAGCTAAAACCCGACGTGGAATTGGACTGTGGTTAAACAAAATAACAAAACAACAACTGGAGTGGAGTCATGTCAGGCTGAAATAGCACAACACCACATGATTTTTATGTGCCAGACCTTTAGTTGTCACAAAAGCAAGAGTCAGAAAGGTTTTTGAAAATTAGTTGTGTATTGGCTTGTGTGCAGACCTGTGAAACTTTATCCGATTCGAAGGAAAGAAATCAGTTTAGCAGGAAGTGTATGTCATTTTTAAAAGTGAACAAGGAAGAAGAAAACATAGTTCAATGAAGAGCTATTGCCTTTCACTGGAAGAGGGAAGTGACCCTGATTTTGTGTGAGGTGACGTGTGTTGTTGTGTGACTCCGTCTCAGTATCTTGCCAACAAATGAAGACAAACACACTTACAGTATTCAGAGCTGATACATCAGGTAACTGAAAAGTTACGAAAATGTCTAACGTCCTCTGATTCCAGCTTCTCAAATACAAAGATCTGCTGTTTTTTTTTCTGTGGATTTATATTTGTGGATTTTTGAAAGTTCGTTGGACAAAACACCCTGGGCTTTAGGAAACTGTAATGAGAGTTTTTCTTCATATAACATCTTGGATCAAACAATTAATAAAGACAATAATCAGTAGAATTCTCAATATGGTTGTAGTTACATATATTTGGTCGGATAAGAGTAGATCCTTTTATAAGCGATGGCAAATTTCCTAAACAGACAGGGTCAAGAACAGACAGAACAAAACTTATTTTACCTAAACATACTAAAAATATTATAAAAATGACAATATTTCACAGATATTTGGGGATAAATGCTCACTGAGCCCCTTGAAGACTTTTAGCTCAGACTGTCTGCTTTTGAATCCAGATGTGAAAGGACTGTTTTTACGGAGTTCGGATGACATCATGACTTACATCCTGGGATAAGTGAGGATGACATAACTGACTGCAGGCAGACTAACAAA
This sequence comes from Plectropomus leopardus, assembly GCF_026936395.1. Taxonomy (NCBI): domain Eukaryota; kingdom Metazoa; phylum Chordata; class Actinopteri; order Perciformes; family Serranidae; genus Plectropomus; species Plectropomus leopardus. The sequence continues at coordinate 13,884,562 of NC_142180.1, forward strand.
CAGTCTAAAATGTGGTTTACTCTCACATGAGTGAGAAAACTTGAACTGTGCTGAAAAAAGTTTATATCTGTAGTTTTTGTAACATAAACAAAAAACAAACTAAACAAACAATCTACAGTATTAATATTAATAAAATGCTCTATCATAAAGCAGTTTTCCTCTAACCCAAAGCTTAATTTGTCAACTTGAAAATCAAGTACAAAAGATTGCAGGAATTTTAATTTAATCAAAAGTCATAACCTAAAGTGACATTTCTGGTCTTTAAATTTCTCATTGACCTCAGTCAACCAATAGAGAGGAGGACAAAGAAAGACTGTAGGAAAGTGTGTTTGTAACGTAGATATGCCAAAGGACCTGACATTTCAAGTAAATGCTACAACATACTAAAGAAAGAAGCTAATCTCATTTTTGAAATGAGTATGAGTGTATGTTTCACTTCACTGATAAAGAACCAGATCAACAGGCAGAATCAGATGTGAAAAGGAATAACTGATAACATCGGAATGACTCTGTTGTTTGGCCTGCACACACACACACACACACACACACGCACACACACACACACACACACACACACACACACACACACACACACACACACACACACACACGCGCACGTGCACACACACGCACACCTCCATGCAAGCAAGTGGGTCTTTTCCCAAAACTCAGCCCTGGATCTCCCTTGGCGGAGAGCCACAGGGAGTCTGTGCCAGCGGGTATAGAGATCTTTGAGTAGGGTAAATACTTGCCACTGCAGCTTATTTATGACACAGGATAAAGCGAAGGCCACATCAGTCATTCCTGGCCATGTTTCAAAACCGGGATTAGTTACAATAAAACCAAGAACTCCCCACTACCACAATAAAAGCTTATGTTTTACTAAAAAAAAAAGTCTATCATCAGCATTTTTGAAATATATTCCACCTTGTTATTCAGTGAGACCCTAGTAGACCGGGTGGTTGTGCCAGTTATTCTGAAAGCTTGAGATGGCAGTCACTGTATGGAAACCTCCAACCCTCTATAACCCTCCTGGGGCACCTTACTGACACTTGAGAGTTTGAGGGCAGGGGGATGTTGAAATGTGACCTAATTCTGGCACCTTTCTATGTCTTATTTGAGACGACACGGCTGTCAACACACACACAAATACAACTATAACCCTGTTTGTAGCACCATGCATAATATTGGCACGTGTGGAGTTTTTAAAGGAAAACTTCAGCTCACTCACCAAAGTGTAAGATGTAGAAATATCGTGACATTACAGTCCAAGACAATATCTCAACAAAACTAGTTAGACAGGTTTAAAGCAAGCTGGTAATTTAGACCTAGATTTAAAACTTTAGTTTGAGGTTTAAAAAAAACAAAAAGGTGAGCAGGCTGGTAAACGATTAATAATTTCTCATTACACAGGTAAACTGTAGAAAGTGTTAAGGTTAAAATTGGTTTGCAAATCATGATGGATGTTGATAGTGGTCAGTTTAGGCAATAACTTTCCCATTAGCCTTTGTTTTCTTTTATTTAAAAGCTTTATGATCAGCTGATTAGACATGTTCCTTCTCCCTTGGCTATCTGGCATCCTTTTGTAATGTCTGACATGCCCAGACTTTAATTAACTTACAAATATAACATAACAATTAAAAAATGTTACACTGAATAACTACATTATGTATGTAAGGTTAGTGCAATCAGTTGTTTAGTCTCACTCGAAACTGCATCAGCTTTAAAATACATTTTTGCATTTGTGCAGATACCAACCAATTCTACTCTGATAAAACACTGGCAATAAAGTTTAAATCAATGTCTGCCCCCTTAAACTGTAATTATTACCTCTGTATTTATGTAATTTTTTTTTACAGCTTGTGATGTTAAAGCAACTTCATGTTTATTTGCTTTTGATAAAATCATGCAAAATATGTGTCCTGACAACCAATTAATTGAATTGGTTAAGAAATTTCTTCATTCATCTTCATCCCTTCGTTTATCAATGGTGCAACACAATTTAGTAAATGACTAGAATCAAACTAGATTGTTGTGTGTCTTCAGAGGGATGTTACTCACAATATTAGTGATGGATTCACAAATAGCTGATGCAACTCAGTCTAGGTTCCAAGCTTATGTAACATCAGGCATCATAGATGCACAAGGAGAGAAGAGTACATATTTGTTTGGTGCCAATTTATAGCCATCCCACACAATTTCAATACCCATGACTTTCTCATCTGATGTAACAATAGTAAACAGATGCTGACAAGTGATGTGCCCATGAACAACTTTGGCAAACATAAGATGGTCTCATTCTCTTAAAACTTTGGTCACACCCATTTGGTATGATCATCTCATGGACAGTAAATGACCTTATGCAACTATCAAAACTGTTAAACGCAATGCAAACAAAGCTCAAAACCCCTAAGAGCAGGACAAACAGAAAGCACAGGAGTGTCTAAGACATATAAACATGTCTGTCTATCACAATGTGGTAATGAGATAAGATGTTATGCAACAAATTTCCAGTGTACAAATAGGTCTACACGTCCCTCCCTTTCTTTCTCTCCCTCAACCCATCTCTCTCTTTCTCTCTCTCTTTCTCTCTCTCTCTCTCTCTCTCTCTCTTTGAGTGGTCTGTGCAGCAGCCAACTCATCAATCACCAAATTCCTGGAGAGGAGCAAAGGACAGAAGAGTGCATCATTTTTACCAAACTTATGCAACCCTTTCAGGTGAATGTCAGGGCTGAAAAACAAAAACAAACAAAGAATGTTTCCTCTTTTCTGTTTTGTGTGTGTACGTGTGTGTGTGTGTGTGTGTGTGTGTGTGTGTGTGTGTGTGTGTACGCGTGCATGTGTGTGCGCGTGTTTGTGAGATTGTGTGTTGCAGGGCATTCCTTTGTGTTTGCCACAGCACACCTCCCACCAAACAGATGAACCTCTGTTAAGATGCTGGGCACAATCATCTTTGGCCGATCTCCCGCTTTCCCTCTGTATCGCCCCTCTCTGACGCCAGTGCGGACATTGAAGAGTTTTAACCGAGTATTTTCTTTAGAGCCGTAACCATTAGTCTATTAACCGATGTCATTAACATACTTACTAAGTAAGATTATGTAACAAACATATTTTTTTTAATCCAAACCATGATTCTTTTTCTAGACCTGAGTTTTGCTGCCTAAACCTAAAGTAGTTCTGATGATGAAACCTATGTTTCATGTGAACAAGCAGTAAATGGCAGGCCGTCCATCCAAAACTGATGCGAGACATATACCGAGAGTGTCATCATTGAGTTGGTAGCAGGGGCTTCGTAGTGGGAGGAAACGTGGCATTGATTACCCAGGGCCTCAATGGGAGGGGGGCTTTTAAGTGGTTGGCAAAACAGAATTACAACTGCATGAATAAATTAGTTGAAAGACTGAAACTTCTATTTTAAAAAAAAGAAGTTTAAACTCTGAGGTCTCTCTCACCCCTTAAAGAGGCAAAATGGTTTTGTCCACCCCTGCAACTGGATTTGTCTCTAAATATGGCTAGAGCCGAGTGAGTGACTGCTAATGCTGCCAGAGCAACTTGTACATTGGTATGTCTTTCTCTGAGAAAGGGAAATATGGTTCCAAAAAAGAAAAGACAGAAAGCAAGAAAACTGACTTTGTGAAAAATTAAAATCAAAGATTTGTGAGAAAAACATGGATCAAGAGAGGAAGGGTGGGCCACAGAGACTGCTTAACAATAGGGCCATGAATTTGGTGCTATGTCCTTGGTTAGGAGTGAGAAGGTGTTGTTAATAATAATAAAGCTTTAGAGTCTTCCTTTCTTCACTTTGGACAGCGCAAGTCTAGCTGTTTGTCCCCTGTCTCCAGTTCTTTTTACTCTAAGCTAGTCTAAACACATTTTGACTGCAGTCTTGCATGTTATGCTTTTCATTTCACTTTTGAAGCAAATTAAGCAAATCAGCTTATTTCCCAGAGTTGAGTAAGTCACAGGCTAATATTTAACATGTACAGCACAACACAAGTTTATAAATTCTTCTGGTTTCGGTTAAGAAATCAGCTTTAAATTTACAGCCTGGTCTCCACAACAAGTAAAAACAAGCCTTTTTTCTCTCTCCACAGACAGGCTGGTGATATGGTCTACAGTGAGATGTGAGTAAGAGGACTGATATTGAGGTGACCTTACACTGTTACGCTTTCACAGACAAACGCTTACTGTAACCTGTATGATACATAAGCTCCGGTAGAAAATATTATTAATGACGTCACCTTGTCTCCAAGAGTCAGATCATATAAACAACGGTAAGATCTGAGCAGAGCAGGAGAGCGGGTGGTTTGGAGGAGAGCTGTGATATTTCTCACCTCCTCTCTGAAAGCAAACATACAGCACACGCGCGCACACACACACACACACACACAGACACAGACACACACACACGCGCGCGCGCGCAAACACACACACGCGCTGATGACGGGCTTTCACTTACATACATTACATACACAGGTCGACTCACATCTTCACCTGATGATGCAAGGTGGGCAAACAAGGAGTCAGTCAACACACACACACTTGTGGATGTGAACACACAGTGGGACGTGCATTTGTCAAAGTAGCCAGGTTTGTATACACACAACATTTCAAAGTAGAGAGTCAGTGTTACTGGCAGAGAGAAGCCACAGTAGAGAGAGTGAGTGGACACTTTGATGGCTGTTGTGGTTTATTACTGGGCTGTGGTTCCCGCTCTTCTTCTGAAATTTGGACATGTTTCCAGGGTATTTCTCTGCATATGACACAGAGAGATGATGATAATAATGTTTGGATAGGCAGTGTGGCTGCCTGGAAGGATTGAAATTAATGGAAAGTAGCCAACTCTCTCATCATCTCTTTCTCAGGACTGTGCCACAGTCCACTGCATACACGTTTACTGGTCAAACATCAATGAAACCAAAAACATTACACATGAATGATGATGGCTTACAGTAATTCATACAACCATTTTCTGATCAGCCTCTGCTATAGTTAGTTACTGAACGGGCCTACCAAGCACAGGCTCAAGTACCCAAAAGGGGCCCCCCTGGCCCTCACCTACAAAATGTCACTCAAATCAACTCATTCTGACCACAAAGGGATGCAACAAAGAGACACAAAATGACTACGAAGAGCTTTAAAACCACAAAAAGATGCATTGTGACTACAAAGAGATAGAAAATGACACAAAACTAGGCTAAACAACTATAAAGCATGTATGTTTTGCTCCTCTGTGGGAGTGGTCGTGGGGCTTTTTGCTCATGTGTGCCCAGAGCCCAATTTTCTGACAGTCTGCAACTTGGGTTTGATTAGGGGAAGATACAAAAAGTACTTTGTTAATGTAATGAATAGGCCATGTTTGATTTTTTTTGTTTAAAAGAAGCTGTTTGGTTAAGGTTAGGAGCTGATCATAGTGACGGTAAAAAAAAACCAAAAAAACACCAGCATTGATCATGGTTGGAAAACAGGATGCCAACCGCTATCTCTCGTGTCAAAGTCCCACGCTTTACTGACTTAAACATCAACCCAGACCTCCTCTCCTCTTTTGTGGCATTATAACAACATCATGCTAGAGTACTTCTGCCTTTGCTTCTGAATAAACTTTGTAATGATGACAAAAAAATAAGTAATTCTACCATGCCTTCCCAAAAGAGAGTAAGGAACAAACATAGGATAAATTTATGCGGTCTGACTATCAAAGATATTGAGCCATTATCGGTTGCAGCAAGTAACTTTCAAGGATCATGTATGCTAGATTTATGCACAATATTATAAAACTTTTCTTACAATTCAGTGTTATGTAACTCTTGAATTGTTAAACAATCAAACAATGTTTGTTAGTTGGGCTGTACAACCTGGGCTTGCACCACATCCCTGTTGGTTAAGACGCACGCACTTATATCAAGGTCAACTTCAGTGAAAAGTTTGAAATAAGGTATTTTATGCTTTTCTGTTGTTGAAAGAGAGCATCAGTAAAACTGTTTTTATTGGCTACTTTTGTATTCAGTTCAGTGTTCAGTTTGTCCAATAAGTATGTTGGAAATTAATTTTCTTGAAGCTTTTGGAGAGACACCCCATATGAAAATATTGTTTTCCGTGCTCTCAATTTTGAGATTTTGGGCTATTTTGCTTCCATAACGTGTCTTCTTTAGTACTGCTACTTTTGTATGACTTTTTGTTCAGGAAATATGTGCAAAAGTGCATATTTAATTAGATTATGCCTCATTTGCATATTTTAAATAGAATTTCAGAAAACTTGTAATACGAAAAATCATTGTCTTCACAGAGTAATCAACTAAGAAAGTTTCAACGTGTTCTCTACTAGTTGAAACTTTTATCTTTTTTACCTGGGGTGACGGCTCTTAAAGAGAATCCCAAAGTTAATGGTTTTTTTTGAAAAGGGTTTTTGGTTAGATGCCTCAAATAAGGTCTGTAGTTAACACAAGCTTAAGAGACTTTTCCATTTTGTTCTACAACATAGAATATGTCAGCAAATGCCCAACTTGTGAACTTTAAAGCTTTTATGTTTAGGCTTCAATAATCCTGAAAGTGGTGCTCATTTGTGAGAATTATCTTGCTAAACAAAATGTGTAAGTATCATAAAGATTAGTTTTTCACAGGGCTTATTTTCTGCAATCATCCAAAATCCAGTGAAAAAAAATCCCACAGACTATTTGACAAGGGAACCAGGGCAAAGGGTTAGGGTTTGGGATCTCTTTGCAGCACTGTGCCACAGTGCAGAGAGGAGTTATCTGACAACAAGGCTATGACTGGATCATTGTCCTGAATCCAAACTCTAATCTGCGAGGGAAACACGCAAAACACAAAGTGTCCATTTGAGTATAAACACACATTATAGTGAGGGTGTGAGAATGAGAGATGAGCACTCAATGGAGAGCTGAAGAGGATAATAAATGACCCAAGGTCAAGCACCTCTGAAACAGCAGGGTACTCGTAATGAGCTGTCCCCTTCCTAAATGAGATACCGCGCTCACCATGTAGAGACCGGCAAACTGACACCTACCATTTAATGAAGGGATAACAAGCCATGCACTAAAAATATGAATGTTTGAAGGACTTAACAGTTTTTAGGTTACTAAGCAATGAACTCCAGATACGGATTTCATTTTCAACCAAAATTTATAAAGGAAAAGGTGTTTGTTTTGCTTTTTCACTCTTTTTTGATCATTCATTTGCAGGGCTGACAACATTTTCATTAAAACATTTTGATAGCAGCCTTTCTTTACACAAAAAATGTCCAAATTATCCCAGATATTTCAAAGAACGACCTCTTCAGCAGAAAGCACAGGCAGTTCCACTGAAAACTGTTAATCCAGAATAATCCAGTAAAAAAATGTCACTGTTGCACAAAAAAACATATGGCTGTTGGCAAAACAATCTCACCATCTCTGTTCTAGAAGTTTTCACTCTATTACATGACTGTCCTCAGCAAATGAAGTTCTATAGGGATTTTATAGGGATTTCTCATCCAAGGTGGCTTAAAAGTCATTTTAAGTTCATTCTTTGGCTACACTGGAAAATCTGAGAAGTTGACTTTACTTAAAAAAATCTTGAAAAATGTTAATTAATATAACTATTAATCTTAACTGATGTTTACATCTACTTCTAATTCTAATTTAAGTTTACTTAAAATTTTGTTATAGTTTCTTAATATTGCAAAGTTGTTGCAACTTAAAAAACAACAAGTTTGATTAAATCCATCTTCTAAAGAGTTAGCAACTTCAGCACATCAAGTATACTAAACTATATGTCTGTATTCTGCCAGTTGCATACTAATCAATCACGTTTGTTTTCTGTAACATGTTAAGAAAACAGAACTTGCAGATCTCTTAATTTCATCATTGGCAAAATACTCTTTATCATGATCAAGTCACGTCAAACTAACTTGGTTTACTGAAGTTGTTGACACTAACGAACGAAACGAAGAAAGGTAAGTTCACACATCATTTTTAAGCTGCAAAAATTTCACACATTTAGTAAATGCAGCTCAATTTCAAGTAAACTTAATACTTAGACATAAAGTAAACATATATTTAGATCTGTAGTTATATTTAATTTCCCTTTTCAAGGCAATTGGTTTCCAAGATCATTTTAAGTAAGATCGACTTGTCAGATTAAATAGTGTAAACACTCCCACCAGTCCACATCTCTAAGCTATTTTTTGCTGCCATTGAATTTGTCAAATTTCTGCATGCAAAGTGCTGTGTGCAAACAAAACGCTGTTGAACTACACTGCATTGCAGATAATACTAGCAGAGCTAAGTGAGAGCATTCTCACAGTAGCAGTATGATATGATTGTGTCACCACTACACAATCAACAAAGCAGTTTGGTGCAGAATTAAAAGGGAGAATATTTGTCAAATGAGCCTCGCCAAAGCATGCTCTCTGGGTCAAACAGTAATAGCATTTCCGCAAAATGGGGATTTTGCAAAAGTCAGCAGTGCATGCTTCAGTGAGCTCTGTGACTGTCAGCCCATTCTGAGTGTGTGTTCATAGTTTAAATGATAACCTGCTTGATACGTTGTCAGAATGAGAACAAAAATCCTCATGATTTTGGTTTGATGAAAATGAGAAGTTGGGCTGAGTGGAAAAGTGGGCTGGTTTTATTTCTAAGTTTTAGACAATTAGGCAACCTAGACTAAATCAATATGATTCATCATCAATTTGATGCATGTCATGTATGAAGGCATACAGAATACTATTAATCTTTTTCTATAATATTAACCTACATTTGACCTCACACCTGTGTACATGGTAATTTATAGTCTGCCCTGTTAGCTTCTGTGGGCATCTATTGATACCTGATTGATTGCAGATTACACACCCCACATCTGATTAGATTTTATTGTTTGAGATAATTTAGGTGTTCTAAGTGTATTTTATTATTATTCAGCTGTACATACTTTCCAGTATAATTTTATGATGGTCAATTTACAAATGTATCTGCAATCAGGTAAGTCATTTGAAAACTGAGGGGAATTCTAGCCACAATTGAAGCTGTGCTAGAAGTACAGGAGCAAAGATCAAACTGTATCTTCGTAAACTGACGATCACAAAAAGAAGAAAAATCATCTTTGTTTGAAGTAACAATTAGGTTTCAGGTATGTTTCACTTCACATTAAAAGTTAATAAAGAACCTTTTAGTTAACATGTTTTGCTTGGTTATTCAAAAAGTGACGCAAGTGATGCAAGTTGCTGGAAATGCACATCAGGCACATAACACTGTGTGATGTAGCACATAAAGTGCCGCCCTGGATGAAATGCCAAGTTTTTAAGGAGTCCCTCCAACACAAAAAATACGTTTGCGGTTGTTAAACATGTTAAACACACTGTTGTGAGAGTTTGCTCATTTGTCCCTTCAGTTAAGAAGGGACAAATGAGCAAACACAAAGGTTTTTTTAGATGCATTGATAGTGCCATCATGTCACTGTGTCATCTTGTCACAACCTTTACTCTAAACAGAGAAGGGACAATAGCAAGCAGCTTTGTGGAGCTCTGTCTGCTGATAAAAGCACTGGATTGGTACTGATGAAGATCTACAGACACCACACAAATACACACACACACAGCCAGTACATGGGTACAACATACACATTCCAGTGTAGAGCAAACACTGGAGGTCTGTTTTTTTCTCAGAGAGAGAGGCTGAATGAAAACAGTCTTATCTGCAATCACCAGAGAACAGACTCTTCTCTCTACACTGAATTCTCTGTCGATACCCTGTACAAAGCTGTTTCTATGTGACCAGCAGAACACCTTGCATAACACAAGATACCCCACATAGTGCTTCAACTTGTTTAAACTGTGTCTATGAAGTATTTACGTAGGTATGGAAAAGCTGCTGTTGGTGTGCAGTAGGTCAACATCAATTACATTATGTACTGAACTGAATGTGCTGGTTTGTCAGTCTAAAAGACAATAAGTCACAAGAGTCACAAGTCTGAGTGCACTACTTTCCCTGTTTCCTAGTTTAATGTAATACACTGTTGATGTTTCATCTGAATGCTTATCATCTCTTATTCAGTGGCAAATTGTTCTCTTAACATTGAGGTTGTTTGAGTACTCAATGTACTGGATTAAACACCTTTAACATGTATTTAAGTATTGCAATTAGTCAACTAATTTTGACCAAAAAATGTAAAGATAAAAACTAGAATGACACCACATAACGTGAAAAAAACAAAAGTATTTTTACCACCTCAGTAAGACACAGTACAATGATTTTATTGTTAAAAGGAAGTAAAACCAAAGCACAACATCAGTGGATTTCCCCTTCAGTCTAAAAGTGAGTAAAAGAAATTCACCAAGACAGCTTCTGAAGGTAGGGACAAAACAGAACAAAAAAAGCCCCTTTTACTTAAACATTCAAAGAGGTAAACATTTCATCTTGATAGCTTTCTATACAACAAAAACCTTCCACCTTCCAAGAGTCTACATCCAGGCCTGATAAGTCTACATCCAGCCTCACAGGCTCTGTGAGGCTGAACTGAGCTAAATGCTAACATCAGTATGCTAATGGCCCGGACAAACCAAACCAACGACACAGGTCGACTGTTGCTTTATTATTTTTATCCAATATTCAATCTAATATCATCACTTTGTTAACTCTGTATTTGTTTATATTTATGCAATAAACTGTGAATAAAAGGTTTTTTTTAAAAAAGACAAAGGTTGACTGTTGCTTTTAGTCATTGATTTACTTTTTTCATTGCCATTTGTCAGAGATTTCATTCACTGACGGGCTCAACCATGTGACTATGCTAACATTTATAAAGTAGCACTGATCACAAAGTGCAGCAGCTGATTAGTCATAAATCAATGCTACATGAAAAGAATAGCGTCACAAAAGCTGTCATTCTGGGGGGAAGCATTATGTAACAAGTTTAACAACAATCCATCCAATCGTTATCGAGAAATTCCCTCCAAAACCACGAACGCCCTACAAATCTAATATCTAGGTGATATACGGTTAGTTTAGTTACAAACTGGCACTCTGCTGAAAAAAGTAAATTAAAAAATTAAAAAGGATCTAACTTTAGTGTCAATCAAAATATCAGATCTTTATCAAGACTGATTGTGTAGATGAGCTAAACACAAATCTGTGAAACCAGCAAGGTCATAGATGAGTTGAGAATGGGGTAATCACACTGTTTTCATGCTGGGGTTTGTGACGCAGGTCAGGCCCTGTCTGCTCTTTGTCTGCCTGTCACGCCAAAGGAACTCATTTGTCCCCGGAGAAAGATGGATGAACTGTTGCAGAAAAAGTGCCTGCAGTGTGGGTCTAAACACCTGGGGGGTGTATGATGTCTGAATGTGCTTGTGCGTGTGTGTGTGTGTGTGTGTGTTAGGAAGTCGCTGTTGTCACGGTGCCCTATTTACTCATTAGTGTCACAATCCTGCCCAGCACGGACTTCCTTCCACAGACAGAAAGGTGTCTGTGTGACAAACACAAACACACTCAGACACGCACATACAAACACACACAGTTGATCTAAATCCACTGAAATACTACTCACACCTTTGTTTTACATGCAATTGCCAGTTTGGTTATTTAATCTGTGCGTCACATCTGCGCACACGTTTCTAGAATGCACCTGCCAAGCCAGGTTTGACGTATTTCTTGACACAGATATGTCCTCTGATAGAAAAAGTTCTCATCTTGTCTCCCATTGAAAACAGGGACACCCTGGAGTGTCAGCACCATACTAACCTAGGTCCTGGAGCTTTAACAAGGTTTAGGGTGAAGACTGTCTCATATATACCTGCCAATGTACCTCCCTGCTCACATAAATCACATGAGGTTGTTGAATTGTGTTGTTTTATACTGACAGTTGTTTTTTAATTTTCATTTTGTCCACCCCAATTAGTGAGGGAAGGCAAAAAAACAGAACCACATAACACCATATGATTCAACGGCAGCACGATTAAACATGGTCAGCTGTCGTAGTAAAACAGAGCACATCCCAGCATTATTTCTGATACCAACCACTGTGTGAAATAAATGGAAAATGACACTCTATCATTAGTGAATGAATAGCAGCAGCTGTAAACTGAATACGACCCTTGCTCCACATAAGCCGAGCTGAACTTCCCAAGCTGTTGCTATCATTCACCCAGCTATTGTCAGTGAGCAGCCGCTACCTGCATACTGTTAGAGATGTGCCCCTACTGCCAGGAAAATGTATAAAAAGTGCCAGTATCCAGCCATCTCAGTTTCCAATTAACAAAAGTACCTGTCACTTGTAGCACAGCTAACAAGCCCTTATCAAACGCCGCTGTGTAACACAGTACCATTGATGCTACTTAATGGCAGTTTTTTTGTCCAAAATTCCTCTATCAGAAAGTGCAAAAAAATCCACTGAAATGCCATGCAAGAAAAAAATACACGCTGTTTCTCCTTTTATCTCTCTATCTGATAGCAACACAAACAAATACACATGCTATAGGGGTCTACACCTTTAGGACCTTTCACATAGTCAGGCATGGACAAACCAAACTCACTGCCTGCCACACATACGTACAGTACATACATACACAAGCTTGTTTACTAGATGTTGCAGTAAATCAGTTTTATTTATTCTACATATATCAAAGCTTTTCCTGTCAGCTTTCAAAACAGTTCCCATCTGTGAAACCCAAACCCTCTCAGCAGCACTTAAGTTCTTTCTCTAAGGTTTCACCTCCTTAACCTGCCCAGTGACCAGCCTCTCTGCTTGAATATCTGAGGCGCTTTGAGTTGGGTTTCAGGAAAAAAAACTCTAGTTTTTTCCTTATTTGACAGAATCTAATCTGAACCTAAAATCTGGTTTCAAATCTTGATACAGGAAGGTTACAGTAATATTTGCCTAATATTTTGGGGTCAACACAGTAGCCAGTCACAGTCTGGGAGGCCTCTTCTCCCTGAGGCCATGTTAGTACTCAAGAGCGGGAAGTAATTAAGAGAGCAGGTAACACAAGACACCCTGGGACATAAATACTGACACTTATGAGGTACCAACACAGAGAGAAACCGGGCCAAGAGCATGTTTCTCAATACTTGGACACCTGGAGAAATCAGAGAAGTGAACACAGAAAGAGAAAGAGAGAGCAAGAAATAAAGAAAGAGAGAGAGAGAGAGGAGGGGAGTCACGCAGCTTTGACTGGAATACAGTCTGGGTTAGAGGAAAAATAGGGCGATGCTACCATGGCAACTGCACATGTTGCTATTTTGTGGACCTGCACAGCAGAGTCTGAGGCGAGACACAGTGTGATAGCTTGGCAGATACTGTATCTGTGACATTTAGACGTGGTAGCCCTGCCATCAGATCCCTTATTGAACCGATGCCACATCAAGACCACGAGGCTGGCGGCAGTCCAGCATAACCTCACCAGCTAAAGATGGCATGTCGTCCTAAAGGGAATGTAGATGTTGCTGTTTCTGACACGTGGAGTCTAAACGAAAGCATTAATAAATTCCTATGTGTCCTATCAAGTAATTTAGTTGGAAGGCAGCTTCCAGGTGGTAGCTCCATGGTTGACAAATTTTCACCAACTTCCACAGTGACTTATTCCATCTTTTGACAAATGTGTAACACTGCCACATTCCAGCAGGCAACGTTGTTAGGTTGTGCATTAAATGCTCAAACTAGAATTACCGCCTTGTGGTTGTTAGCGTACCAGTCAAGTTTTCATCCGTGTCTGTAAAAACATGGATGCTTCACACACATCTTCCTCCCGGCAGCGCAGACTATACAATCAGCACAGTTTCAAGGTGGACACCCAAAATCAGTGAAACCAATTTATTCTCTGACAAAATGTCTCCCCTACTGTTCCTGAGATTTGAAATTATGTAGTGGCAAGCGTTTTTCCAGAACATTAAGATGTCACAGTGAGGTTGACCTTGGACCTTTTGAATATCGTCATCACTTATATCCTATTAGGCACATTGTGTGAAATGCTGTCATAATTAGCATAGAAAAGATGAGTTATAGCCACAGAAAAAAAAAAGTTTTGGCAGTTACAATGACCTTAACGTCTGACCACCAAATTGTAATGAGTCCATTCCTGTTTGGGAAGCATGAGCTTGAGAGCATGTTTGGGCCAAATTTGAAGAAATTCCCTTGAGGAGTGCATGAGAGATCACATCCAGGATCACATTCAGGAGCATGAGATGGATACAAGGTCAAATTGACCTTGACCTTTGAGATATCAAGTTCATTCGAATGACAAAGATGAGGTCACAGTGACCTTTGAACCATTCCTGCCACAATTTCAACAGTTGATTGAAATTGAAGAAATTTGAAGAAATTGCTTTAAGACATCCTTGTGGTATTGACATTCTGATATACAAGACAGGCACTGGTTATATGCAGTGGTAGTGCTGACCCAAGATCAGTTTTTAACATACAGTGCTCGTGAACGACAGTCACGTGCATGCGTACACACTTGTGTTAGTGAACTGAACACACTGGTCACCCTGGCAGATATTCGTCTCTATTTGGAATCGGTGGGCTGCGTCAGTAAGAAGGCCCAGACAGGTGCACCGCTGTGGTAGAGTTATTGCTACTGGAGCCTCTGGTTTCAGCCGGGCATGTCACATGACAACCTATTATGAGATCCTGGTAAATAAATGACTACATATACATAGCCTGCGTGTGTATGCGAGTGTTTGTCTGTGGAGTATGTTGTGTAATCTGTATATTGCATTCTCTGAAGCAAAGCACGTGTTTCCTGTAGCACACAGTGATGATCACCACATGATCACCACATGAGGGGGTCATGTATGTTGGTACAGACATAATACTCTGACAGCATGTAGTCCCTTGAGGAACACTGTGGAGTGGAAGGGTTTAAAACAAATGTAAACCCAAGACTATGTGGCACAATCAACCAGTGATTTGATTTGCACACTCTCATAATGTTTATGTTGGAGTATTTTTGTTTTCTGTTACAAAAATATGTAGTATTTGAATCTTGCGCAGAAAAGGAAAGCCAGGTCACAAACAGTCAAACATGGCAAACATTTACCTGCTTCCTTGCAAAAAAATCTATTTTTTTAAAGTGAACATACAGGTTTACAGTGGTTTATCTCACAAAAATTCATTAGCAGTATCTAGCTAATTAGCTTATGTAGATCAGCTGTTTCATTAAAACAGAAACCAGAGATCCTTTCGATCCCATCATTATTCTGTTTTGAAAGCCACCAGACCAAATTCCCTTTGAAATTATTCCAATTTAACCAGCTATGCTTCTGACAAATATGCATCTTCAGTACAACAAAAACATAATATATTTATATATATTTATATATATATATTTATATATATATTTATATAAAAGTCAGAAAAACAACCGTGCAAACTAAAAAATCAATGACCACACTGTAAACACTAATGACAGGTGTACAGGATAGTGTGAGAAGTCTCTGCTTTGTTTCTCTGCTTTTTGCTTTAGATTAGCGCCTCATCTCTCTTGCTTTTCCTGCATCATATCTTCTCAAGCACCTCCTCGCTTTTTTTTCCCTCCCTTCTCAGGACAACCCTTATCTCTCCTGCCCTCTCACCTCATCACTCCTCAACTCTTCCTTTCATCCCTCCACCTGTTCTCGCTCTCTCTTGCCCTGACCTCCTGCATGCATTCCTGCATGCAGGGAGCCACTGTTCGGTGCAGGGAGTGCAGCTTGTCTGAGGCTTATATTAAACAACATTAATAAAGAGATTGATGAGGTTGTCTTCAGTCAGTGCTCTTTGCTCTACTCTCTGAATCCTGCTGGCAACAATGAAAGAAATCTTATTTGAGTTTCCGTGACTTGATAAAACAGAAATTGTTTCAGTCAATATTATGCAATTGAGATTGACTGATGGAGGATGACACATTCTTACACCTTAAAAGTTGCGTGTTAGGTTTGGGTTTACAGCTCATGAAGCATTAAGCCTTTTATGTTTTATTTTCTGATCTAGTTCCTTACTGATCACTAAAACCAGAGCTCACAAGATAAGATGAGGATCCTCTTGGATAAAAGATGCACAGTCAGAATATCAACCAATATAATTAAGCCTTCCCTGACTGACTCCAGCAAACATTCAGGTGAGGTGTTGTGAGGAAAGATTTAACTTCAATATTTGTGAGATGTAATAACATTAGGAGTATTCAAAATTGGCTCTGCTGAGCTGAACTTTGGCACAGGGATGTTTTGAGCTAAATTCTAATATCAGCATGTTAACATGCTCACAGTGACAATGCTAACATACTGATGTTGGTGATGTAGATGCCATGTTCGCTGCCTTGGTTTGGTAGCGCTGTACGCTAACATCTGATAATCAGCACCAACACAAAGTTCAGCTGAAGATGATGTTTTAGTTTTGCAGGTATTTGGTCACAAACCAAAGAATTACACTTATCAAAATTTCTAACTCATGATTGAGGTGGACGAAAAGTGAAGGCATCACCCAAGTTGTTACAATTAATCCTGGACAATATGAATATATATGATATCTTGAGATATAGGGATCATGTGAATGGGAAAGATGGACAAAAAAAAACCATTATGCCTCTAGCCACAACTATCGACAGCAAGGAGGCATATTAAAAACTGTGACCTGGTGGTGCTGGAAGAAAAGGTCATGGGATTACCATTAATCTCTGTCCAAATTTTTAAGGCATTTCATCCAACGGAACAATCAATGGACCAACCAGGCGATCCACATTGCCATCCCTGGAGACCCGCTTACATGACCAAAAACCAAATGCACAAAATGTTTTCCCAACTCTAAACCTGTGATATTCCTCTTTTACAAACAAAGAACTTCCACAGCATTGATTACCAAATTTAACAGCAATGTTATTTTTATCCACTATTGTGTTTTAACTAGATTTTACCTAAGATCCAGGTCGCTCAGTTAAGAATTTCCAGGTCAGACTACGACAAAGACTGAGTGGTTCTTAAGACCAAACTGTCCATCCCATAAGCCATGTGCTTATGTGTGTACCACGTACTATATTCAGCCAATGTTTGTGCAATGTTTTTTTACCCTATTACATAACAGCTCCACATTGTCCAAATACCTTTCACCTATACGGTTAACTCAGACTTATTGTTTCGTGTTGACCAAACACCGGCTCACAGCTTTGAAAAAACATGCAGGGCTTCTTTTTGGAAAATGTCATGGGGGCTTGCTCGCCTCGTACGAAAACACCTACACAATGGAAAGGCACAATGGGATTTAAAAAGCCAACTTGTAGACACCTTTCCACACCATCGAGCAGCCAGACACATACACCCACAGAGCATATGGTGAATAAGGTCGGGAGAGATCAAGAGCCCTTTGCCTCACCTATATCCTGTATGACAGCGTTTCATCACAGAGGTCGACTTGACCAGAAAGTCAGGTCATGCCTTTGCGAGGTTCTCACAGCTAGATACTGTAGAAATGGGGTGGACTATTTCCTGGATCTGTTATGACACCATGACACAAAACAGCTGCTTAGGATCAGTGGCTCTGCGTGAGCAAACCTCACCAACGTGTTTGTGATTGTGACATGATAAATAGTTCTGGAAAAGCCTCCTTCACAGTTTTCATTATGAGACTTAATAAATGAAGCACTGAAAGATGCCGAAATCTGAGTACCAAATGGCAGTAAAATCTGAAACATTTGCTGTCAATATAAGTTACAGGTGATATATACATAGTACAAATGTTGAGATTATCTTTAGCCTTTTCTGCCTTATAGATTATCTGTGCTCTTTATTCCATGGGGAAAAAAACACAGTACTCTACAGTATTTTCCCTACCACGTATGCCACATAGTTTGATATGAAAACCACAAAAGGAGCATGATATGAGCATTCAACATCACACTGTAAAATCTGACAAGTTGATTTTACTTTTAAAAAATCAAGAAAAATGATTGCCTTAAAAAATGCAAGTAAACATAGCCATTAACTGTGATTCAAGTTAACTTGTTTAGTTGTTAAGTGTTGTTGTTAAGTTTACTTATAATGTAGTTATATTCACTAAATTTTGTAAAGTTGTTGCAACTTAAAAATGACAAGTTTGATTAAACTTTTTTTTTTTTTTTTTTTAATTTTAGCAACTTCAGTAAACCAAGCTCTCTGTGCTATATATCTGTGTTCTGCTGGGTGCAAACTAGTCAGTCATATTTGCATTTTCTTAAAAAAGTTAAGAAAACAGAACTTGAAGATCCCCTAACTTCATCACTGGCAAAATCCTCTTTGTCATAATCAAGTTCAGTCAAACTAACTTGGTTTAATGAAGTTACACTTAGAAAGAACAAGGTAATTTGCAACAAAGTACAGACAAAGCACAGATACATTTCAAGTAAACTTAACTGTTAAAAACAAAACATAAATTGAAGATTTATAGTTATATTTACTTTCCATCTCCAAGGTAATGGTTTCCAAGATTATCTTCAATAAGATCAACTTGCCAGATTTTATAGTGTGTGTTTGAACGTATAGTGTAGAGTCTACACTACACATTCAAACATACACTGTTTATACTAGTTTAGAGTGTACTCTGTGCTTTAACGCTGTGACAATAACACATGAGAACATGTTGGCAAACACATACAGTAATTATCTACAGCACACACAGCTCTGTGGACATTTCCACACTACTTAATAAAGTAGGTTAATGGTTGGGACATGATACACTGATAGAGTTGGTCCAGTTTGCATAATGTGCCCTCAAAATACACACACCATCAATTTAATTAAAAGACCCACAGCACAGTTGATTTGGTGGCCTATAGGAACTGTCGCGAAGTTTATCTTTCCATTTTTCTAAATTTAATTCTCAATAGTTGGACTTGCATACAAATATAGCACAAATTTTAAACATTTTTTTAGTTTTCAGTGGCTTACGCATAGCATATGACTGTACATGATCATTTATTTGTTTCAATTGCACTTGAATGTGTTCACCTTTTCTTAATACACCAACTTTTCTACAACATCCAATTGTAAAAACGTTTCACAATATATTATTTTTTAAATTCTAATTTTTGGTGTTTCCATTGTGGCCTAATCATGCGCAAACTGAAAATAAAAGGCAATAAAAGGGTGGACACTTATTGTTAACAAACAACACATATAATACTGACAAAACAATATTTTTTATAAACAATAATATTAAATTCTCTAACTGCTGTAAAAATGGTGCCCATATCCCAGACAGTTGTAATTACAAATTCTTTCCCAAACCATATCTGTCAGTCATTTCAGGAAATCTGGTTTTGCTAAACTCTATGATTACAAAAAGCCTGTTTATAATTTCAGTTTTCATGCAATACATACTTTTCTTATTGAAACTCTTAATATCACACACTGGCATACACTGGAACTAAATGCTATACAACTTCAGCCAAACAGATCATTAAACCTCAGTCAATCCCTTTTTTCCTTAAAGGGCAAAACTGTAGGTTGGGCAGGACTGACACACAAAACACAAGATAAATATTCCCCCTAGTTTTGGATAAAACTAAGTTCCACAGTTAAATTATTTTTTCCCATTCAAATAAGCAGAGCACTAAAATTGAAGTACGTTTTTGGCTTCATGCGCCAAAATAACCTAAGTCATCTACCTAGGGGTGGTTTACACACTTCAAAAGTAGACTGTACAAATTACGCTATAAATCATATGCTTAATTTCTTCACTTTCTCAAAGTTTCCCCCAAATGCTTTAACTCTGACTCGGCAACTTCAGCATGTTATATGATATGCTTTTTAACCGTTGGGCAACACACCTATGAAGCCAACTTTGACCACCGAAAAATGTCCCAAAAATGTCCCAAATTAAGCAGCTTTGAGCATAATTATCCATTCATTTTAGAGAAATAGCTGCACTGAAAAGATATCTGGCCTCAGTTTATCACTTCATTATGATCAAATATTATCAATATGGCAGATTCATTCATCTTATATCGTAAATCTAACTTAATCTACCATCAATATAAAGCTGTTACTGTCTAGCAGAGTCTCCATTTCACCCAGAGTGTGCACCTGTCGTGCACCTGCATCTCATTACTTTTATTTGATTTTTCTCATTTACGGTATTTAACACATGCAGGATATGCAGGTTTTAGTTTTATATTACTTATCTGTCTGCATACAGAATTAATCAAATAAACTGCGTGCCCTGAGAGAAAGTGAAACAGGTTCACCTGTGTGTAATGCACCGTGATTGTGCAGCACTGTAGGTATTTACGTGTTATATCACTGTATCAGCATGTGCGTGTTTGTGCAGTGTGTGGGCACAGACAATAGGCCTTTGTCTCTCTGCATCCTATTTTTCTCCTGTTGGCTGACACAGATGTTCGTACACACCAACACACACACGCACACACACACCTCATCTACACACCAGTTCCTCCTGGCTTCCGTCAAGTTACAACAGTTTAGAGACAGCAAAACAGGAACAATCTGATCTTCTCTTCCTGCCTCACACTTCCTGCCCTGCCCCTCCCCCTCCTCCTCCACCAGTGATGATACAGAAAAAGAGAAGGACACAAACAGATGAATGAAAAGGAACAAAAGACAGATGGACAGAGTGTGGATATGAGTAAGACAGAGAGGGAAGCTGTCAGAGGGGGAGACAGAGGGAGGTTTAAATGTGTGTTTATGTCAGTAGGATGTGGTCTGCAGGGAGAATGTGGACTAAGATCATCTTGCATTATTTCAAACATTTTATCATGTAAATTAGTATGGTTTAAATTAGTACCAGTGTGCTTTAAAGGGACAAAATCTGGTGTAACTTTATCCTTTTTTTTTTAATCAACAGGACCTCTCGAGGGACCAAATCCAAAAATTGATATATCTCTGTGTTGCAGTATGATATATAAAATCATCATAAAACTATACATACATATCAAAGGCATATACCTATACTGTAAGTTACACATTAAATACATCTAAATTGAGGTTACAACTGTAAATCATTACTGTTTATTTTCTCAATTAATCATTTAAAATTGGTCATTTTGTCAAAACAAACAGTCAAAAAAATTCTTTTATTTTATTTTACTCACATAATAAATGAATGTTTGTCACTTTGGCAAAGAAAAGTTTAATAAAAACAATGAACAATGACAAAATTATTTTTCTGCCTATTGACTGATCAAATAATCATTTTAACTAGGGTTGGAAGCTAGCCAAATGCTGATTAGATATGCAGGTAGCTGCTAGATTTGCTTCACTCACCAGCCAAAAAACAATAGTAATCTATTGATTGGCTGATAGATTTTGGAACTCAACAGCCACAGTGGCAGGGGGACAAAAAAGTCAATTTCCAACCCTGGTTTCAGGTCTAGTCCTGATTAAATAAATTGCTAATTTTGTGGAAATTTTGTGCCACAACAACTTTGCAGCAACAACTTAATGATACAATAACAAAATAAATAGCAAAGTAGAAGCAAACTATGAGACTATGTCATTTCAAAGTAAAGCTGTAGAAAAATTCAAAACTTAAACAATGGGGATGGAATTGGAATTTGGACATTTTCTTCTTTTTGAGTGTCTTTCAAGTTTATTTTTCAGCTTCATAAGAGAAGTGTAAACAAAACTACCTCGGTTTTGTTTATAGAAATGAATGGACATAACATACAAATGCAACAGGAGCTTTTACATGTGTTACAAAAAGTTTTGTGCAACAGTGGATGTTGTTCAACTTAAATTAATTAAATTAATTCAATAAAGCATAATTAAAAAAGAGATGAAAATGACAGCCTTATTCTTTATTGAGCTTTCAAATGGAAAATATTGTACACTGATTTAATGTCAATCTTTAGCCAGTTTTAGCACACTGAGGGTGTTCAAAAAATGTTTGCACATGCGTGATAGACTGTTTACTTGCAGAGTCCCTGCAGTCTATAGTACTTAGAATTAGTGACGGTTTCAAAGAAAACTACGTTTATTGAAAAGCATAATTTTGTGACAGTTTGTTTGCCCTTGCACAGAAAGGTCATAATGCACGTAATGAAGCGCTGGTTTACTAGATTCACACATGCTCTTTTCCAAACTTGCTAGTGCGCGCACACACACACACACACACACATGCACACACACACACACACACACACACACTCAGAGCACCTGATGAGCTGCGGTTCTGAAGGAGGAAGTGAAAACTCAGTCCATCTGCTTTGACAGGAAGTCAACAGAAGCCACATACAGGCATGCTGACGTCAATCAGAGCCACAGGAACACCTCCCCATCACACAGACACACACAGACACACACACACACATTACTCACAATGATGCATATATGCCATGATATACACTCATTCGAATCATCTAACCTATCCACAGTTGCAAAACTGCACTAAATGCCATTGCACACTGAAATATACCCTTACACTCATTACACAAACTTACTTTTACACACGTTAATGTTTCAATAGATGCTTATACTCATTCACATACAGGCACACACATGCGCACACATGCACACATGCACAAAAACACACACACACACACACACACACACACACAAACACAATATAAGCATAGATTACCAAGTAATGTGTTGCTTCCTTTTCAACAACATGAATTCATACATTTAGGTGATAACACCAGCAACACAAAAACAGAATCATAAAACAGCACTTATGTCAGTAAAGCTTGTGTTTTGAAATGAAAAACAAAATAAAACAAAAAAAATCTAATTAAAAACAGCATTGTTATCATTGATGAACTGAAACTACATCTGAACCAAGTGTGTTTTATGTAAAACATGTTGGTTAGTTGATGGTTAACTACGCTCACTGTTCTCAGTTTCATTGTTGCTCATCTCTGTCTCTTTTTGCACAACAACACATGTCACTGATTTCAATGTTTTGCCTAGAGTGTTACATCATCCACCTACAGATGTGACTTTAAAGATTTAATCAATTTTTCATCAATTTTAACCAAAGAACTAATGTTTGTGTAATGATGTTTTGGTTAAGTGCCTCTCAAAATAAATATCCAGTGATAAAAGAAATAGCAGAATGCACACAACACACACTTTAGTGGTCACTTACAAAAATCTGCACAAAAAATATTTATCTATATAATTTTCCTTTTACTCAGAAAACCACTGTGGTCCTAAAGTACAAAAAAAAGGGTTTGCAGTCACACCAAGCATTTGGATGGACAGCAGATAAGTACATTATGAATAAAAATTGGTTTGCGATATTTCTAGACTTACAGTTATTATTAATGCCATGAAGTTGTTGCATTGAATTACAATATTTCTGACATAATTAGAGGTATCCACAGCCACAGATGTACTATAGGTATAGGAAAATAATACAAGATTTGAACAGCTACATTTAAATCCACCAGGAGGTGGGTATTTGGTAAGCAAAAAACAGATTCTAGGTGCATCATCACTTAAAATCAGAAGCACAAAAACTGTCCGAGATTCAATGATGCGTCCATGATCATTTTCATCAGCACGAAAGCAAGCAAGAAAGAAAGCAAGATAAAATGAAAGCAAGCAAGCGAGCAAGAAAGAAAGAAAGAAAGAAAGAAAGAAAAATATGATGAAGAAAGATGCAATAAGATAAACTACAAAACTATACTTGGGGTGAAGGAAACACGTGAACACAACACTGAAATAACATCAGCTCTGAAGTTTAAATGTGAACTTGTGAAATGAGTTACAGAGCAACATCGTCATTCATTTGAAGTTGTGACGTATAGCAATCAAATGTTTACTGTTGTTTAGCTCCATTTGGACGCCAATAACTCTGAAGGGAAATATCAATCTTTTTTTGCCATGCTTAAATGCTCCTCTGTGTTCACCAGATAGTTGCCAACTGTGTCTATCAGCTGTTGGCGATGAACAGGTGAGATACAGTGGGTTTTTAGAACTTTTTTTCAGAAAAAAACTGCCTGTTGCAGCTGAAAATAACACAATGACAGCAGTATGTTTGAACTTAAAACAGTTAGGTTAAAACCAGACAGCTAAACAATAAATCCAAACTCACTTTAAAGCAATAAACCCTGTGGATACAGGTTATAATTCTGATGCCAACCAGACTAGTCCTCATATTGATGACATGTCCTCACTACTGTAATGTAAAATTGATAACTGTCCTCACAAAGACAGCAATACAAGTCCACACACCATTCAAATAAAAAGTGTGTCTAAAAATGTATTTATTCTGTGTCTTCTGTATTTGTGTCTGTACCATGAGTTTGAGTGTACAGCAGACAGCATTGGCTGAACTGGTGAGCAGACTCAGATCCCAGTATCACACCAAGAAATCAAACAGGAAAAATATTCAAAAGCAAAAGACACTGTGCAAACACACTCACATGTACAGTGCTGATATTTTAACCCCTGCTTGTACACACACATACTCACACACTGCCTCTCACTGGTGTAGATGTGTACATGCACACAGTTAATGTACAGACATGGATATGCAGCTGTTTGAAATCAAATGTGATGAGAGGGAAAGGTGCGGTTTGCTGTTATCATTGAGTGAGCTGCTTTAATACATCATTCTGTTTGTGTGTGTGTGTGCGTGCGTGCGTGCGTGTGTGTCTGAAGGACCAGTTCAATTGTGTTTGAACACTGTTAATGAGCTTGATGACAAAATGGTCTGGACTACAATGTTAGAGCTGAAGACAGATGGCGAAAACAGTGAAAGTCGTCATGTACGCGAGTTCATGAGTAAAGGATGAGACTGACGAGAGGCAGGGAGGGGGGAGGAGGAGGAGGAGGAGTGAATTACCAGAACAAGTAAAACTGGTCGCAGGAAGATGTTTAAGCCAGATATAAAATGGATAAAAAAGACCCACTCTTCATGCAGCCCTTCAGAAGTCAGACACATAGCAGGATGTTTCTCTGAGCTCTTACCTGGGAGACAAACTCTGGTGATCGGAGGTTGAGTAGTTGCTGCAGGAGACCTCCTGAAAGGAAAAGGAGTCCAAAAAAAAGAATGATGTTAGAAAGATGGTGCATAATAATAAAAAAGCTGTACAATTTCACCTTTAAACAGTTCACTGAATAATGAACATCATTTTCTCACAATAAGGCAAAAAGCTTTACATGTCAGACATATTGTTTAAAGGAAGAAGTCCACATTTTTTTTATAATTCATCAAGAGTTAGATGAGAAGATTGATACCATTTTCATATCTGTATGATAAAAATGAACCTGCTGGTTAGCTTAGCTTATCAGAAAGACTGAAAAAAGGCAGCCTGGTTGTATTCGAAAGTAAGTTCTAAATAAGTACATCTGAAGTCCACAAACTGACATTTAAATAGATTAAACAAATAACATATAAGCCAACATATTAAATGCTGAGCTTTAGAGATGCTGTAGGCAAAAATAACAATAAAACGAAACATTTAAAAAATATGCCTGAGGAGCAGGGCTAGCTGCTCAGCTAAGCTCACTGGCTGCTGCCTGTGGTATTATATGAAACCAGCTGCCTGATGTGTGTATCCCATGTGAAACCAAAAATCACAAGTTATTTCAATTACAACGGGCATGCTATGCTGGTGGCATATATCATGAGACATTATATAATGTAACTATTTTAAGCCAAAACATAATGTTTTTTTTCTTCTTTTGTTGCATAAACCTAGGCCTAGGAAGTAGGCCTAAAAACAAAGGTTTTTTTGGCTACGTTGTAAGTTTATTTTTGAAAAGACTATGAATTTAACAAGCAGAACCTGTACATTACATGTGAAAACAGAAGGTAACTAGCACATCATATTTTGACTTAACGGGTCACTGACCAAATGTCAGTTTGTGACAAGTTGGGGGTGAAACCAGTCCTCAAAGAGAGATCAGACATATATATCAATATGCCATCAGGTGCCTTTTATTAGTTTTGTTTTTCTGGTATTTTTCTGGTTATAGAGCCCGATGGTAGTTTAGGCAGGCATATTTGCTGTTTCATTGTCCACTGTTATGTCTTTGTCCTATCACTGAGACTATTGTAGGCAGTCCTTACAAACATTTCATCTTCATTCTAACTGTATACAGACACTGAGCTCAGCATCCTCACTTCTTTCAGTAATGTTATAGTTAAGATAAAAAGGTGACATCTCGAAGGAAAAAAAGACTGGAGGATCTGACTTAGTGTGTGTATGTGTGCGTGTGTGAGTGTGTGTGAGAGTGATAGCTGGAGAGCCATCAGCTACCAGTGTATTGATACATTTTCTTTCAATGGAGTAATTGATAAACTACCTGTGCATAACCATGTTGGACCGTGCCTGTATATACTTGTGTATGCGTGTTTTAGTCTCTTCATTTGTCTAAGTGTGGGTGTCAGAGCAGAATGTAGGTCAGTCAGGCTCCAGTTATTCAATACAGCAAACCGAGGGTTAATAAATTCTGTAGAGGAGGAGCACGCTCTTAGCATCTGTAGGAACTGATACAGACTCACATGCACGCACACAGACACACATGCACACACGCACACACAAGCCTGAAGAATAAAGGAAAAGGTGCCCTAAATACATATTTCCAGTGTATCTGCAGTCTCACCTCCACTGGGAGGTGTAAAGCTGAATGTTGCAGCAGTTAAAAAACATTGCTTAAAGGATTTGTTGATGAAATTATCAGTGGATCATCAGGAAATTAATCAGCAGCTCTTTTAGTAATAAACAATAATCAAAGTAATTTTTCAAGCAAAAGTAGCAAACATTTATCTGTTTAAAAATTATTATCTTTGGGTTTTAAACAGCTGATGCACAAATCAATCAATTTGAAGATGAACTTTTTGGAAATGGTAACATGTTTTTTTCATTATTTTGTGACTGTTTATATACCAAAGCATTAACAGAGTAATTTAGAAAATAATCAGCAGATTGATTGATAATGATTATCACTAGGTGCAGCAGGAGTAAACCCACAGAAACTGTGGCCTTTATTTAATTAACTACAGGATGTACCTTCATCAAAATAATTCTAGTTATACTCAAAACTTTATGATGCAAACCACTGACAAACATGTTAGAAACTTATTTCTATAACATTTTTAACTCACAGAATGAAAAGTTGATATAATGATACCTACCACATTGTGGGCATTGAGCTGAATAAAGTCATGTTACATTTAAAGCTCAATAATGTTTTGACTACTCAATACAATATGCCTTTAATTGACGCAGTATGGAACCAACATTGCTGCTTTACAGAACACTATGTAATTATGTGATAAATAAAAGCTGCAACCATTTACATCATTAAACTCGCAGCTCTTATATTACATTATAGTTTTCCACATTTTCAGACATTTGACATTTGACAATGGTATGGTTTGACATTTGTCAAACCATACCATTTTGTTTTCTGTGTGTTTATGTCATGTCAAGATTTTTCCATTTTATTTCCAAGTTATAGGCCTATACTTTGTTATTTGTGAGACATTAATATGCTTCGCTGGCTACTTAAGCAATGTAGAATGAATGCAGTGAGGACAACAAAGACCAACTCTTTATATCAGAAAATATTCTTTAATTTCTCAAGAGACAAAAAAGGAGAGATGCATCTAAAATTAATAATTAATTATTTTTGGCATTAATAGAATATTGACTGATATTCAGTTTGTTATTAAATCACCACTTTAACATGTTTCAGACTCCACTGATGGAAATCTGTGGTTGTGTGCTCAACTGTGAGGGCAGGAAATAGCTGTGACATTTGTTTAAAGCTCAAGACGGCCATCTTGTGGTCAAATGATGGAACAGCAGTCTGATTGTATTAATGGCTAAATATTCTTTGACTTATAGGGGATAATAAAAGATTTGAAGTAGCTAAATTTTCTGTATTTTCACTCCCACAAGATTTACTGCTTAATGTTTATTTTTGCTTGATTTTATTTTCATTTTGCACTCTGCCACAAGAGACTCTAGAAAATGAATCCCAAGAGAGTCTAAGTGGACTCCAATTTGATTTGTAGCAGTCCTTTATGGGCCCCATGATGGCCTATAATAAAATATAAAGATCATATTTTACTCTCAAGTGCCTCCCTAAGAGTCTGTCAGAAGTATTATAGTATTATAATGTCAGAGTCAAAGCAGGTCGCTGAAATAACCACAAAAACAGCTGAAAAAAAAAGAAAAGAAAAAAACGTAAATTGATGGCTACAATCCATCAGCACTTACTTGCTTGAGGCACACTGGACATTGGTCAGTACGGTGAAGTTATTCCTCACACTTCGAAGGCTTGCCAGAACCTAGAAAGGCAAACAAAGAGATAATCATTAGGATCCTTTTCATACCATGTTTTTTTAAATCCTTTGTATTTTGTCTTGACAGTGAGGCTATTTTATATCTGTGTAATTGGAGCACAGAAATTAATCTGGAATCACATAGAGTTCATTTAAAAATGATGCATTTATACATTTCATGTTTTTTTGGTTTTTTTTTGACACTGATATTTTTACATTAATCAGTGTTAATCAGTGTTTGCATCTGTACTCCACTGCTTAATAAGAATTAGTGTTGATTTCAGGGGTTACAGAAAAACATGTATTTACCTGAGCAAAAGGCGTCACGATCAGGTCATCACCATGTCTGCAAACACAAACACACACACACACACACACACACACACACACACACACACACACACACACACACGCACGCACACACACACACAAAGAGAGAAGTGGTAAGAAAAAAACTCATCTACAGTTCACACCTGGTGTCAGCTTTGCGCTGTTGCATAAAGCTTATCCACTTAAGTGCTCCCTGCCAGCATGGTCATGGTGGTTAAAAGCAAAGATGTTAAGCAAGGACAATAAGCAATGACTACCGTGACCCAGCCAGCCTCATTACTATAATTAACTGAAAGAGTCCAAAGGGAGAGGAGAATGGGAGGATGGTTATGGGTCAAAAACTGGCGTCATCTGTTCTGATGGAATGCAACCTTGTAAGGCACTTAGCTCTAAAAATGACTGATTTTTTGTAAGCTGAGACAGGGCAAAATGTTGAATTACTCTGTGAGCTTCAAATGATTGTTGTGTTAAAGTATGCAACATCTAGAGTCATAAAGCCAACTCCTTTAACCCACCACACACAATATATCAGGTCTTCCACTGGATGGCAGAGCAACCATGCAGCAGCAGAACCTCGACTGAAGCCTGCCATACATCCAGTAACATAATTTAATGGTGTGTAAAACAGCTCAGGAGCTGTGGTTGCAAATCAGTGAAAATCTATTGATTTTGACAAAGTAATGCTGAACTTTGTTAAACTTGATTTCAAGTAGAGCAGGTGATAACTGAATTATTGTCTGTAAAGTATTAACTTTAAACTTTATTGTCCCCCAAGAAAAAATGAGTGTTGCAGCCACATGAAACACATAATGCACAGACTTGAACATGAAACATAATAAAAATACATTAATTTAATTTTAGAAATGCTCAAACGCATGCTAACAACCCAGCACATGTTTTAACAAACGTCAGCATCACTTCAAGTTTATTCGTATTGTAAACTATACTATCAATCATGTTTGTAAGTTGCACAACTGTTTTAAATTAATGATTCCAAGTAAAATTGACTTACAAAATAAGTAGAAGTGAGGACACATCTTAAGCGATGTAATGTAAACAAGTGGAAGATGGTTCATGGTAATGAACATTTTTTCTGATCTTATCAATTTTCAGATCTTAGCAATATATCCTAAATTCTAAATAACGTGATTGATTTTGTTTGAAAAACTTCTTATCAATATTATGTTTGCACATCCTACATCACACAGCCTTTTTTTGTTTGTTCTTCTCAATAGGTTAATTCATTTATTTTTCTGAGGTCTAGGAAAAAGGACACAAGATTAATAAAATATTATATATTTTTTCTGCATTACTTATTAACAGTACATCTCTACAATCCTTTACATTACTTGTAAAGTTATGTCAATGATATAAGAGCATCTCCTTTAAAGTAAAATTCAAGAAGTACATTTTTTTTATATCCATGCGCAGTATCACAAGGGACTTAGTTCAAGGGTACTGAGGCGAGGAGACAAATTCTGGCTCAATTTGTTAACACAAACACTGTCATGACTTCTAACAGAAACATTAGTAAATAAGTGAGTGAGTAACTCAACAAACTGAGTTATTTGTTAAAATGTGCGTCTTAAAAAACATGCAGTTTTTGTTCATCTGGCACCTCATTTATTTATATTTTTATTTTATTTTATAAATGAATCATGTATGTGGGTTGTTCAAGTTATGCAACATTTAACTTTAGAAAAATATTTTTTAAGTTTTCTGTGTTGTTTTCCGTATGTTTAACCTTCAGAATAACACAGTGATCAATCTCTAGCACTCAAATAATAATGCTTACAGTCGAATTAGTTTATATTGTTTTTTTTTTTTACCTAACAGGTGGTAATTTTTTGAGCAAAGTTAAACTCTGTGAGTGATCTAGATTCAGCAAGCTAACCTTCTACATATAAACAGTGCATGTGTTTTATATTTACAGTTCAGAGGCGATGGAGGAGTTCCGTGACATGGACTTGGGTGACAGATCATAGTCGCTGTCGGAGCGGTAGAGGAAGGACTCTCGGCGCTGGTTATGACCGGGAAAGTTCGTGTGAAGGACCAGACCAGAGCCAGGGGAGGCCTGGGGGTCCAGAGGGCTGCAGCTGGCAGATGGGCCATTCTCCACATCGAAACTGAAAACAGACATACCCACAGATTTTAGGATGTTTGTTTTGAACTGCAGTTTTTTTCAGTAGTCTTACACATAGTACAATAGTGTGGAAAGAAATAAAAATAAAAATGTGGATAGGAGAAAACTGGAACTGGATTCAAAGTTCAAGACAACATACTATAGGTTTTCTGGTAGCATTAGAAACATGACTGATAAGGTACCATGATAAGGTAATAAGTAAGTAAACAACACTTTGAGATTGCTATGAAACACTCCTTTTATGACCATCAACAAATCATAAAAACAGCATCAAGTCCTTCTTGATTCTCGCTTTTTGTGTTTTGTTTTTATTATTGAGCTCTTAATGGCCAAGCATGATGAAATGGAAGACGCAAATCTTTCACATGTGGACTATCAACATCCCCTTACGAGATGAGCCGCAGTCACTCTTACACATTATTATGTACAGTGAACGATCACATACATGAATGGACTTGACATTACCACGTAAGAAAGGGCAGAGTGACATGCTAGAGTGCACAGTGTTCGTTCACTTATGCAAATTATCGAGGCTTCATCATTTACGGGGCAAAGAAAGTAGATGCAGACCTCATTAAGACATCACCAAAGACGAGGAGAGAAAACAACACTTGAAGGACTTTTTAATGACTGTTGTACATCTTCGCAAGATCAAACAAACTTTGCATGTGGTATATGTTGTATGTACGACATTTTCCACTTGAGTTTGCGTTTTTTGCAAGGCGCTCTCTTTTATCACTTTGTTCTGCCGTGATGGACATTACTTCCCCCTCTGTATAGTAAACATGCACCAGCAGAGAGAGTGTTGGTTAAACTACAAACTTTAAGTTCCCCCTCATTTCAAAAGTAGGTTTTGCTCATTGTTGCTTTTTTTAATGTTTGACCTTCACTGTTACTTTCAGGCTTAGTATTACTGGATCTCAGTTCTGCATTTGACGTAGCTGACAACAACATATTACTAGACCAATTGGAAAACTGAGTGCGACTTTCTGACACATACTACACTGGTTTAATTTTAATTTTAAGGATAAGGACTACTTTGCATCTTCATGCAATAATACATCTGACTGTACAAAAATGACTTCTGTAGTTCCTCAGGGCTCCAGTCTGGGACCTCTTCTGTTTAACATCTACACGGTTACACTGGCTCACATTATGAAAAATAACTAAATATGTCGACGACACATAAATTTACTCACCAGAACACTATGGTCCAATATAAGCTCTGACTGAGTGCATTGAACAGATATACGATTCAATGTCCCACAGTTCTCTTCAAATAAACAAAGACAAAACAAAGATATCTGTTTTTGGAACCAAGGAGTGATTTAGTCAGCGCTCAGCTTCAAATGGCAATGTTAAAAACTACCAGAAAAACCATGGCATTTTTATATGAAACACACCTGGAGTGATATTTAAACAAGAGAAAAATAAGTCATTACTGAAAAACTCCTGAAATATTTATTCCTGATGTTTTTCTGACAAAATATCCAGTGTCTGTTGAAAGGTCACTATTATTTTGTTATACTGTGTGTTGTTGCTGTATTACTGCTGTCATTCAGCTCCTCTTCTGTTTATTATGACAGTCAGGATGGAAAACGCATCAGTTCATTTATGCGAGAAGACCCACCAGTCAATGTGACGCTCTAGTAAACTGGCTGCTGCTGCACCTTTTATATTATACTGTAATAAGAATTTTTAAATAGGCCTTTATTTTGCTGAACATATACTGTGCATATTACATTTCTCTGCACTTTACTGGTTTTTGACCCCAGGGAAAATAAGAAACTGAGAGGAAGGAGAATGCGTGTCTTTTTTAAACAAATGATGGAAATCTGTTCTGAATAAAAATAATGACATCTTAACGTGATGTTGTGACACAGACTGTCAGTTCAAAACACTTTCCACAAGGGAGATAAGACAGGAAATAAATGAGACAGACGAACACTAAAAAAGAAAGGGGCTAAAAGTGCACAAACCACAACTATAAACTTATCAAAAGGAGATTAACACAAAATGAAAACAAGTTACAGAACTTTAAGGTGGTTTTAGAAAACGGGCACAGATTTTGCTTTTATAAGACTGTGGGAGGATGATACAAAGTTGAAGAGCAACAACAGCGACACAATCACCTTAGTTTTCAGACTAGACCTTGACACAGCCAAAAGTCTCTGCTCTGAAAACCAGAGGCTCCTCCCAATGGCGAGAGAGCATAGCAACGTCTGACCTTGAGACCTTGTGTGTAGAAAATGAAATGGTCAGACTGATCAGGGAATGATGGAAAGAAGCTAAAATTGGTGTGGTGTGTGATCCAAGTCTTGTGTTTGTTGATAGTGTTAGTGCTGAGAACTATACAATAAAACTGGGTTTTTTTTCCATGTCAGAACAGCAAGGCTTATGTTGCATGTAACAGCAGGCTTACATTTTAATTTGTTAAAAAAAAACATCTTTATTTTGAATTATGACTTGGAATCCACAAAGAATAGTGTAAATAGGCTTCCCAAATTGATCAGTGATAAAAACAAAAAAGAAAAAAAGGGTGGGGGGAGCCATCAAATAAAGAAATGCGAGAAAGCTTCTTAATAACAAATACACACACTGAAGAGCACGGCAAAAGCTTGGATCTGCAGCCACTCTGGATTGCAAAGTGTTTCAAGCCTGGTGCTCTTGCTGCCTGAGGAAGAATAACTAATGCTGTCCTTCTTTCAATGAGTTACAATGTGTGACATAGTGTTTGCTATGCAGAATTCCCTGCCCAAATCTCCCAAAAACACATCCAGATGATGTGCTAAATGCCGTAAAACAGAGAATAAACATAAAGCATCAAAGATAAAAAAAAAGTGTGCGTGTCTTATACATGAATACACGTGCATGCCTGCACTATCCACCACACATTGAATGCCTGACTGCTCTGCCCTCAGGTCAATCCACTGGCTTTGTGTGCTGTGATCACGTGCAGAGACAACTAATTCTGTAGCCAGATCAGGCGTGTCTACTCATCCACAATACATACACACATCGCACAACTATCCCAATATTTTTATCCTGTGTTCTATAGAAGCAAGAGCGCTTTACTTTAACTTTGTGGAGAAAGATAGTGCAGTCACCCAACAGAGTCAACCATTTAACCACCAGAATATCAAACAAAATATACCAGTGCCTCATTCCTTTTGTATTTATGCCCCTTAATTTCCTGGTTAACTGACCATCATACAGGTATTAGCGTAATATACACTGTTAAAAACACAGTGTCGTCGTAATACTGTTCTCATTCTTACACGCAGACATCTCATTTACTGCTTACATAATAAAATAGTCATCAGTCCTTCCTGCTGAGGTGGTGGAGCTGTGACAAAGCAACTATCGCAACTTCTTGTTTCATATTGCTGGACTTCTCATCACAGCATAAAGCACATTCATAACTGTACCTTGACTGTAAAAGTCTCACATGACTATAAATACTCTGTCATGAGGATGTGACTCAGCCTTTGTCAGATCACAGAACTACACATGACATGAATAACACGGGGCATATGATGAGCTTCCAGCCTGCCTGAGAGGCCAGGTAGCTGAGAACATACCGTATGCAGCGGTAAAAGGTAATTAAGTACATTTACTCTAGAACTGCACTTCAGTACACCAGAGGTACTTGAACTGTACTTGGGTATGTCATTTTTCCGTTATTTCTACTCTGATACACTGCAGAAGGAAATATTGTACTTTTAAGGGTTACTTTACAGATTAAGATCTGACATCAACAACAGCATATAAAGTACATATATGTTTATAAACGTCGATTTTTTCTATTAAATAAATACTTTTACTTTTGACTCGTGAACCATATTTTGCTGATATTATACTTCTGTACTTTTACTGAGGTTTTGAATGTTTAATGTACTTTAGTAAGTGATGCATTGATCTGACTTTTTCAGTTCTCAAACTAATCCTGGACTTTGATATTGGCTGATACTGAGCGGTGATCCGATACCAGTTTATAATCAATAAGCTGTGTACCTCATATGTGGGACTCACTGGGATCATTTTTTTATGTGTAAAGCAACATCAGCCTTAACTTAAACATTCCTTTCCTAACTTTCTAAAACAAAACGTAACACATAAATATATCAATATAAATTAACTGAATTGCTGGCGTTTTTACACTGGTCTACTTAACAGGACAAAGAAGGGATACCCAAGAATGTAGCCGTCGAAATACAACACAATGACAGATTCTGGGAACAAAGACCGTTCTCCATGAAACGGGGGTGTCCTGGTGATTTAGTGGATTAGTGCATCTGTTGGGGAAACCATTCTCAAGTGCACCATTCTCCCACGCTTTCTTTTTGAAGTTCATGTAAAGAACAACGTCAGCACTTGGATATCGCACATGTACTTTATACCTAAACATATACAAATGAGAAATTCAAGTTGCTCAGTCAACCAGAATCATACCGTCTGTTCAGAGTCAGGGTGAGAACAAGGACTGCTGAGGGATCAAGAGGCCAAATGCTTTATTGCAATTATGAGCTTCCTAAGTAGAGGGGAAATTATCAGTCAGCCAGCATGAAAAGGATCAAAGCGTCACTGGATTTCATGACGCACAATTTTTTAAAAGTTTTTACAGGATGGCATGTTGTCTGAATACCTTCAAAAGAACCACTGGGGACACTGATTCCACAGGGAAGGACATTTTCCAACTAGTCATGATCATTATGGTTCTGTATATGGTGACTTGGTTGTGTTTTCGGCGTTACGTTTCACTAAAGCAATCAGGAAGTGCTCCCTCTGACCCTAAAATGATTTGCTAGGATGACACGACATTCCTTTCCCATGATCCAGCTGCATCTGTCTGTCTGATGAGCGGACTGACTGAGTGATGGACTTTGCCGAAAAGATGATAGACTCGGACTGACAGATAAGTAGACAAGTTCTCCCTTTGTTTATTTATTTCATTAAATTTGCAGTATCAACTTTGGTTCAATCCTTCAAAAAAAAAATAAACAGAAACAATATGAGATAGGAGGAAGACTGTTATCACTAACAGTTTGCCTACAGCTGCTGTTGATTCTCTCATTCTGTCTAGTAAAGATTCCTCTCTACTGTAGCCCTGTACACAACTTTATCTCACCAGATCTGAAGTTTATTTCAGTGTACAGCTAGAAAACCTCAGTCTGACCTGGGACTATACTGGGTTGTATTCAGTACTAAAAGTTGTGTTAACGCAGAAGCTAAAATGGGTATACATAATCACTACAAAAACCACTAAAGGAATATTTAGACATCACTAAACAGAGACATACAGTAAAATGTACAGTATACCTGCTGTAGTAAGGTGTGTGTGTGTGTGTGTGTGTGTGTGTAGCAAAGTGTTGCAATATTTTTTAAATTTATTTTATTGTCAGTATATACAGTATATGTTAATTACTGATTTTAGTTTAATAAATATAATTTATATTGCAGATATAAATTACACTTTTGGTGGCCTACTAGAAAAAAAAATCTTTTTTTGTGCCACTAGATACATTTTGCCTCAAAAAAAAAAAAAAGAAAAAAGAAAATTGATAACTTATTAGATAGATCTTATCAGATTAGATGTTGAAAAGGTTAAAAAAGATAATGATTTGCAACATATATTATTGGAATACTTAGCAAAAAATTAAAAAAAAAAATTAAAAAATCACAAAAAATGTAAAATGGCAATAATATTGTATTGTGGCTTAAGTATTGAGATAATATATTGTGGTGCCTCTGGTGATCCCTATTCAAAGTTAAATCTACATTTGACCAATGTCAGTCTCACCAAAATCTGCATAAACTATTTATTCTTATGAAGGGGCTGCAGCCACTGTGGTAAAGCAGTCATGAGTGACAAAAAACTCAAAAAACGATCGTGTACTTCTTATTAAGTTCTTAAATAATCGCTACATAAATAGGTAAACATATCCATATTCAAGACATCACTGATTACCAGAGACGTAAACTGTACTTGTATTTGCTAAATTTCACATCTAAATTTGACAAAGCAGACATTAGGGTGCCGCATTCTCTCACACTGAATAACATCCAGCCCACATAAACTTTCTTTAAGAGTCTTCATTTGAAATTCTGTGGAAACTGGGATGAGGCAGAAGCTACATGTGGTAGAGCAGCCAAGAGTAACAAAAAAGAGACTAAAGTGAAAACATCCAATGACAGAAAGTTAAGATAGCAAACGTGAGTGGAAAGGTTTGGGACAAATAATACATAATATTTTTGCTGGGAAATGACTCCACTTCCCAGCTCTGAGACAATGGTGCTGTTTCAGGTCGCTGTGCCGTCAGACTCATTTACTGGAAGAGTCGGACAACTCAGTATCCTGCGTGTTGATTCATGTGACTGTAGGTGTGTAAGGAGTGATGAACATTTCACACCCTGTGGATGCAGTAATGCTGAGATGGATTCTGAAGCAGGGGTTATAATCTCATATGAAACGATGGTGATATTATGGCAGCAACTAACTAATAAATTATTTGCTTAATTTCCACTGATTATTAATCAAAAATCCCATTGTGTGGACCTAAATATCCTGTGAAAACACAAATACTCAGCCCTACAATATTGTCATCATATCGATATTTAGGTATTTAGTCAAAAAATATTGTGATAATTTGTTTTCTCCATATTGCCCAGCCCTTTGTCATGTATGATAAAGGAAAAGCAGCACATTTTCACTTAAAAGAAGCTGAAACTAACAAATTTCAAAGACAAAAAATAATCAATCATAGTTACGGAGTACTTCTCTGTCAACTAGTAATTGCAGCTTTACAGTTTGCAGCAGTTTTTAGTCTTCTGAGGCAAGTTTAATTCAAGTCTCAATTTTGTCAATTAAGATAAGTGGTAGTCATTTGTGAGGTCCTGGAGGTCCAGCAACTCCTTTCACATCATAACATTGCTTTCACATTGTCATTTGATACATTGTTATTATTAAAAAAATCATCATAACCAAGAAAGCAGCAGAATGTTACTGGTCTGAAATTTTATGATTCTTATAAAAACAGAAAATATAACCAGTTAAGTGGCAACAGTAGTTGTTAAATAGTAGTTCATAAGTAGGAGAATTGCAGTTCAAAAATAATCCAGATGTGTATGTTTAGGAGTCTTATAGTACATATACACTCATACATATATGTTTATTTAAAGCTTAAATGTAGAGGAGAAAAGAAGAGGTCAAAAAACATTTAATGGTTAAAACAAATTTAGTATAAAATGAAACATAAAGATATGGTCTGACCTGAAAATTACAAAATCAGTGTCAACTAGGATGTCTTTACTTTACCTAAGCAGTTGAATACAAAATGATCCTCCCTCTGCTCACCTAAGTAAGCTAAAATACAGACAGAGACTACAACTCCCCAGTCTGTGAAGAAGAAACAGATACTTGTCCTTTCAAACAGACGGAGCCGCAGAGCGCTGCAGAGAGAGAGAAAGAGAGAGAGCATTCTCATACTATGAATTAATCTCTTCCTTCCTGTGTGTTATGCTGAGTGGAAACCAGTGACCATTTGTCTGTCGGGTTGTGCAAACAGAGGTGCCATGGTAACACCTCCTGTTTGTCTTAGGGTTAGCCAAGGTTTAAATATTATTTCTTTGCGGGAGTTGGATTTTGTTCTGTTATTGCATGAGTAATTCTACAAATATTAACAATCTTGTGGCGTGAAAAATCAGATAAAAACTCTGTTTCACTACATCATTAGCAGAACTCCTTGTCAAATGTATTTGAGACAAACAGGACTGAAGGAGAAATGGAAAGATGCCGGGGACAAGAAGCGGATCCTAAAAAGACCTTTCTGTCTAACCAGCCGGCTTTGCGAAATGTGCCAAAGCTTTGAAATGCACCCAGAAGCAGAAGAGTGATGAGCTGATTGAGAGATCCCATCAGGCCGAGCAAAAATAGCAGCTGAAATGTTATGCTCCAAAAAATTGCAGTGAGATCTCCCTACAAGAATCTGCAGCACAAGTTTCTAAATATAGCTTAATAACCCGAGCTAGTCTAAACATGCACATGCTGAAGCTGACATTTCCCAACACATAAACCTATAAAACTCTACCAGAGCAAAGGTTACACCTCAACAACCAAGACCTCAAAATATCCAAATGATTAAAGAATGTTTATCTCATCATCATCGTCAAACGCTGATCTGATTGCACATCTAGTCTGAACTCATAAGTGGGACTACCTTTACCCACAATGACAATCTTTAAAGCGGCTAAACTCCTGATTCACTTCAAATGGTGCAACATTAAGATATTGCATCAGTACTGAAACTCAAATTGATTGTATCAGTATGAAATCAACATCAGACATGCTTTTATTTTGTTGTGTCTTTTTTACTAAAGCAATCTACTGCTTACAGTGATTTGCACTGCTTGCCTTAAAGGAACAGTGTGTAAGATTTAGGAGGATTTGGTGGCATCTGTTGGAGAGGATTGCAGATTGCAACCAGCTGAACTTTTACAGGTAAGAATCCCTTCAGTGTTCAGTAAACAGTAGGTTTTAACCGGAAGCCGAATTATTATTATTCCCTCTCTAGAACAAACGAACCGGGTGATTGATAACACACTAAATAAATAAGCTTCTCGTCGCAGAGACACTGCTAACTACGGTGCCTGACGCAAAAACAGAAAATGTGGTCAGTCAGTTTTTTTGTAGAAGAGGACACGCTCCCCATGTAGAGATACACTGCCCATTCTAAGGTAATAAAAACAAAATAATTCTTATTTTCAGGTGATAATACACAATAGAAAATATACTTACTAGGTTATTTTCCATTTCCCTATATCCTATACACTGCATCTTTAACCATATTTTTTAAAATTTTAAAAATATACAGAATATATCCAGGGATATAATCCCTAACGTCAGATCGAGTCCTGCCATAGGTTCCTACACTACATTGTAGGTTTTGATGTTAAATTCGGCATTAATGGCATCACCAAAACACCAGCCATATGTATTTCACATGATAAAGTGGTAGCCTCTTTAAAAGACTATGTTTCAGTCACTGTGTTGCATTCAGAGTGAGCAGAAGGTTTGCAGCGTAAATGTCATTGTGTTACTAAAAAGCTGCAGATTACTGGGTCTGTCTTCAGCTTCCTTAAAGCTGTCTTCAATATCCCCAATCTCTACCGGCATCAAACTTGTAGGGGGAAACACAGGAAGCCCACGCTGGCCAATCATAGTTCTTGTGGTTCTCATGTGGTATCTCTGTAGCTCTGATGTGTTGGGAAATTTTTGTGAAAGCTATGCAGAGGCTTGAACACACCACTATAAATACAACCTAAACAATGCTCAGTTTATGTAAAGCTTTGTTGGCTTCAGCCATATATTGCTCTTTGTTTCCCACTTCACCCATTTGACAAGATGAACTGTAAAGCTGCAATATCTGCAGCAAATTTTGTTAAAGCTTGTATTCTTAGATGAGGGATCTGATCCCCTGAACTGCAAACCACACTAATGAAAACATGAATCAACAGAATTATGGTGCTGAACTTTAATTTATAAAAACAGGCAGCAGCTAAAACCATGCTGAAAATCAAATATGTCCTCTGGCCATTTTCTGTTCTGAGGAAAACCAGAAATCCAGCTAGACACATACATGCACTTATTAATAGAAATTAGGCCACTAACGTAATTGGGACTTGTGCCAAGTCATTATACATGCACATTTGGGTACAATGTCATCTAGCAGATGCTCTCATTTTAGAAATAATTTACAGTCTAAATACAAAGGCACTTGTCACACAATTTCAGGAAATATAAAGCAGAACTGGCTGAAAGGTG
This sequence comes from Plectropomus leopardus, assembly GCF_026936395.1. Classification (NCBI taxonomy): domain Eukaryota; kingdom Metazoa; phylum Chordata; class Actinopteri; order Perciformes; family Serranidae; genus Plectropomus; species Plectropomus leopardus. The sequence goes on from NC_142180.1 coordinate 13,925,052, forward strand.
TGATGACGATGGTGGTGATGATGATGGAACAGGACTGCGGGTGGATCCGTTTGTGTGTGTATGTGTGTGAAGTCAGAGAGGGAGGCAGAATGATGAAAACTTGAAAGAGAGGAACTGAAATGTACTTTTAACTGGGAGGAAGACAAGGACAGTATGAGTGGAAACCGGAGAAAGTCATAGAAAGTGACTGTAACAGGACATTGCTTTAAAAAAATAACATTCCTGAGTTGGCTAACTGCAGCGTGGCATCTTTTCCAGAACATTCTCTGGTCTGCACAGCGGGGCTACTCACAGTCAGGCTCTGGTTTCTCTAGTACTCTCTAGTACTCTGGAACTGTGTGTGCTGGAACTACAACTCCATTAATTTTCTACATTTCTGTTCAGTAAAGCTAGCTAAAAGTAACTAAGGACATTTACTTAAGTACTGTATAATCACAGTTTTGAAGTGCTCTACTTGAGTCCATTGTATGCTACTTTTTCTTCTTCTACTCATCCTTCTCTATTACATTTCATAGAGGAGTTATTGGTTACTTGGTAACCAATTGGTTGACCAATGGGTAATCAAGTAACCAATAACTCAAACTTACCAATAATTGGTAAATTATTTTTCCAGACCAAAAGAGGTAAAGATCTCTGATATTTCACAAACAATGAACACAAATCTGTGCCGCAAAAAAAATAAGAAAGCACTGCTAAATTATTTTACTTTATAGAAGATATGTTACTTAATGATGCTATCATAAATTAACTCCACCTCAACTGGCTACTACAGTTAAACTCTGCATATGTATTGATGCATCAGTAGTACTTTTAATGGTGTATTTTTGCTTCAGTGACCACAATTAGCAGCTCCTCTGTTACAAGCAGTGTCTGGACAACACCAGTTTTATTAACCTGAAACTGCTTTATGCTGTGTTTTTACCAGTTTTGATCACCTAGTCTCTTTGTTTTGGAGACCTCTGTGGATAATTTGACTCAGCAGCCCATCTCCAACATGCCAAACAGCATCAGGGAAACACTGATTTGTGATGTGAAACTGCTTTATTACATGTTTTCACTGGATTAAACCAGTTGGACCATTTGTTTTGGAGAGGAAGAGACCTCTGTGGATAATTCTGATCCCAATAAAAACCTCCGGTACAATGACCACTCATGAAATTTTAATTGGGAGAAGTTTCAGCTGGTTGCAATTTGCAAACCTCACCACTAGATGCCACTAAAGCCTGATATCTCTTACATGTTATTCCTTAAAGTAAAGGATTTGAATACCTCTTCCACCACAATAGACAACTACTTTTTGATGCTAAGCACCAAAATCTTAACCTTTACCATCCTGTCCCCAATCATCATCATCATCTTCAACGTCATCATCATCATCATCATCATCATCATCATCATCATCACCAGCCCTAGAGTCACCATTCTCCTGATCTCCCTGATCCACCCAGCCATCCATAACATCACTTGTTATCATCCTCTTCATTATCTCAATTGCAATAATCACCATTGTCACCACTAAACCCACCTCACAGCCACGGCGGCTAATTTAAACTTTAGGAGGCCACTCAGAAATCAAAAGCCCACGACCACATAAACCACGGCAGACATTGACGAGCCCTTGCCACATTTTTCCCTTGTATCCATCTCCATAACAACATGTTACACTGCAGGCAAAGTGCACGTAAATGAAATGCTGCTGAACCACAAACTCTACAACACAGCGCTGCACCCCACCCATAGGCAGGCAAGCACAAAACACTGTTATTCAAAGGTCCTGTGCTGGAAAAGAAAATGGGTCACCAAAGTGAAAAGAAACCTAGTTGAAACGTTGACAGCTATTAAACATGTAACAAAACATAAGATGGGGGTAAAGAGAAGCCTCAGAGTCAGTTTCTTTAAAATTGGAAACTTTCAAAATAGATATGGACAATATTTTAAGGCAGTTTAGGGTTATTTTATTTCTTTTTTTTTTTTAAGATATTTTTTGGGGCATTTTTGCCTTTAATTGATAGGACAGCACAAGTGTGAAAGGTGGAAAGAGAGAGAGGGGGAGACATGCAGCAAAGGGCTGAGACTGGAATCAAGCCCACGGCCGCTGCGGTGAGGACACAGCCTCTATACATGGGGCACCCACTCTATCCACTGAGCCACCAGGCGCCCCAGTTTAGAATTATTTTGCGAATTGCTATAACACATTAACACTGGCAAAACCACACTGTTTAAATGTTGACCAGTTGCAGTCATGTCACAGTTATCGCTGCTTTCTGCTTTGCCCTAAAAGACTCCATACAGTCAACAGCGTGAACAGCAGTGAGTGTAAACACAAACTGTTTATTTGTACTCATCCCCTGTTTCCACAAATTAACAGTTTGGGTTTTAACCCACTGAAGCATGGAGCAACATGGCGTTTCTTGTGCTGCTTTAAGATGCCTTTCACAAATATTTAAACCTTTGAACCGTGAGCAAATTGGTGCAATTTCTTTCAAAAACACGGTGAAAAAGGCAGTGAGCCACTTCATGTGAAATGATGCAATTGCAAGAAGTAAGTGGATTCAGAAAATTAATTTTTTAAAGCTAGGGAAAGACGAAAAAGCTAGGGGGAAAAAAATCTATTTTCAATTGTCACAATTACATATTTAAAATTGTTTTACATAATTATTATATTTTAAGCACTTTTTCCAAGTCTTGTTTGCCTTTTTTTTTAAACTTTTTTTTCTCTTTCTCTTTTTTTATTTTACTGATTTTCAGGTCATTTTCTTGTTAATTTTTGGGCCTTTTTTTCTCTTGTTGCTAATTGCCTTCTTCCCATATTTTTAGAAAATCAAGCAAATTTGCTCAGGGTCCAGAGGTCCAAGTTTAACATAAAGAAAAGTAGTGAAGGCTGAAAATGAACAAGGGACCCACCACCCAGAAAACCCCACTGTGTGGATTAAAGGGGTTGTGATCTTTGTTATTATTCCATAGGAATCCAGGTCACTGTCAAAATATTTGGTTAAGCCCATCTCCTGTCTGAACTGGATATGTGAGAAACACTTTCTGCCGCACATACAGTAAACAGGCTAATTCATGCACACCCACATACAATAAAAGGACAGTCAGGAGTAAGTAAATATTTCGTAGGCTATATACAGTACAAACAAACACACATGAACTACGCAGTGTGAGAGGAAGCAGCCCTGAAGCAATTATTCCCCGGGGCTCATGTGGGCCTTTTGTACCTGCAGTACAGTACAGTACAGTACAGTACACCATATGTGTACTTCTGCTTCTTTAATACAGTCCAGTACTTTCCACAGGAAGCCCTCACTCACAGAGGTGGCACCCACCCAACCAGAGGTGGATGTCTCCAGAGCTTAATGTCTCCACACTTCCGTGATAAAAACTAGATTTTGCCATCAGGACTAGAATGCTCTAGAAAAATGAAAGCATTACAGCAGTGTGTTTGCAGAGATCACGTGACATTAACTTCTTAAAATAGCTCAGAAAACTTGATGTCGTTGGGTATATTTACTAAACTGTTATAATGTCTCTCTGCCTTTAAGATGATGTCCCCTAAACCTTGCAACAATCTGATGTGTCTTCAGCTGAGCCAGAATACCCAGAGACAATCCTCCTGGGGTGAGACCCAGCCTACTTTCTCACACTGGCTTATTTCTTCCTCTACTCAAACATTGACAAACTTCTGCTCTCAGCATCAGCATCACTGTTAGTTATTTCTGTCTTTGCTGCTTACTTTCATTCCCAACTGGGAGTTTTGTCAAAACGTAATTTTAGCTGTCCTTTATTACAATCCACCTTGGAAAGGAAGAAGCTATGTCACTGTTTACAGATGTAGCGACTGAAACGAACAATGACTAAGCAGGTCAGATAAGACAAATAATACACCACAGTGCTAAAATCTTGATTCTCATAATTGAGCATAAATGTCCTATACGGGGGCAGAAGTTAGTGTTTCTTTAAGGATCTAAATTATGGCAGAAACATGAATTCTGAATTATATGGGCAAAAATATATAATACATTTTTGATAATAATGGATTTTGCTCTAATCGTGGCCTTTAAGGGAAGTAATTGATTGCTACATATTAATTGATATTCCAAGTGAAAATAATAATGTTTTAAAATGAGCATAGTTGTGCAGTAGTTTTTCCTACCGCTTTTCTGAAATGTTTTAACATCATGTTAACTTTTACCGTAAAATCTGACAAGTTCATCTTACTTAAAATAATCTTGGAAACCGATTGTCTTGAAAAAGAAAAGTAAATTTAGCTATTAATCTAATTTTTTTTAAATTGTTAAGTTTACTCAAAATGTAGCTGTATTTACTTAATTTTGCCAAGCTGATGCAACTTAAAAATGGTAAATGGTTTTTCTTTCTAAGCGTTAGCAACCTCAGTAAGGCACGTTAGTCTGACTTAATTGACTTAACTTGATCAACACTTGGATTTTGCCAGTGATGAAGTTATGAGATCTGCAAGGGCTGTTTCATTGGTCATGTTTACAAAAAGCAAATAAGCAAACAGCAGAATACAGATATATAACACAGTATTGGCTTACTGATGCTGTTAAAACTAAGACAAATTGATGGAATAAACTTGTTATTTTTAAGTTTTAACAACTTCACAAAATCAAGTAAATATAACTGAAATACAACTAAATTTTAAGTAAACTTAAAATTACATAGAAAAGTAAGACTAATAGTTATGCTTACATTTTTCAAAGCAATCGGTTTCCGAGATTTTTTTGAGTAAACTCATTCCCTGTGCTGCTACAAGGACGGCAAAATGCTCTTAAAGGAACTCTGTGGTGTAGAAATACCACAACAACATTTACATTACATTCTTGAATTGACTCATAGTTTTGGTTTGGTAATGTTTTGAGACTTCCCAGGAAGGTAAGAGAATATACTGTTGTGGACTTGGAATGAGCTGACCCTTTAAAAAATGACACATTAAAATCAACGCTTCCCAACCTTCTGGGCTTTTGATCCTTTTTTAGACAGTAATGTCTTATATTTAGACTCTAGCTTTTTTCACTTGAAAAAAAAGGCAAAAATCTGAGGACGCTCAAAATTAACAAAAAAATTCAACTTAAATTTGTGTTGCAGAAAAGTTTTTACTTATTTCTTTGCTTGTACACATCTGTGGTCGGAAAACTCGGTAGAGTCAGACACTGGTGTTCAAAACATAAACTAATGTGGTCAGACAAGAATTCCTGCTTGGCAGCAAAACCAAATTTACCATAGTCGCTAAAGGCTGAGGCAATAGGAGATCTTCAATGTCATGTTTTTGTTTTTTTTAAGATATCTCCTTTGGGTCATCTGGTTGTGTCTCACAGACAAGACCATGTTCAAACTGTGGCTAAGCAGGGATAATAAACAAACTCATCTGAAAACTGCCAGACTTATTTGCTTAGCAAAGCACTTGACTCTCTTAACCTCAATACCACAACATACAATCTATTCAAAATATCACTCTGCTAAAACTGTTGCACCTCAAGAACCTTTGGATTTTCTCATCCAAACATGTGACGGGGCATATAACCACATTCCAGCTGAGGATTATTATAATGACGAGGAACACATGAGGGGTTTGCTTGATGTATGGGAAATAGGAAGTAGACTAGTAGACTACACATACACTGGATATACATAGCAAGGGGAAGAGTTCACAGACTCTTAGAAACACAACAAGATTTTGTGAAGTTTTTTTTTTTTAAAAGAAGGCAACTTTGAATTAAAAAAAAAAGTTCAGCTATTAGAGTCAGAGGCCAGTAAGGAGCTGAAAAGGACAATCTTAAAAATAAACACTACCAGGACAGAATCAAGTGTTCAACAACATTAAGTGTGTGTGATGTGTGGTCATCTGTGCATCCTAACCTGTGAGCGTGGCCATGGTTGGCCGCATGGAGTTTTCTGATGACTTCCTCGCTGAAGTCAAAATGAACCCTTCCTCTGGCACAGGGTGAACGCCGGTACATATCCTCACACACACATGCACTCATGCACACACTACGCGACACATACCATCACAAAAACAACCACAAACTAGATCGACCAGAACACGCCCAGAGTGTTAACAACAACACAAGCGCAGCATTTCACACACAGGCAAAGCATACAGTGTAAATGTCACTCACTGTCATGTTCATGTTTCACAAGTCAGCACCATTAGTAACAAACGGTAACAAGCGTACACACCTCACACACACTCAGCATTACAGAACTCACACAATTCATCACACAACTTCAAAAGGAAATGATCAAATTTATCTATGAAACAAGCACCAACACATGCACATTTGCCTCATATAAACAGCATTAAACCCATCACTCATTGGCTACACAGTCATACATTTACATGGCTGTTTAAAAAGTTACTCGGCGGGTTATCCATCAGCCTCTCTCTCCTCGGCACAAATGAAAAGCAGCAATCAGGTATCCAAACACCTTCTCCAAACACTTAATCTCACGTCACACACAGCAGCAACAAAAGCAGCGGTCCATACATCACATCACAGAGCTCCTTAAGCCCTTGTTCACACTCTGACACTCTCGCTCTCTGTGCTCTCTCGGCAGACTCTTCGTCACAGGCTATACTTCCTCCCCATGGTGTGTGTGTTTGTGTGTGTAGTATGTGTGTGTATGGAGCTCTGTTCCCTTCAGAGCAGCCCAGCAGAGTAAGGAGGGATATCCAAGCTCTGGAGTGGAGTCACTGGAATGGAGTCATAAGTCATCCATCACTCACAGCCATGTCAGCTTTAGTTAACACTGCAAACATACAGAAGCACACTGGCTACACACACACACACACACACACACACACACACACACACACACACACACACACACACACACACACACACACACGGCTACTCAAAAGATAAAATGCTCACACTGTGTTTAAATAACTGCTGTATTGCATAAACTATGATGATTTAGGGGATTTCATTTTCCAACAACATGAGGAACTATTCAGATAAGATTTGCTTTGATTTCCGAAAATCGTATAGCAAATATTTTCCTCAGTAATTAATTCATTTGTTGCAGACAATGGAAGTCTGGAGATTTGATTGTTCAATTGGTTTCCTGTTTTTGGACTTTTTTATTGTATGATTTGGAAATGTATATGTAGCTTATATAAATTTATGCTTTCTTCCACACAGGCTAAGATGTATTCATGACACAATAATAAAAAATGCAAATACTTTACCGTAAGTAAACATTTAATAAATGGTTAATGACACACAATAATGCTGATACTTGGATATAAGCTGACAAGTAATGACAATATTTTTGAAATATTCTAAAATGTCCCTACGGCTGCTAATAACTAAAGTTTGGATCAAAAATGAACAAAAAGTGTATTATTTGAGTGTTATTCTGGCAGCCTGGTCTACCTTAAGTGTCAGTGTGTGTGTCTGTGAGGGGAAGAGGTGGCATCTGGCACTCTGGCAGGGGGCCACAGTGCCTGCTGATAATGTACAGTTCAGTACAATGACATCCAAGACCTCATATATTATGATAGTTGAGATGACACATTTGTGACATAGATAAGCACACACAATACAATAATTAAAAAATATGACATATATTATAAAATGTCTTGCTATATGTGGCAATGTACAAAACAAATGTGGTTGAATTACCAGTTACTGTATGTTGTCACACTTTTGATTGTACAACATTTTCACTGTGAGAAGCTTTTGGAAAATCTGGAAGTAATATAGTATAAAATATACATGCACTATAATATAGTTATTTAAGTCATTTTAGGCCATAGCATTTCAACAAGCTGTTGCAGTGCTGTATGTGTATTGTTGTGCATTTTATGCAATAAAAAAACAGACCAGTGCATTATTTTCTATTTCATTAAAAAGTCTGCTTTGGGTCAGTGGAGGTCAACCTGCTTAGCCCAATGACTATTGGTGGTATTATTGTCCTTTTTATTGCATAATGTTTTTTGCAGAATAATATTTAATCCTTTTTGAAATAAAATGTTAAATATAAAAAAAGCTTAATATAAAATCCGACATTCTGTTAAAGATTGACCCTTTGACACCTGAGCGAATTGGTTTAATTCCTTTCAAAAACATGAAGAGAATTCAGGGGACAGACCTGAAAATAAGCAAAAACAACAAAAAACAAAAGCAAACCAAAACTGTCATAGAAATAAAATTACCTAATAATACAGACATTTTTTAAAAAGTATTATATATGTCATGTAAATATGTAATATGAATGTATTTTTTCTATACTATAATTTTAAATATATAATTATGAGATTATTCGTATATTTTTCTGGACATTTTTCCTTAGTTTTTGACAATATTCAAATAATTCTCCACCATTTTTTTAAAACAAACTTTAAGGCCATTTTCTTAATTATCTTTTACCTAGTATGCTTCCTTGTCATTTATTTGGAAATGACTCAGAGAGATGACACATAACACACACACTTAACAAAACACTTAAAGGGAGGAGCACGGTCACAGAGGCCAAAAGTGAATCACTACTACGTTCCCACACTGCAGCTCACCCCACTGCATCACAATATGCAAAGAGATTAGAAATGGGCGAGGCGGAAGATGCGGTAGCCACAGGGCTGTGTGTAACCTGCACGACAATGGCTGTGGGATACCTCCTTAATTTGCTCTCGAGGGTTAACCATCGAAGAGGAAGATACAGAAAGAGCTCCTCCTCCAGCTATAATGGCCAACATCTATGGTGTACTGGTGAGAACTCCAGATTATGGAAAAAGTTACTTAATAAAACATGGTTAAAACTGAAGTGGCTTATAAAGGCAAAAACAGTAGTGGCATCACACAGTGGCAATCATGATAAAACAGAGAAACTTCTTATTCAAGCTCATTACTTGATCTATATAGTTTACAATAGACCCCAAAACTATCATCAGCATGGGTGCTCTTCTGCAGTACATGTACGTGCTTTTCCTATATTTACAGTTTAAATTTAACTGGCACTGTAATCCAGAGCATCGGTTCCAAACCTTTTCCTTAAGGGACCTCTTTTTTTTTTATCACAGTACACTGATGAACCCTAAGTGATATATTTAATAGACTTTTGATATTACATTCAAGGCATAACAACAGAAGTACAGAACAACTGAAGAACTTTACAATTAACCAAATTGCATCACAGATTTTGTTTTCTTTCATTTATAGGACCTTTTTATAGAAAATCTCGTCTGTAATTTAATTATTCTTTTACGATCGTACATACTGAATAGGCTGCTTTGTTGTTGTTGTTTTTTTTTTGTTGTATTAATTCAGTGTTTTCTTCTTCCTGCCACTTGGCCATTGTGAGCTCTTTAGTTGTTTTATTTGCAATTTTTTATGCAGAATGAGGCTGTTTAGTAAGAAAGTGAAGGCTCTATGGATAAAGCCTGTATTCAGGTCTTTACCATGCTCTTGTCTTGTAAGATTTTTTTTGGTTTATATTTTGAATAATAATCTAAACTTTAAAACTTTCATTTTCTTCACAAAAATGAATGAAATGCTTAAATTTAGGCCTAGTGAATAACCACTGTATTTAAAAAAAAGGTTTCTTAGACCACTTAAAATCAACATACATAACATACATAACAAACACTGCTGCATTTATCTCCAGTTTTACCTGTGGAGCATTAGGACATATGTGTTACTGTAAAATCTGCTGATGAAACCAGGGCACCTGTACAAACTGTAATCCACACTGAAATAGCTCAGTCTATATTCTGGCCCACCCGTTCATACTCACAGCCCAAAACAGCTACCAGTGTTGTTGAGCAAGAACTATAGACTTTCCTATCTCTTCTGATTCATTATATAGAGGCAGGATCCTGGTGTGAACATTAGAGGGTAGCATTTCATTCAACAGAAAAATAATACGTTTTTCAGGCCTGCATCCACAAGATGGCAGTGTGTTATTGTATTATAGAGCTTCAACTAACAGCATGAAATTCACATTTACAGGATGTGGCATAAAGGATGTGCCACCAAATGAGCCATGCCCGATGGATAGCACTCAAATCTGGAATAACACAGGATGCAACAGCTCCCTCAGATGTTGTTAGATTAAAATGAAACATCTGAATGTTTCAGAAATGATAATAACTGTGAAGCAGCTCAAATTATACCATGTTACTGTGATGGGAGACTGTGACCCTGACATCCTTTATGCATGTTAGTGAACTAGGAGACAGGTGGGTATGTTCTAAATACCAAGATAACAAGGTGCTAGGTACTCAATAGATCTGTGTAAACCCTTATTTACACCATAAGAATCTTAACTTTACTAAAAGCATGGTCGATACATTTTATCTTGCATTTACTGATGAATGTTGATGCAATTAGCTGCTTTTATTCAACTGTTTTTCATTCACGTCTGCCATTTTTATCATTTATTGGATTGTAAAACATTGCTTTGGGAGATAATATGTGTTGTTTGAGAGAGGTTGTACATGCTGAACATTTTTTGATCTGGAGCTTTAACAGGGTTTCACATAGAATCTGAGAACCATAATTAAACATCGATCAGACATCCATTTGATGGCTTAAGAGTAGCCTGTCAAGCTGTCGCTGGCAGACGGCTCCTCATGCTTGTCCTTGTGATTTAAATCGATAACTCACTGCAGATGCGACAACCGAAAAAAAAGACAAACTTTAGCAAAATGACTTTTGTCTCGGTGTACCAGAGAGAAAGACTGCAAATAGAATCTCAGATGTATTTGACAGAACCTGACAGGCACAGCATCACCTTTGACATGAAAGCTGTCTCTTTCTCATACAAACACACACGCGATCACAGTAGATCAGGATCAAACAACGGGCATGATCCCTGAAAGCTATTTAAATATGAATTCTAAAAATTGAGAAAGGGAGTAGGAGGCAGACAGAGTTCAGAAGGGCAGAATGATAGAAAGACAAGTTTACAAGACAGAGGAAGACAAAGGGAGGCATGCAGTGTGAAAGATACAAATAATATCACATACTTCAGCAGACATTGTCAGTGGTTATAAACCTCATAGATATGGGTTAGAAGGGGCCTGCTACACCTCCTTGTGGGTGGACATTATGAGACATCAATCATAAATAGACAAGTTTATTTGTAGGCAGAAATCTCTAGTGGCTATACTAATTATGATAAGATGTCAGGCATAGACTGCATAGACTATATACAGTCTATGATGTCAGGTTATGCAATATAAAGAGAGGCAAAGCAACAAACAGGACTTTCACCTAGAAGCTGATTGTGTCCAGTGTCAAACATAAAAATTTAACATTGACTTATTACAACTTCCGTAGTATAACTTCCTTACTTTACATTAAGTTACATCATGTTATGTCACGAAAAGGAACAAATTAATAGTCTTCTTTTAACTCAAACCATGATCTTTATTCTAAACCTAATCACGTAGTTTTGGCAACTAAACCTATTCAGTTTTTTCCTACTAAAGGAAACTAGTGTGAAACCTAATGAAACTGATCCAGATGACAACTGATAACTCTAACCATTTAATGGGCTGGTAACAGCCTTCTGAAACTACTTGTAGGTATTTCATGTCCCTTATGAGGCTGATAACCCCTGATTACATCCATTCAATCATTTCATATAGGTGTTTCAAGGACTGGGCCAAAACAGATTCATATAGAAAAAATCTCATCCTCTCCAATTTTAAATCGATTAACAAATTCCAATAATCCATGCTAACATTATTGCTTAGTAGTGCAGTAAATCTGCTAGCTATGATGCCATGTAGAAAATTATTCTAATCTGCCTGATCTTCAGTGCGATTCTGAATTTTTTCTTGTGATACCAATATTTGTAGTCTGATCCACTGGATCTAAATCAGCACAGACACCGACCTTATGAAACAAAGTTAATCCATATTACTGTTTCCACTACACTATTTAATCATAGGGCGCTGCCAGCTTAATTCTAAGTTCTGGTGCATGATAGAGCCATTTTTATCACTATATGCCAAATATCAGATATCCTGAGTTTAGGTATCGTAATCAGGAGAGAAAAGGTTGGACTGTTACATCCCCAATCTTCCTAAATCATGTTTGGCCTCAGTAACAGTGCTTCATATGTAAAGTGAACAGTGAACCGCCGTGCAGAAGTGGTTTAACATCTTAGGACTTGCATTTGACCTGGCACATCTATACAGAATTTGTGTAAAACCGTTTCAACTTTCAGTCAAGCCTCAACATCCATGTCCTGTCCACTGCTACAGCAGATTCATGAGAAGGGTTCACCCCATAATCAATTATTGAATAACAAAAATTGAATACAGAACGCTTGGACAAATGAGTATGTATTGATGCTGAATTGTGCTATTTTGCTGTCCCTAAAGAGACACACACCTAAGGGACAACAGAGGAAACAAATATAAATCATACATACGCTTCTGTTTGCTCTTTTGTCTTCTATTATACTTTGACATCCACAGAAACATAGATACACAGACACACAGACACACACACACACACACACACACACACACACACACACACACACACACACACACACACACACACACACACAGGCATAATTTCATCAGTTGCTTGCAGATCTTTTGAATTTTGCAGACACAACTACAGTTATTGACACAACAGATTAGCAAAGCATTCATTAGGTGACAGCTGCTTCCTTCCTGCTTCTGGTCAATAGTGGCAGGGCATCCCTCAGTTTAAACATTTATTCGTATAACCTTCCACTAATGAGGAGAGTCCTCCAGAGATGACTTCATGTGAAGTGACACTTGGTAGTCTAGTGGGGTGGAGAGGGCACCCTGTTTGCCAAAACTCTCTGGTCTACATGTCATTTTAAAGTGTTTCAGACAGTGATAAATCAACCAAGTAATAAAACACCCCTGAGATTTTTTGGGGGGTTGTTTTTGTTTTTTGTTATGCCAAGGGGAACCCTTTTACCGCTCTTTAGATTAGACTGTGCAGTCTGAATTTGTGTTTCATTCGTGTTCACAACACGGGTGAGGTGATTATTGAGTTGCCACGGAGACGGCGAGCATCACAAAGACAGATCTCTGAGGTCTGACTTAAGCATGAGCATCACTCTAAACACTTCATTCATCCAATCTTTGCACTTGACATATCACTCACAGCTTCCAGTAGCCTCCATTCAAACTGACAGAAGAGAAACGAAAGGGAAGAGATGAGGTCAAAAAAAAAAAAAAGCTATAATAAGCCCTTATCCACCAGCTGTCACGTTCGATTTTCAGATAGAGGCAGAACGGGTGTTTGACAGTCCTGATGTTCTTACCACAACATAGCTTTCCCCCTCCTCTTTCTCTCTCTGTATAAATCTAATTCCCCTTTCTGAAAAAGAGGGCACTGCAGTCAGTCCCCCTGTGATTAACCTAATCCCCTGATCGCAGAGCTGCACTCCTCTCTGTGCCAACACCACACCGTATTTTACGTCAGCAGCACTCACGCTGTGATAGCCAGGGGGCACACTCCGAAGAAATGTGTGAATTTTAAGCAGTGCAGAATGTAACACCACTACTAAATGTACTACCAGCAAAAGCCATTAAAGCAAGAGCTCACAAAGAGGGGACAACAGATCTTGACGACAAGAACGCTGACGCTGTGATACTTCACTGGTGCTAACGTTAAAGTAGCTGTAGATTGTCAGTAAACCTCCAAAACGTAGGTTGTTTCTGCATGTGCTAATTTGACGTGTGGGCGCGGAGGCTTTGGAGTTGTTTAAAAGTACCTTTGTCTGTTTTGGACTGTGTAGCAAAAGTAAAGTAATGATCAGTGGTGGAAGTAGTATACAGATACTTGAGTAAAAGTAGCAATACCGCACTGTAGAAGCACTTCACTAACAATAAAAGTCCTGCATTCAAAATGTAACTTACGTTAAAGTATGTATTAGTAAGTATTAGTAAGAGAAAAAAAATACTAAGGTATAAAAAGTAAAGGTACTCATTCTGCAGACAGTAGTCCTCTCCCAGTGTTTTGGATACTTCTGCATTAATGTTACATTTTATTGCTGTAGCTGTTTAAGTTGTGCTCATTTTAACATTTTTATCTACTGTTTCAGTAACAACAAGGCATCACTTTCTATATGATAATCACATGGTGATTGGTTGTTTAACTATCCTGTGAGAACCATGCTCTGAATATCCAACTTGTCATGGTGTCCGAAATTGTGATGATGCCTTTTTGCTGTTGATCCAGGAGGGTTTATTCAGAGTTTATTTTGTTTCTCATTAAAGGGAACTTTCTTACTTACATAAATATATATATATATAAAATTTTAAATCACCACATTTGGAGATATGTAGTTTTTACTGGGTAGGAAGGGTATAAAAATGTTATCTGAACATTATCTTAGGCTGACAGACAAGTGTAGCTGAGCTAAAAGTACATTATTTGACTCTGTGTGTGGCTGAGTAGAAGTATAAAAGTTAAATAAAAGGAAAATAATAATTTGTTTGTTGGAGTTCAGTACTTACTCGTACCAGTTACATTCCAATGATGATTAATGTAAGTAAATACTTTTGCTCTTGAGTAAATAGCAAAGTAAGATAATTACAATTTAAGTGAGATATATGGAATAAGAAATAAATTATGCTTTCTAAAGTAACTTTTCCAACACTGGTAGTTAGCAATGCTCTGTAAACATTAATAAAAAAACACTCACTAACATAAAGGTGTCTGCCTCACTTCCTTAATGGGTCAAACTTAATTATTTAGAGCACCTATGTATATTCTGTACAGAAACTCAGCACATACGTCACTGTGGCATTTTAAAGACACAACACACATTATAGTTTATGCCACGTTAAAGTGTGTGTGCGTCCTTATACGTTTCATCTTTCCAGCAAGTGCAGTCAATGACGTGCATGCATGTGTGTGTTAGGATGAGGATATTTAAGGCTAAAGAACATGGTGAACGGTGTTGAGGGTTAGAGGGTTTGATCCTGACATAAGTACGGGGGTTCAGGTAACAGGACAGAGTCTGCCAAGCTTTCTGTCACAGCATCTTTACACCTGTTTTTTTTCCTGGTCCCTCTCCAGCTGACAGGCTACAGGATCTGTAGGAGTGTAATCCACAAAGTGGTTCAAAACAATGATTCACTTCAGGTTCACAGATCAAGGAGACTGAATGAGGGAATGTTCACCAAATCACTAAACTCTGCAGTTCTGAACACACTTCAGCTGTTCACAGCGTGCAGGGGAGGTTCTTTTTTGAACGAGCACAGAAACTAAGCTTAGGTTATAGTCAGAGCAGAGTTTTGGACAAAAGTAGATCAATTCATTCTGCTATAGCAATGCAATGTGTGTGAAACACTGATTAGCTGCTATAAGCTACAATCCAGTTCTGATAGTACTAATCCTTCTTCAGGCTGTGTTTAGGTTAATTATCAAAAACATGCTAATTCTGCCCGAGTGAGCTTTTCCGAATTCCGTAATATAACATTGCGTGCCACTGAAATCCCCCAGAGAGGAAATGTATTTCTTGTCAATGAAACCCTATAATATCAAATTTCACTTTGACAACCCGTGAAGCACTTACTGTAGAGTTTAGGCCGGACATACAGAGTGTGGAGAGAAACTACAGTGGTTACAAGAGGGAGAAAAGAGGAAACACAGAGTTAAAGAGATTTAAGGAAAGAAAAGGATAGAAAAAAAGCTGCAATTTTCACACCACGACTCTCCTCATATGCACCGAGGTGATTTTCTTGCAGCTGAAAGTGTTATCAGCAATTTCCTGCAGCGATCTACACAAAGCACACCTCTGAGGTTTGCTTCAAAGGACCAATGAGAATGATAGACTCACTCAGCAAATTATGTTCCTATGCAAGAGCAAATGCACATACATTACATATGCACAAGCTAAACAGAATAAATAGTCAACAATCCCCTAAAAATGGTTTACATATGACAAATATACAAAAAGAAATGTTTTGAAGTAAATGTAATGTCGACTGTACGGCATTTTATATTCTTATAATGAAGAAATGTTAATTACAAGGTTCCCACACATTTTCATGGACAAAATATCAAAACTTCGTCATGACTTTTCAAGGACCCTAATTTTTCTTTTTTCCTTTCCCCACTTGCACGGCATTTTTCAAATGCATAAGATTTAAACTCTTTTCAGATTTCAGCATCCCCAATGATGTGATCAAGGGCTGTTGGAAATTTGAATATCCAACATTCATTTCTGTTTTAACAGTGTCTGGCTATGATAAGCTGTGTAAATATGGCAATTTTTATAGATGGTATGCATTCCAAACCGATTTTCTTAAACACATTGCTGAATACATAAATAAAACATCAACAAAAAATTGATGAATTATTTTAAAGAAAATATGTCCTCCAAACCCATGGTTTTCTTTAAAAATAAACATTAAGAAAAAAAGAAAATTGTCGATCAAAAATTTAAAAGAAAAGACTTTTTTTTTTTTTAAATCACTAAAAAAATTGTATTTTTTACTAGTTTGTACTTCAAAAATTACACCAACTTTCCACAGCCTAAAAAGCAGGGCTCAAGGCTAAAGTTGTCCCATTGTCTTGGGGACAATAGAAAATGTGTTGAACATAGATTTTCCCTTGGACACTGTTGGGACGAAAGGATGCAATAAACTCAATAATAGGTAATAATCAGGGGACACACCCTATGATCTTCCTGATAACACTACACTGTGATCAACAAATCCATGTTGAGATCAGCAGGAGGTTGCTGATGGAGGTTGCGTGGAGCTACGTAATGATATGTTCAAGATCTCTTCTGTAAAAATGAACACTGGGTGCTTGTAAATTCTATCATTTTTCAACAAAAAACAAAAAATCAAGGAAATTATTACATTTGTCACCACAATGTAACTGGTTTTCGAAAAACTTCAACATCAAACTAACGCATCCACATTCACCCACATCCATCCTGTTACGGGCAAAACTAACAAAGCTGGGGCTCCTTTATCTTTACATACCAAACCCAGGAGTGACGACGGTAGCAGAATGGGCTGATGGGACAATCCAGACCAGATGATGTTGTCATTACATTGGTTACTCGAAAGAATCAGTTTGTTCTTGTTTGTTTATTGGTCTCGACTTTTCTCAACTCAATAACTTACTTGATTTGATTCATAGATGATGAAAGTGTTTAGACCAGCATTATTGAACCAATCCTCATAAGAAGTAGATGACACACAGGCTGCACTGCATCCTGGAAGTCACACCGTGGAACGTCTCAGGACAGTTTCAGAAAATCACCAGGATAATGTCAGCATCCGTCACTTGATA
Organism: Plectropomus leopardus; assembly: GCF_026936395.1. Lineage (NCBI taxonomy): Eukaryota > Metazoa > Chordata > Actinopteri > Perciformes > Serranidae > Plectropomus > Plectropomus leopardus. The sequence goes on from NC_142180.1 coordinate 13,942,328, forward strand.
AACTGCACTCAGTTTCCAAAAAACAGCAGGTGGTAGTTCAGACTCGCCGCAAGAAAATCACCTTCCATGCTCATTCCAGTCACCCCTCAGGTACTGCAGGTCAGCGGTTTTTCAGAAAATGGGCCACGACAGAAAAATAGCTCCAGCCAGTTTTAAAACAATCCTCATTCTGTCATTCAGAGGGATATTTGCAGCTCTGCCAGAAAGTCCACAATTAAGGTCCAGCATACAAAAAACAAGACCAGACAAAAAACTACAATCACACAAAAATAGAAATTAGAAAATATGAAAAAATAGAAAATATGCTTCCCTCAGGAAACCACTTATAATCCTCCAACCCAGTGTTGAACACAGCATCTGTTAACTGCCAGTTCTCCTTAAAGCATTCAGAGCCATGTTTCATGTCTGTGTCTGTCCCTGTCCTGCTGAAATTGACTGTGTTGGTTTTTCTCATCTGTGCTTCAGTTCACGACTGCCGGACCACGTACAGGTCACATTTCATGGATGATCTTTGATCCCCCAGCCCCGAGTAACCAAGGTATATATTTGCATGGACCAGAACAACAACTGTTAAACTACCTGGCTTTCTTGGCTATAGTCACTCTCCCATCAAATTGTTCACGTTAAGGCTAATGAAATAATACTATTTTTTAAATTCCTCAAAACCTCTTGCTGTAAATGCTTGTCCATCTCACTTTTTTCTCTACTCCAACTAAAGTCAAACCAAGATTAACTTTAATCAACAAAGATAGTAGAGTTGATAGCATAGTTGTCCCTTAATGTTTTGACAAGCTGCTGTTAGATGTATATCTGTATGTGTAAAAGAGCACAAAAGCATCATCAATTTTTTAATCGCTGCAACTGTATAGGCCTTCACATACAGTGCAGTATCTATCTCATCTTAGTCTACAACCTTTGATCAAATACACAACGAGTTTCATTTAAATAACAGCCCGGCAGTAAAGCAATCACCCACTTTGGCAAATACATGCAAAAAGAATCACATTCTCATTTTCCTTCTTGTGTTACTCGACCACTTCTTTCATACGCCTCTCTGTGTCACAACTGCCATGTCTGTCTCACTGTACGTGCTGATTGTACCTACATAGGGTCTGATTACACAGAGCGGCAAAACACAGTACGAGCTGATAAGGGCCACAGCGACAACTCTAGCCCACATCGAGGACACACAATCCACCTTTAAACAGCAAGACATTCTCTAGGAGCTGTGCGCTTCAGAAAGCCGGCACTTGTGGCCGATGTACAGCATGACACTTGAGACTGCCTGTATCAAATAGCATTCAGCAAACACAAACAACTGCAGCTGAATACAAAATCTGTTTTTACACTGGTGCCTACTTTAGTAGGCCATTCAAAGTGCCTCTGTAAAACATGTGAAACTGCCTAGCAGCAAGTGGCTTCAAAAGCACTTGACTCATGGTTCTGTGTGGTCGGCCATTGTTTGCTTTGAAAGCTAGCACATTTTCACCGCATGTATGGTGGGCTCAAATAATTATTTGAGAGGATTTCTATGGACAGAATAGAAAAGGCTTTTGTTAGATGAACTGACTGATGGATCAAATAGAATTTATATTGGACAAAAATAGATTTGGTAACAATCCACAATATTACAAAGTTGATTTTTTCAATAACCTCACCACCTCTGCATCACACATCATTTATCATCCAATAGTCAACTGTCAAACATGGACTTGTGGATGAGTGGATCTTTAATTTAGGAGTGAGTAGTGTTACCACCATGATTCTTAAACTTTCAAATTCTAAATAAAACAGCAATCCCCCCATATTTGAACTGAATTACAAATGTACATTTTGCTATCAACTTGTGTCTGAAGCAGCACCACAGAACTCCAACAAATTAAAGACTCTGAACTGAGGGAATGGGAAATATGAGAAATTTCTACTCTATTTCTATGTCCATACTCTATGGACAGTCCCCTTACATCTTTGGTAGATTTTTTTGTGAAAAGTTAGCAGAACTAGGGAAACAAAGGTTTGTAGAAATATTAACATTTAAAGGACATTCCAACCTTATTTAAAGCTGCAAACAGTGACATGTTTCAACTGCACATCAAATCCAATGCCTTCTTGTGATATCAAAAGGTCGCTGGTACAACCAAACCCACTGACAATCAACACCCAACACTGCAGCTTTGTGCACCTTTAAGTCTCTTTATTGTTTTGATTTTCCAGCCTGCCCATCAAAAAACAGCAGAAAGCTCAAGTAATCCTATTCAAGCATGTAGTTTAAAGGGTTGATCTACACAGCAGCACTGTACAGACAAAGACAAAGAATCAAAGCTGCTGCTCTGGATCATGGAAACCCTAAGCAGAGCTGATGATAAAGCTGCTTGTCTGTGACTGAGAAAGACAGAACGAGAGGAAAAAAAGGTGAAAGGTGGACTATTGCACAATGTTTCTGTAAGCTATTCTTAACTTACCCAGAATGCTGTTTTGTCACTTAATCACCCGCCTGCCTGAAACCTGCGATCTTTACTTATAAGCTTAACTGAAAAGCCTGGCTCACAGGTAAACCCGTGGGACACTCAGATTGTGGGTCGACCCACACATCACTAAAAGACATGCTCTGAATATCATATAGAGCTCCTTCAAAAACCAAATAATGTATTTCTCTCTGTACATGAGAGCTGTGCCTTCTGCTTAGTGGTGGAAAAACTCACAGATGGAGTGTGATTCAAAGTTCAGCTAACCCATACAGAGTCACACATACACACGCATGCATACACACGCATGCACGCATGCACGCACACACACACACACACACACACACACAAAGCCATGCAACAACTTGTCATGAAAGAACGAATGACAATGACAGAATATTACTCATCCTGAATATAATACAACCACACAGTTTACACGCAAAAACACATAGTGACTTAAAATATCCCTTAGCTGGGAAATTCTTCAAACACACAAACATAAGAGAGGGGGAAAAAAGCAGAGACAAAAGCACTGAGGTGAGAGACATTTCCATGGCAACCACATTCGTAAGCCTGACTCCACCAATAAACTGTGACCTTATAGTAAGCCTGAGGATTCATAATATACCTGAGGCTATGATAGTGTTACAGTAATACTTTACTATTATTATTTTATATATTTAATTTCATTTTAATGTAATGAACTGCATGTGCAGGTATATTGTGTTTGCAACATATATGGTATTTTCTGTTTTACTCTCACAAATTTACTATGCAGAATTAGTCTAAAAAGTCATATGATTGGTATGGACCTTAACCTTTTTCATTAACTTACTAAAATCACACAAATTGCTGACTTTTTACTGAGGTGGATGGAGTATTTAATAACCAGTTGATTTCACTAAGGCCAAAAGTTCCCTATGGCCGCAGGATTCAGTTTGAGATGATTCAACAGTATTCTTAGACTAAAAATGTACTTAAAAAAACACCGCTGCCAATTCAAATGAAGCCATCTTTCAGTAGTCCATGTTTGCTGGCCATGTGAAAATGAAAGAGGAAAGGATTTAATCATGTAGAAGACAGACCAGGCAGACTGTTGTGATAAGGGATTAGGAGGTAGAGAGCTGTGGAAATGATCATTGGCATGAATGACTAATTGGCTGGATGGTGAGCAAAGTAGGTGAGAGATGAAAACAACAAGAGAGGAGAAGAGTGGAAGGTAATTCAGGTCAAATATGCCAGGCTTTTTTTCTTTGTCAGGCCAGGAATGAGGCTGGCAAATCTGCATATCCAAGCATGGTGAGGAAATGACCGGCCTCTCTCATACTGTGTTACTACTCATTACGGTGATCGGTTCGCTAGGTTTAGGAAAGAGCAGCAGGATTGGTTAGGGGAAGAATGTCAGTAAGCCAATCAGGTGCAGAGTAAGCCAGGTCATTCCTTCACCACCCAAAGATTCGCAAATTCACATAAGGTTGGGTAATTTGGCTTAAAAGTAATATCGCAAAAGTTTTATAATATATCACGATACACAATCTCGATATTTTGAGTACTTAAGTACTTTTTACAGCCAAACACAAAATCATTACATGAATTACTGTTACAACAAAGTTAAATATAGTAGCAAAAGTCATAATAAATTTAAATAAAGTCTTATTATAATATAATAAAGTTAAATAAATAGTTCGAATAATGTTGAATTAAGTTTTGTTAGAATTAAGTAAATCAAAGAAGAACCACTGGTACTTTAATTTTAAAGCATCCAGCTCATCTAAAGCCAGAAGTTCTTATATTTTTGCTTTGAACCTAAAGCTTCTGGTCAACTGTTAGCTGTTAGCAATATACTGTTACGCCTGCACCTTAAAATGTGAAGATCTATTTACTGTGAGCTGAAAGAAACTAACAGCTCTCCAGTTTTGCAAGTCGCACTGGTGCTCTGTGGTCGCAAAATGTTATTAATAGTCACAATCAGAGCTCAGCACATGCAAAAACACACGCCTAACCTGCTCACAATATCATTTACTTATTAAGAGTTAAACTGTAACAGCGGAACCATTACACATGTTGATTTATTCACGATGAGTTTGAAACAAAAGCTAACCAGTCCATATAGTAAGATTTGCAAACTGCACTGGTGCTTCATGGTCGCAAAATCCAACTAAATAGTGGCAGTCTGGAGCCCTGAAGACATAGAACAAACACGCTCACCTGCTCAAACGTTATCGCTCAGGAGGAAGTGGTTTGGATAGGCTTAGCAGTGTATGTGCTGTACCATATTTGTGAGTCTTTTTTGAATATATCTGTGAGAGGGAGAAAGCCAAGCGAGAGCAAGACAAATAAAATGTCGAGGAACGTGGAACAAGCAGAAATACATCAAGTACATTTGATATATCGCCTACCCCCAGTGTGGCATTCTTCAAGCTGTCAGCTAAACTGACTGCTGATTGAGTGAAGTTAACAAATTAAAAAAAAAATAAACTCCGTATCAAATAAGACTAAAACAATAGAGGCATTAATTAATCTTCCAAGAGTTAAATAAAAGAAATTCTCTACTCATCAGCACATTATGCTATAGTGGAGGTCAGGACACTGGGTCATTATTGCCAGTATTTATTGAATGAACATATCTGGCATCACTGTATAATATCTAGAGAACCATTTAGGTCAAAAAAAAAAGACTCACATTTTCATTTTTATATCTATAAATAGTGTATTAAGCTTGTCAAGGAAATTCAGTGGAGATCCTTTTTGGTATCTGAGCAAATGTAACCACAGAGAAAAAAAGTGTATTTAGCAGCAGTCGGTAGTAATGAAGAAAATAACTGCCCTTCCCAGGTAAGGCATTATTCATGATATGATAATCCCTCTATAATAATGCTGGCAGGTCACATGCAGAAAAAAAGATACTGCTCAGCTTGCTGCCGCCACCACCGCTGCGTTTGTCAATGCATGTCACCGCGCACTACCACCCGACATCGACCCGTGGGCTCCATTTCTTCATGGTTCCCCACAGGGAGCCGCATTGATCTCACTCTGCTCTCACTTCCGGCGGCTTTAATTTATGCTTCACAGGGAGCGACAAGAAACCTTTAGCCTCGACACCCAAACAAAATCTGTACCGTCATTCCCCACCAATTAAAATGATCTTCATCAATATGTGAATTGGCGGAGTGCAATGCATGTGCAAAATATTAGGAAAACATGGGAACACAGATAAGAGAAACCAGCTAAAAGTCACTTATTTATTTTCCTTCCAGAGAGAAATTTAGCTGAACCTACTATCCAATATTAGGAATATGTCTAATTATTTGCATACATACAAATATAATGTTTTTAATCATCTCCTATAGCTCTATACCAGAATGAAACTGAATCCCTACTCTATTATGTCCTTGACGCACACACCAGTTATAAAGTATGTCCAACTCAAAGGCCACCACTGACATCACCACAACTCGCGTGTGCAATGTAATTATCACCAGAACCCTTTGTGGGTCTATGCATGTCTCACCTCACATCCCTGTGAGTGCATAGGGCTTTAGGCCCGTTAGAGACCAAGTGTGTGTTTATCAGTGTGTGACTACATGACGCACATTGTTACGAGCAAACATTGCTGCCTGGTTGCCATGGTCAACGGCTGCAACAAAGCCGAGCTTCCAATAGCCTGTATCTCCTTTCCAACTCTATCTCCCTCATTTTCCTCGAGTCATTTGGGTTTTTGGCTCCCCCCTGTTGTTCTTCTTCTGTTGTTGTCTTCTTTTTTTTTTTGTTTTGTGTTAGATACTTCTTTTTTTTTATTTGGCTAATTTCTTCTCTTCCAATTTCCACTTATTTTTCTTCTGTTCGCATTGAAATCAATGGGTTTTTTTTTAATCCACACTCACAAACTACTGTTTAATATCCTCAATTTTTGATAAGTTATGTCATGCTATTATCTCCTTTTTTATCATTATATCTCAAGTATCAATTTTTGCATCCGTTTTTGTGTGCCGCTCCTTACCTGCGTCTATCTTTGTGTCTCAGGAATGAGCACTGTATTATGCGATGGCTTCCAGCCAGGGCTTTTAGCCTATTTTTATCTCGTCTGAGTTTGTCTCCCACAAATAACATCTAAATGGGCCATTTGGGATCTTTCTTTTTTTTTTCTATCTTCCCTCTCCTGAGTTCTTTCTTTGAAGTGTTGTTTATTCTGTCTGAACTGAGGAGAGAAACAGCACTTAGTGTAACAATGATCTGAGACGACATGGCTGGTATACTTTAAATTTAATTCTTGCTCATTTTCCCCTTATTCTCTACACTCAGCTGTCTCTCTTAAATTGCTCTCCCTCTTTCATGGTTGTCTATTTATGTCCATCCATCCATCAATTTTATGTACCAGTTTATTCTGTGTAAAGTTGAAGGGGGAAGACATTGGGCAAACGGCAGGCTATTGCCTTTTAAAGGGCTTAAGGCCCAAACAAGCCAAACTGACATAAGACAACTGGTGACGAAGAAAGCCGACTGTTATGTCGTGTCGACTTTTATGGCCAAGAAAAGTCGACACGACGGTCAGCTAGTTCAGACATTCTGTACCTGATTGAGATGACATAAATCTCTGTATCAGCAGATTCAGCAGTCCGTATTTGTCATGAAAAAGGGAAATCAGAAAATCCAAAACACCCAAGACTTCAGCCTTGAGCCTTTTTTTAGTGTGCTACAATGTATTAAGCACAGCCGTCTGTATCTATATAATCAGTATTGCAGGGAAAATGTCATCCAGCAGTGTAGCTTTGCTGCTTTGCTACAGCAGAGATTCTGGACCACTTCAGGCACTTGCATTACAGAAATGGGCAAGCTTTAGGAGAAGGATGTGACAATCAGATCCAGGAACTCCATCAACTGCCTGACAATATCTCAATATAAGGTCAGCAGTTTTCCAGTTTTCTGCTGAGAGGAACCTGGGCAACACCCTGCCTCACCATCTCAAGTCCCAGTCATGGTCTCTCCATATTCCTTTCACACAAGTTTTTGTTTCCACAAGCACAGAAGCTGCATTCATGCAGTGCTCCTGAAACCTCCTGAGCCTGACATCTTCCCTCCACATGGCTGATCTTCTAGCCAAGACTCTGAGCAGCCAATTGAGGCTTGACCATGACCTACTCAGATTTCATGTTCAAAACCTCCAGCAGGACACACAAAAAAGCCCCAATGAGGCAGATGTTCACCTTGCAGGTTTGACTTCAATTGCTCTAACCAGGATCATCTTCCACCACCTGATCCACCTCATAACAAGAAAGGGACTTCAGGTTTTCTGATACGAGGTGCACTTTTCCACACGTGCTGACTTAGCTTGACTTGGTTTTAATCAACACGTCAGCCCAGGATGGCAGGGATTTGCATCTCCATTACAACAGAGCTACCTCCTTGAAGGTGTGTTTTAACTGATAATGGGATTGTCTTGAGTAATGAAGTTTTAAAGCAGCAGGCTGGTCCATGTTATAGCCCCCCTGTTATTTTGCTGCAAGTGTTTCGCCATCACACAGCACGGTTGATAAAAAACGTTTAACTGTTGTAAAGCAGATATCTGAAGTACAAACAGCGACAACAAAGAGCTGCAAAAGCACAGATAGCTGAACAACCTAAAAACATCTCTGGTCTCCTGCACAGACACACAAGCTGAATCTCGCAACATGTGCTTGTTTCAGAGATTGACTGCGGTCAGCAAGGCATCACCACTTCTTGATTGGAGGCTATCGAGCTCACTTTTGGCCTGACTTTTGGTCCATGCCTGGTACGGGTTGACAGATTATTGGCATGGCTGATTATTGGGACAAATATTTGGCATTTGGCCGATTATCTGTATTGGTACTTTATTGTAATGATTGCCAATAAAAGTAATTAATTAAAAATTGCAAAGAAAGTGTCAGTATGGGAGGAACTTTTATTTTGTAAAACCTCAGGGAGATATTTTGATTTATTCATTTTGAATTAAAATTCTCACTTGACTTTATAAAAGAAAAGTTATCTGGGAACTTTCTGTATGGGTGAACTTTTCAGTTTTGTGTTGGAGTTTGTTATATTCCAAATTCTAAACATTCACAGAAAGATTTTAATTTTTTTATTTATTTATTTTTTTTGCATATCGGTTCCAAATATGATTGTTTGATTGATTGATTGGATTGATTGACTGATTTGTTTATTTAAGTGTCATGCACTTAATTGTGCCCAGCATACATGGTCTTATAAGACACTGACGATAACAATGCAATTTACCTCCACCTACCTCCATTAACCTACATAAGTCTAAGCCAGAGGATCCAATCAGAAGCAGTAGGCTATGACAGAGCTCCAGGCTCCCCTGGAGGTGCCAGGTTATCCTGTTTCATGGACCAGTGACATCACTGGTGACACCAATGTAAGGGGACCTACATGTGTTTGTGTGTACTTCCTGCATGCGGGGGGGCTCCTCTCTCTATGCAACCATTGTGTAGCTCGGTCCCACTGAGCCTTGAGGGTATGACAGTAGACTGCAGGTGCATACACACACAAAAACAGTATTGTGTGCAACCCGAGTCCGGGAATCAGATTCCAGCCTCTCTTCTAAACATTCACATAGTCTCTCTATCAAACACAAACACAAACACACACACACACACGCACGCACGCACGCACGCACGCACACACACACACACACACACGGGGGCCTCTATAATCACAATAGGCCTGAGAAGCATTGACAGAGAGCCATATAATTCATATGACACCACATGGGAGCAGACTAGAAGGAAACCTACCTCATACTGGTCTACCAATGACAAAGACGGGCCAGTCTTTTAGCAGCATCAGCACACAGGAGAACAGACCTCCTTTTCTTCTTTTACACCTCCACTGCTTAAACTCAACCCTTCCACATCCAACTCCTCCTGCACTCCTGGCTATTCTCCATCACTCATCTTCTCCCCTGTCCTCTCAACTTACCCTCCAGGATTTCTCCTGTTGTATTATTTAATAGCTAAGACTGCTCGTTGTTTGTGCAGCTTTTCAGCGATTGTGCACTTCAGAAAGAAAGAGGTGAATGTGCCACAGATGCAGCAGTCACCTCTAGCCAGTAATGCTGCAGAAACGCTTCAACATTTGATCAAGGGACACATTTTACCATTTAGTCCTGTCTTATTGAAAATCACTTGCCTAAATCACTGGCTTTAATCATGGTTTGCTCACAGTGCGGCAAGCTGCAGGTGTCCCAACCATATGGCATGTTGGCATTCACACTTAGTCATGCTTAGGAAAAGGGGAGGCTGAGAGAGAGATGAGCCCCATGAGTCCAGTGGTTGAGCAGCTCTTTGTAGGCGTTAGGGGATTGTTTCAATCTTTTGCTGCTGTCTGTAAGTCTGTATACTTTGCAACAGCATCCCTACAGCCTTCTGACTAAACACAGCCTGCATCCAAGTCTTAAGCCCAGCATGGCAAGGAATCAGTGGTCTGAAGGGATGAGGAAAAAGAGGGGAAAAGAATTGAAAGGACAGACAAGAGAGAGAATAAATGCCGGGATGTGAAATGTGATAGTAAGCAGATATTTTAAAAAATGGAAGCAAAGGAGCTCCTGACAAGCAAAGAATGTAAAGAGATCCAGAATAGACTGAAAGGAAAAAAAGAGATCAGAAAGAGGTGGAAAAAAGGACCTTACATCGCCCTCCGTAAAGCTCGTCCGGCTGAGTCACTCACTGCAGAGCGACCGCAGAGCTGAGCCACCTCTGGTCTGCCCTGCAATCATTTCACAGTGGAGGCTCTGATAAATTATCAAACAAGCACAGTCACAGTCACTACAGCAGCTGTGAGGCTGGCGCTGACACCACTGCCTAACAAGCCAAAATTGATACAGTTGCAGGCACATGCTAATGTGACACACTGCATCAGCATGCCGCAGAGCTGACTGGGGCACATTTCGAAACTGGTACACAAACTTGGAGTTTTGGGGGGCTTTTGGGGAAAGTTGATTTCTAGAGCTTGGGTGTCAATAATAAAACATTAATAGTGAGCCTAACTATCCCCTGTGGAAATCCACATCTACAAGCTAGTATCCAAAATACAAAGCTACAGCGTATGTAATATTCATTCATTGTCCAAAAAAAGACAAGTGCTTCAACTTTGGATTGATGTTTTGTACCTGTTCACTTTGTCAGCAAAAAAAAAAGATCAGTTTGTGATAAAGGCAGAAATTAGCATGATGGCCTATTCCCATATTCCACTTAAAAGCCAATATTTGCCAATGCAGTTGATGTGCCGATATTGTCATGCATCCCTATTTTTTAACAATAAAGCATGTAAACATATTCTAGTAGAACACAAAATTATGAAACTGAAAATTAGCATAATGCGGGACTTTAAAATATATTTTTCAATCACAGTACTGATAACACAATGTTCACATGCTAATCGATACAAAGCCGTGAGGAATAGCAGACGCAAACACCCTCTCTCTTTTCTTTGATGATGCTATGGGCTCTAATGAATTAATCAACACCACAACCAGTGACTGCAGGATACATATGACAGCACTTAGTCTGGCACAAAAGCCAAATAATGAGGTTGAATTTATGCACTTGCCATCCCTTAAAATCCATAGTGCAGTGGGGTAGACGGTGTTACTCTCAGACCAGCTTTGTGCTGTGATGCAGTAGACTCCATCACACAAAAAGCAATTTAAATGGCTATGACAGTGCAAGTGTGCCTCTCTCTGTAGCCTCTGAGCTTTAATGAGCCACAGAGATAAAGTGGCGCTAGATTAACGACCCAAACAGCCAAACTCTTGTCAAGGGACTTGTGGTGAGTAAGACAATCAACACTTCTTATTAATACCCACATAACTCCAGTTGCACAACATACTATGCCTAAATACTACAATTTAAGCCCTCTTCACGCTTGCTTTGTTCCACTTAAGCACAGGGACGAGGCACAACCACAAAAGAAAACTGCATGAGTGCTTTTCATGCAGAACCCACCAAGAACATGTTTTGACACTCTAGAACATCTTTGACATCTTTAAAACTCTTGATCTGTGCTTCAATTGCTTCCAGTGTCTAGAGTTAAAGGATAAATTTGGAAGATGTGACTGTTGTATCAAGTTTGGAGAGCTGAACACAATTTATCCAGTTGGCAGTGGCGCTCTGTCACTCTGCCTCTCAGCGTCACCTGTGTCCACAACGTCAGGGAGTAAAGGGAATAAGAACAGCAGGCTGAAAATGGTCTCCATCTGCTGCGGGGGTGTTTGATTCGATTATCTAAATGTGGACCTCTGAAAGGCTGGCTCTCACAAGGCCAAAAAAGAAAGGCCCACCACCACTCAACTGGATTTAACAGCAACAAATGTAATAACTGCCATAATATCAGGGAGGTGGCCTGTTGAGAAAAAAAATGAGGCAAATCAATGCTATTAGCCTGTTAGAAAACATCACTTGGGCTAAAATGAAGGAAAGTAAATAATTCTGTCAGTTCTGTGTTGTGAATTTTATGGTATGGAATGAAAGTGACGAAAGGAGAAGAATGAAGTAGAATTATGAGTGGAGTAGGAAAATATCATGAAAAAAGTCTATAAAACATGAAAAGTGTGACCTGTCATACTGTAGGATTATACATGGCATTTTACAACCTTGGTCTCATTTTCATGGCTTTGACCATTATTCATGTAATGGTGTGACTGCAACATGCATGCAGAGGCATTTGTAAGCACGAGAGTCCTTATCACTGTGTACAATGCACTTCCTCTAAAGGCTAACTGATAGTTGTGACTATGTTGACTTCGCTGTAGCTTGGCCTACGCAATTGTTTAGTTCCTGTGAAGGGCTGTAAAGTTTGACTGATTGAAAACACTCCAAAAACATGCATTAAACGTAGCTTAATAGTGACAATGTTAAACACGAGTACAAAATTAAGCTCCATTATAACTCACAAAGTTCACAGATAAAATATTTGTTCTTTGCTAGACATGTTTTTCCCATTATCAGCATGAGCCTCTGACATTTCAAATAGCATAAATTAGCCTAGCGGATAACATTTAACAAAGGTTTTTCTTACTATTTGGCCCATTTAAAACTTTCAAGGTTAAAACAAAAATATTTATCTTTGACTGAAACTATTTCCCTACTTATACAACAAGCTAATGTTATTAGCATAAGCCTATGATATTTTACGTTACATAAATCAGCCTAATAGCGAGCAGACTTTCCTCTACTTAAATATATCTGGGATAACGCACACATAAGATATAAAATGCTATATTGGTGTGTAGAATTGCATCAGAACCAATACAAACAATGGCCAGAACTACTAAAATAAGACCTCTCAAGCCAGCACAGATTCATTTAGAAGCTTATTTATAAACAGCATATCATGCCAGCCATGTCTTCATGTGAAATGACTGTCATATCAAGAATACGCCCTATGAGTCACTGCTACCGCAGGTGGTTGGCAGGCTTCTGAGTGCACATGTAAATCTGACAAGACACAAACTTGGTCCTGACATTTTCCAAGCTGGTGATGGAGCATAACTGATACGCAGCATCGGCACAGTTGGTCTTATTCTCTGCCATCCTAACTGCTTACCGAGATCCAGTTACATTTTTGTCACTTTTTAAAAACAGTACGATTTCTGCAGTCAGCAACCTGACTGAAAAACAAAAGCCAGAGGCAACTGGGTATACAACTGCCTGCTGCTGCCCCTTATGCAGCACCCAGCCCGGTTGAGTGCTTTGTGATGACAGATGAAGTTGGAGAGAGAGAGAGAGGCACATAACCCCTCTAGGACACATTTAGGTGATAAAAATGACAACAGTAAACAAGTCTGTAATTAAAAGATCGTCTCTTTTTGTCTCCCTGGTGGCAGGAAGTGGATTGCTTTCTCCACGAGTCAGGATAATTTACCCTTAGAGCTACAAAGCCACTACCACAATTTTAGCTATTCATAGCAGATGAGAGGAAATCTTTTGAGTCTTATTACATCAGCCGCTGTGCTAAATTTGTCTGCTGTGCCTCAGATCGATTTTACCCTGGTTCTAAGCAGCTGATTAGCTATCATCTTCTCTTGTGATGATGTGTGCTGCATGGTGTCACAAGTTGAGTTTGAACTTCCCTGAGAAAGTCAGTTTGATTCAAAGCCTTTTTTACTTTAGCAAAATGACAACGAGGCTAAACTGACTGCTGGCGTGGCTGGAATCACCACTGTCATTACCCTCACGACCATGACCCTCTTCAATGACCTCAAACAATTTCTGTCATTGTCATTATTAACCGTCATTAGACCCATTAAGGACGTTCAGAGTCACTGGCATTTATCATCTGCGTCTTCTCCAGCTCCATCACCCTCAACTGTCGCTGCATGTTGATGAGCAAGAGGTGTGAGGAGAGTCAGTGAGATGAACATGTTCTGTGTGTGTCCGTGTGTGTGTGTGTGTGTGTGTGTGTGTGTGTGTGTGTGTGTGTGTGTGTGTATGTGTGTGTATGTGTGTGTGTGATTTGTGCTAATGTGTTCCAGAGGGGTCTGTTGTTTTCGCGCGACACTCTCCGCCTGGACTCCTCACAAGGAGCACCACAAGGACGTTGGCAGATGGCGAGAGTTGGAAGGGGTCCCCTGTGCTGTACATCAGCTGCCAGCAGGCAGAGCAGCCTGCAGCCACAGGGAGGCTTTTTAGGCCACACACACTTGACACAAGGTACTGGCAGACAGGTCAACCTTAAACACACTACAGGGACACTTATAAGCACATGCAGGCACACTCTGATCACTACACATGTAGACACGAAGCCCAGACTGTGAGGTGGCCAAGACTTGCTGAGTTATTATTCATTTTGAGCCTGGTGTGACTTTTCTAGGCCAGCATTTGCAGAAGTGGAGTCTGGGATCCCCCAGGGGCAAACGGAGGTAGATGAATGAGGAAATGAGGAATACTCTACTTACAATAAGTTATTCATTAGACTGTTGTCGTAGGTTATGTCATCAGCGCTAAACCACAGGCCAAAAACCAGTCTCCACAAGGGGTTCAAAATGTTATCAAGTGGAAAATCCTGTCCTAAAACTGGAATGTTTTGAAATCATGTTTGTCCATGACTCAAGTGGAACAGAATGGGGGTAAAACAACATATTTATTCAGAAACAACTCTCAAGAGAAAACACTAAAAAACAAATTGAGTACTGTAAAACTTCAATTAATAGCTCAGGCTATTACTTACTTAAACAAAGAAACTCAACAGGCTTATATTTGGGACATGCGTCTATATAGGACAGGCTTTTATTTCCTTTAACACAAACCTGCTGCTCAGCAAAGAAAAGAATTACAATCAAATTTCTATATTTAAACCTCTCTTTTGCATTTCTCTTGTTTAGTATGTTGCATTACTGTCTTCTTTGGTGCTCATGGTTTCTGTAAAAATAGCTGAATAATTGAATTGTAGAGAATCTTACCAAACTAACAATGTATGTAGAATGTTTATATTGACAAAAGTTTCAAGATTTATATTTTTATGAGTCTCTAAAAAGACCCTGCAGTTCAAGGCTGGATCACAAAGCTTCTGAAAGGGAAATAATCATACCAGAGCCCTTATTCAGGTGACAGGATGGCTAACGATGGCCAAAAATAGAAAGTCTGTCCTCCACATGCAGCGTTACAGAGATATTTAAGGTAAGTAGCGTTATGCTGTATATGACATTGTTAAACCCAAATTTAACTTCTATAATGTCCAGTATGTCTGATTTTTCTCATCAGTCCTGTTACTTGTGAGACGGACTATTTGCATAATATTACATTTGAGATCACATGTATTTTTAATTTGAGGCATTCCATGTGCCTTAACGCACACAACGCTTTTAGGTAGAATGCACTCGGTGGCGATTTAGTTCATCCAGAGATAACGTGCCCCCATTGGCCAATCAATTGGTTGAAGGGGAGGTAGAATTTCAGACAAGCAAGATTTTCTTTGGATGAATACAGCCCTAACATTTTGTTTTCAATAAATAGTATCTCTTTCTGAATGTAACGGGTTAGCACTAGAAAGTAGCATAAAATGGAAATACTCAAGATCTTTTAAAATTGTAATAGCGACATTCATATTAGAGTAAATGTAAACACTGTTCATCTTCGGCAATTTCTCATGTAAAACTGAAAGTCACAATTTATTAAGGTAAACACTTGGTATGTATGAGAAAAATGATGAATAATCAACCTGAAACTTCGACTGAAAATGGCCCATTGTGATGTCCAGCAGATTCTTTTGTTGCTTTGGAAACAGTGACCAGGGTTTTGTTTGGACCCAAGGAACAAGGGCCAAACTACCAAGAGCCAATTCAATTTCCCCGGATGATTAAAGAGTCAGAAGATTGCTTTTGAGGGGCAGCAGGAAATTATGTTTGTGGTGTGTGTGTGTGTGTGTGTGTGTGTGTGTGTGTGTGTGTGTGCATGCAGCTTTGTCACGAAAATTAATAACTTAGCAGGACGTGAGTCCGTATTTGGATTCCAATTAATTTTCAATTAGCTTACTGGATTTGTATCAGTAAGTTTGTAAATCCATTTTCTTGCTTGACAGTCTGGCTCAGCAGCATGTTTGTTGCTCATGTTCATGTCATTAATACTTGTTTACTTCTTCTGGAATGACATCATACTTCCACACACAAACCAGTGAACTTAAAGACAAACTCTTGTGCTACTGAATGATGAAGTTAAAGCCAAAAAATAGGTAGGCCTTGCACCAAAACAGAAACACATGCTGATGAAAGATAAGTTATCTGGAGGTGCCCACATGGAATCAGTAAGACATTAACTTGCCTGTGTAGATTCACGCTTAACAGAGCTCCAACATACACCGTAAAGTGAGAGAAATGATTTAGATGATTGAGTGAATGAAGGTTGACTGAGAGAAAGAACTGTAGTTCTGAGCAGCTGATGATTTTTGTAAAAGCTCATAACTACACAGTGGAGATCTGTTGGATTTGCTTCTTTCTCGTCTTTGAAGAGGAGCTACAGTAGTGCAACAGACTTGTGCAGTTGTGTAGAAGCCACACCTGCAGAGTTAAGAGGATTTTCTTAGAAAAGGATTAACTGTATTGATCTTATTGAAGTTAAAATGATGGATGATGAGGACTGAAAAGAAAAGATACCATAACATCATCATGCTAATTTTCAAGCTCAGTTGATTTTAATGGTGTTATTGATGTGGATGAATTGACTTGGCGAGACCCTCACTGACTCACAAGACTAAGTCAATGGTAAAAATCCTAGTCAAACTACAATGTGAAATCCTCATGTTTTATGAAAAGAAACAAACTATAACGAGGACTGTATGTAATAACTTTGTACCTGTTTCCACTTAGAAAGTAGAAATGCTAATGTTAGCACTTATTCCAACTAGACATTTCTTTTCTTCATGTTATTTTAATGCCTGTGGAGTCACTAACAGCTCCCACACTCTCAGTATGTGTCACACATTGCTGTAAATGTGAAGTTGACATCATGCTGTGTTACATATTATGAACGGAAGCACCATCTTATGAGGGACATGCTCTGTTACCTGTGCCTGCTACAGTGTCAAGAAATCTGGATGAACTAATTACAATAAATAACATTGATTTATAAGACTTGGCAGCCCAATGCACTACCTCCTGTCACATACCCAGACACCGTAAACCATCTCTCTTTTGGACTGAGCTCCTACGCTTTGGCATCAGAGGTAACAGAGCGTGGTACCCCTATCCCACATGGCATGACGTACCTACATATGCTCTATAGATAGATGGGCTGCTAGCGTAAGGGTCCAGCATTCGAAAGGCAAAATGACCAGTCAAAACTCACTTCAGCGGGAAATCCTGAAATCTCAGAACCATGCACATTATTCCTAGATTAAAATGAGAGTAATGTATGCAGTAACAAAAAGAGTAAAATACAGAGTAACATAAAGAGCAATATAGTAACATATGATCATTTACAGAGTAATTGTTAAGAATAATGTTTGGAGTATGTATATAGTATTGTACAAAGTAATGAACAGTGTAATGTACAGAACAACATGCAGTTACATTACAAGTAACATACGCTGCAACACATGCAGTCACATACAGAGCACCACACAGAGTAACACATGTTAAAGTAATGTGCACTACAGTAACATGGAGTATCAGAATATTACAGAATAATGTAAAGATTGCTAAAATCACACATGAGCAATGGCTAACAACATCGGCCCCCAAGTGGCGAATGCCTGTGGGGCCATTTGAAATGAGGCGATATTTCATGTTTGCATTGTCATCATATTGCACCAACTAGAGTACAATGCCACTGGAAAAATGTATTACACAAGACATACGCTGTAGATTCTCAGCAAAAAAATACATTTTAGTTTCAGTTTGACTTCAGGCACACTGCTTTACACAAAGGCATTAAAACCGTCAGTGCAAAAATAAATCACCCACTGGTGGAAGGCTTCCAAACAACAACTACAAGCAAGGAGACAATATACCTGACAAACTGTTATCATGACACATAACCTGCTAACCCCTCATCCATCTCAACCCCATCACACAACACACACTCACTAAACCCCACGGTTCCTGCTCCTTTTGTTACCATGGGGATCAAGCGGTAGTCATCTGCGTGGACAGAATAAAAAAAGACAGTCCCGCTCTGTGCATTTTACTGTCAGACAGGCATACACACGCAAATACATCCACATCTGTCGCCCAGACAAACACAAAAACACTAATGGATTCAACACACACAGTGATGCTGCTCAGTGATTATTCCCTCAGGGGCCACAAGGTTCATGAGGATGACCATGAACAGTGTGGAAACCATCAGTCCCCTCACCTTCACCCCGTTACTGCCTCCTTGAAGATCGCACGTCACTGCTTTGCCACTAACATGTCACCCATCACACTGAGAGACAGTGGGGAGGTGTGATGGAGAGAGGGGGAGAGTGTGCGTATGCGGTCACTCACAAAATATTAACTATTTTTATACATATTAAAATTCCAGAGATGTATGTTTTTGTTATGGAAAATGAGCCCTTGACTCCATTTTATGTCATTATGCTCCACCCAACCCCCGGGACACACACTGACAGAGTGATTAGTGTTTAAACAGTGTATGGGCCCTGTGTGTCACAAGCAAGCCTCCGTACAAGACCACTCACAACCAGCCGTGTCTGATTTTTATGCCTCATTACCCCTACAGACACGCCGCAACCACTGTGCATGATGTGTGTTCAGATGTGATGGCAAATACATACAGATGAGGCAGAGAGCACATCAAGGCACACAAATCTTCTGATAGCGATTCTAATATCTACACACTGATAGCTGAAACAGATGAAAAATCTAAAAGTGCTTTATTTTCATATATTTAAATCTGTTACCTTCACTGAACTGACTGGGATCTTTGTTCCATAATGTTAAAAGAGTGCTGTTTGTACTTCGAAGGGCTGAGAGAAGTCATTATTGCAATAACATTATCATGAAGTCATTCGTGCAAAATTCAGGTTTACAAGTATATTTTCTGATAATGATAAATATCACACCTATGATCTACAAAAAAATCACATTTAAATAAAACATTAACATGATAAGATTGCATCTTAACGAAATGACCACGCTGAAAATCAATAAGCAATAAAATTAAATTGTGCAATAAGAACAGCCAATAACTATTATTTTATATTAGTGTTAAAAAATATTAAATATAAAAAACAATCAAAAAATACATTAACAAACCTAACTATTTCTGTTGGATGAGGCCGATGTGGCCAAAACCTAATCGGGGCACTATGGAACATCAGGCTGCTTTGTCAAAACCATACATTATGCTCAAACTGACACAAGTAATTATGGAACATTATCAACAGATATTATGACGTGGTATTTGCATACGACAAACATATATTGTCACATGACTAACACAAACAAACCACAAGTCTTATTAAACAGCGCTACGACCAAAAGGTGTGTGAACCTGCAGCTGTTTGTACTATAGCAGCACGTATACCTCTCCTACTGCAAAGTCTGCACCTCCGTGATTTTACATCATCCAAATCCCAGCAACATCGTGCGTCACTGCTGACACAGGACGCAAATGCACTCAACATTACACAAAAACACATGCAGAGAGGAAGAGAGAGAGAGACAGAGAGAGACAGAGAGAGACAGAGAGAGACAGAAAGCATCCTTGTGGAATTTTCTACAGAATATAATTAAAACCAGCCCAAACAACCCCAAAAAGAACTGGGCCAGACAGGGAAGGAGAGGAGGGGAAGGAGGTTGGTTGTCACAGATGAATAGCCATGCTTGAATGTCTGTGTGTGTGTGTGTGTGTGTGTGTGTGTGTGTGTGTGACAGTTTTAATGTAATCAGCACTACCGTACATCCAGTGCTGATTTATGAATTTAATGAGATAGCAGCAAGCGACTCACATATAACTCACCAGTCTATTCTCGGCTGTAGCCAGGTTTCTAGTAAAACAGTGAACTTTATGATTTCAATTTATTATGTTTATTATGTTGCCAGCTGTCCTTTTAGCGACAGCTGGCATCTGTGCTCTTCGCATGTATTGAGCTTATACAATCAAACACATGTGCAAGTTCTTTCCATAAAGAGATGCAATTTCAATACTTGAGTTTGATTACAAAAAATTCTCAGTTCATTTGAAAAAGCATGACAACATCAACTACAGATTGCATCTTTAGTTATACAAGAAAGCAATGCTATTTTTCAGAAATAAGTCCATGATGACAGCCCCTCTAATCAAGCATGTCCCAAAGAGCTCTGATAAACTTTCACACTCCTTCAGTCTCAGCGGGTACTTGGGCACTGTGGAAATTACTGGAAATATGTCATAAAGTAGTTACTTGACTATTTGCAATTCATGTAAGTGTGGATATTGGGAAGAACCGCCTGTCATCTTAGTGTATCATCATGGTCTAAGAGGTAAAGCGAGTTCCCTTGCCGACTATTATGAATGCTCATAAATGATCCAGATACATAAAGTAGAAGAAAATGAATGAAAAACTAAGCAAAATTACTTTCAAATAGAATTTTTTTTGGTGCAGTGAGCTTAATGCCTTTAGAGGACCCCTGTGGTGATGCTGACAACCATACAAGGGATGATGTAAAAGCTTTATTTATGACCTACATCAAAAGTACAACATCAAAGGAAAAATGCAGATTATAAGGTGTAAAGATGTAGGGTGGGAGTAGTAATTATGAGACTGAAACTGAAACCCTAGGATTGCATAATTATCAATAGAAACAGTGTTAACACTTTGATGTCAAAGCAAAATTATGATTGTTTCTTAGACAAACCTGTTCCCCTGACGCTATCACAGCTGAATAAATGCTGTTCAGATTTGGATCTGGCGTGTCTAAATCCATGTGGAAAATGCAAAAATATAAAATTCCATCAACATAACCATCATACCTACCAGAGAGGGATTATTCATTTTACACGTCAGTTGGGCTCTCTCCTGTAATGATTCAGATTATGAACGCGCTACTACACACATACACACTCATTCTATACTATTTGAATGTGAAGGCGAGCACGGAGTCCCCTGAAGCGGTCCCCTGAGATGAGAAAGTGTTTTCATTCTATGCTTGCTTAGTTAGCCTTCCCAGCCCGTTATCACCACTCTGCTTGCCTTGCTTCCAGCTTGCTGCCGGGGCTCTGCCACCCTGCACAGTCATTAACGCCTTCTACAGAGCAGCAGAGACAAAATGACTCTGCAGTGTCCCACACACAACCTTGCATGTCCACTCTGTTTACCTTACAGGTTATGTTCTACAAACAGGTCTACTGTGTTTGACCTGGCATCCATCTGATCTATTTAATTGTGTATTTACACTGCTAAATTTCCCACAAGCTGACACTGTATGCACAAAAGGATTTATGGTCTCTGGGCCAAAAACTGCACTGTTGACAAGCAGCAGTTGAGTGCCTCAAAATGTGACATCTCAGTTGAGAAAGAGTTTACTGTGTAAACACATCAGTAGTTTTTTTTAAGTGGTTCAATATTTCCCACAATAGAATGATTTTATTGAAAAAAAAAGTCAAGGAGAAATGACTATTGGGCTAAAAGAGACAAGAATGTACAGGGATGGGGAGTGAGATCGGAGTTCAAGTAGACACTCCTCACTAGTGACATCAATGCCTAATGAGTAAATTTTAGGCAAAGGAAAGCAACATGATCCCTGATTGGTACATAGTGTGATTGTATGCCTGTCTACCTCAGTGAGGGCAATTACACAGCAACATGGTCTCTAACCTGTGCAAGGATTTAGACACAGCACTAGAGCAAAACTTGCCATGCTGTATCAGACAGACTTGTAAACTCATTACACTCTGTTTCCATCTTCAGGCTGACATTGTGTCTGCTCTAGCCAATTCTTGTAGACAGGGATTCAATTTTCCCTATCCAATCAGAAACCACCGTATCTGGCTGAATCTAATGTCATTTTAAGTCCACACTGATGTGTAGCCATACCAACAGACCTGTTTTGGCAGGCTTTCAAAAGCAGAGCGGAGCAAAGTAAAAACAAACTACAGTGTTGGGGGATATTTAGGAGGCATCTTGATTTAGAACAGCCTCCATGGCAGCGCCTATCTTGTCTATAGCGCTTACCATTGTTGTTATTACTCCTATTTGGTAGCAGCACAGCGCTTGACAACAACGTTAGTCCCGCAATTAGTTCTAATACGCTAATTGAGTCCTACTGGGGCACTCATTGATTGTTTTTATTCGAACTGAGATACCTCTGTTTCATGTCAAAGTGCCAGAAAAATCACTCAATCCAAACTCAGGGGAGTGGGTGAATTCAAAAGCTTGAACCCAGGCAAGAGCAAAACACTTCAAAATCTTTACATCTGCTGCCATTAAAAATGATTTGTAATTTAAACA
The DNA here is from genome assembly GCF_026936395.1 of Plectropomus leopardus. Lineage (NCBI taxonomy): Eukaryota > Metazoa > Chordata > Actinopteri > Perciformes > Serranidae > Plectropomus > Plectropomus leopardus. The sequence continues at coordinate 13,964,698 of NC_142180.1, forward strand.
TCTAATAACATGCATGTTTTTCCCCTTGTTTTTTAAACTGTTTTCAATCTCAGCATTGTTACCATGAAATTATAGATGTTTAAACTTGGTGTATTACCTGGTCAACAAAACTAAGTTGATACAAGCTGAACAGGCTTTTTGGCTGGTGGCTCTGGATTATTTGTTTTGGACTGTTGTGTGTTGTGATATTTGTAACCATTCAACTTTGCACTGTGATTCATATGCATCTGTAAAACATGAAAATACTAGAAAGCAGCCTGTTATTATCTGTCAACCAGCAATGATTCCAACCCCCACGTAAACAGAGGGTAGCAGCGTTAGAAGAGTTAGATGGACTGTTGATGTAATTTCCTTAACTAAACGAGACGTCACGTTGAGTGTTATAAAAGAGACTCCACAAATCTGCATCTGTCCTGCAAATTTATCAGAATAATTCCTCTTGGAGCTGGAGCTAGTGCTCTAAATCATGGGGTTTAATGGTGTCGTGGCGGCTCAGATGACTCAGGCACATACTGTGTACCCGCCAATCTGGCATGCAACCTTTGTCACATGCCATCACGCTTCCCTCCCATCTTTCCTGTCAATCTCTACTGGCGACTACCAAAGACAGCAGAAACACAGAGAAAAACAAGCATTAACAGGCTTTAAGGCAGGCGGGCTAGCAGTAAACCACAAATAACTTTCTTCATCTACCAAAATTATGATTATTGGTACTTTTTCTGAAATGAATTTATTTTTGGGGCACAACACTCACTGTGTGACAGACAAGCAGGAAGAGCGGAGTGGAGGAGCAGGAAATACATAAGCCGCCACCACCCAGTCCCTCCTGGCCACCGCCAATTCTATATCCTTCTATTGATTTCAATTAAGATAACTGTTATTAGGCGGCATGCACGACGCGAAGTCGATAAACCGGTCGAGTAAATGTAGTGCGCTGATGGATTGGAGTGAAAAGCTGTAGAGTGAAGGCAGCCCATTGTTGCTGAGAGGGCCTGGGGTGGAAATGGGAGGAAATAGAGTGAGAAAGAGGGAGATTACATGAAATATCCTTTCAGCTCCGCCGCAAAGTAGCAGCAGGTAATGTGTTTGAGAGTGACAATCTATTTCATAAACTCTCTGAGCCGTAGTCTGAGGGAAGTCTAAGAGCCAAGTGGGGGAAGGAGACAAGAGTTTTCAACTTTAAATCCTCCTTATTTAATCTCTCTAGTTTTTCTCCCGAAGAGGATAGGAGTTGTTTGTCTTTGATCAGAATCAAATTCAGTGGCCAAGTATGTGCACACACAAGGAATTAGACTCCATTTGGTTTCCATTGCTCCCAATGTACGAATGCAGAATATTGACATACAGCTGAAATATAGGCAACAAAGCTCTTAATAAAGTTAACACACACACACACACACTCGCAGAGTACAAAGAGAGTGATATAACTATGAAGCAATATAACATATAATAAGACTTTTTTTAACAGTGGGGATGTGTACATGTTAAAAAAACAGTGTATGCATTTGGGTATGTTTGTTTTGCACATCACTGCTGTTTGGGGAAACTATTAAATAAAATAAAGTTTAATATAAATAAAGTTTTCACCTTATAAACAGCAATATAGTGTGGGTTTTTCTTTGTGCCCATGGTGTGTGTTTGTGCCAGCTATTAGAAACATCTTCGTGAAGATGTGTGAATAATGGATGCATCATGCATCAGAGAGGAAAAATAAAAGCCCATGTTTGCCTTGAATTAGTGATGACATTAGCGCAGATTCCACTCTGCTGCATGTGACACATGAACAGCACAGGAATAAGGAGGGAGTGGACCATGAGAAAATACCGGGGTGAGGAGAAAAGGGAACAATGTGCATAATAAGAACAGACGGGAGCGGAGGAGGAGTGCCGCGAAAAATAAGCCGAAAGAGGAAAAGAAGAAAGAAAGGATTTAATTATCCCAGTCAATTGTGGCAAAGTAAACACAACGGACACATGCCAAAATGGCCTGGATCATTGTCTGAGCGGACAAACACTCGGACATGATCAGAAAATGACACATTAATAGCTGCCCGTGAAAAAACAGTTTCAGCCTTGTTGCAAAGTGTTTAACAAACAATTAAATATCCCTATCAGTGCCAATATGGTAAAAGGAAAAAGTAACAGACAAGGAATTCTAAACTGGGAGGGATAGTTGTTGTAGCTTGCCATTTTGAAAGACACGCTTTTTTACTTTCTCTCCTTGTTTCTTGTCTTGTTTTAATGGAGGGGGATTTTTTTTTTATTTTGACAGTAAAGACATGACAGGAATAGAGGGGAGACAGAGAGAACCAGATGTGAACTACAGTCGCAGCAGTTCATGGTCAGCACCTCAACTTAAAGCCCACCAGGATGACCCATCTTGTTGGTTTTTATTAAAAAAACAGCTTGTTAAAATGACAATGTGTCGTTTTAAAAGGGTTTATGTGAGGGACAATTCCTTGGCTCCACACAATGATTTCTTGAAGTCTTGTCATCAGTGAGAGGTTGGCGACAAATTGTCTTTACACTTATGCTTTTTTACAGTTTTACCAACCAAGATTGGACATGTAAAATTGGCGAGCTTAAAAGATTTGAGTAGGTGGACTGGCAGTGACGCGGCCACACCTCATCATGGTGAAAAGGGAGCTGACCTAGAAGGCAAAGCTTTGGTCGGGTCACAGGGGCCAGCCATCTACGTCCCAACCCTCAACCTATGGTAGTGACCCAAAGAATAAGATTGAAAATACAAGATACAAGACATGCGGAGGGAGCATACCAAGAACATGCTGGAGAGGTCATTATATCTCATCAAGCCGGGGAACACCTCAGGGTCCCCCAGGAGGAGCTGGGAAGCAATGCTGGGGAGAGGGATGCCTGGATTACTTTGCTCTGCCTGTTGCCCCCGCAACCCAGCCCCTGATAATCCAATGACAATGTATGTTTTTACCTTTGGACAGCGCCAGATTAGCCGTTTCCCATAGTTCCCAGTCTTCATGCTAAATTAAGTTAACGAGCTTGTTGCATGTACAGACATGAGAACTACTTGAATCAAATCATGTATCTCCTTTCAAGAAAGTGAACTTCACACAGTGTATATGTTCAGGATAATTTTCTCTCAGAATTCTACTGGTTTAAACCTCTCACAAAAATTAAAGTCGGACCGTATAGTCTCAGGCACTTTTGGTCTTTAGCAGACAACCTGAAAGGCAAAGAGGATTCAGTGAAGGATCTTCACACATGCAAAAGGTTAAGCTGTGAGATGTAGCTAGGAGCAGAAACCAGCTAAGCCAAAGAAGTGATCAGTAAAATCAAGCCTTTAAAGTAACACTCAATTTCAAGAAGTCAAAATGTTGTGGTGTAATCCGGTGCAGTGATGTGCATATATTTATTCATCAGTATTCTAGCAGCAGAGGTCGGTACAATCTTTAATCAGAGCTTAGATTGGTGGTAACTGGGTTGTAAGAGGAGAACTTTACAGGAGTCAGAGCAGAATATTAATAAAACTGACAGCTTTTGACATTATCATCTTTGAATTACGGGTACACAAACACACACACTTTGAACAGGACATGCCACAACTTCTGTATGACTGTCACGTCTTTGTGGCGAATGAGTTCAGTTGAGAAATTTCAGTCTGAGGTGCTGATGAAAACTGAAGCGATGTTAGATGGCGAGAAAGTTACGGAAAAGGAAGAGTGACATTGCTGTACTTTGTGACATAAAAACATGCCTCAGCACCCCTCCTCTCCATAATCTATTGATGTTGTTTTTGCAACTTCTCTGCCAACCTTGAGACAACACTGAGCGACAGATTTGGGGATTTTGAGGGCTTTCTGCGGTGTCTGACGGCAGAATACACAGTGTATACAACACAAAGCTTGTGTATTTTGCTTTCCATTGTAGCAAAATAGGATTACACACACAAGGTTAAAGATGAAAGACTGGCATTATTTTGTAAACATTTTTCGGTTGAGCAATTGTAAATACATAGAGTAATGCTGTATTTTTCCCCTTGTAACAGAGCTTTTATAGAGCTCAGGCTGCTTTTTGCTTTCAACGGGATAAAAATATTTCCCTTAATAAACAATATTTCTTATTTCTTAACCGTGGCTTATTGCTGGTCACAGTTTTGCTGCAAATAATCAGAGCACAACAAATCTATACATCAACTTGCTGGCCACAAGAACCTGAGTTAAACTGTATCTGTCTGAGGCTGAATAACATGAAGCCACCCAAAATCTATAAAAAGATCTTAAGAAAGGAGTTTAAAACTAAATGACATGGACGGGAAGCTTTTTTGTTCTCATAATGCTGTTTGACTGGATGCGTTACTGAGACACATACAGTATGTTAATGTGTCCCCTTGTCTGTGTAGGTGAGTGTTTACATTAACTTCTATCATCATCTGCCCTGTAAGCTGAACAGCAGTTCATGGCTCCTCTGTGGTTCTGTACCATTGACCTTCAAATGCCAAGCTCATTGGCTTAGAGCTCTGTGCCTCCTGGAATAATCTGAAAGGTTACATTTGAAACTGGAAACAAAAAAAGCAGGAGGGCTCCTGGAAGACTCACAATTACTGAGTTAATGGGGACCAAAATAAAGCAAAAAGACAGACACTAAGAGACAAATACATAAACAGCTGCAGAGACAAGACAAAGGAGTCATGCAAAAAGGTCTTCAAGAGAACGTTAAGATTAAACCTAAAGAAAGACCAAACTCCAGAGCAGCAGAAAATACACAAATATATCTCTGATATATAGAGAATATTACTTTAACTGTTTTCCAGGGTATTAACTCTGTACACAAAACATATAAAGTTAGATTAATGCCATAATTTGGAAACTCATCCTCATTCAATTAGGTTTAATTACAGTAATAAACATTTGTTTTAGGGGCGATTCACATTAGAGAAAGGAGTTCCACACTTGAACTTTACAGCATGGCAAGAAACCCCTATTACTTGCCACACTAGAACAAATGTCCCCTCTTAGATACACTCCAGCATGGTGCACAACAGAAGAAGAAAAATGAAAAACTTTAAAAAGGAATAAAAATGAGAATTATTTAATCTGGTTTTGCTATAATGAAGTCTGAACACAGGACCTGATGTGATGATACAAGTTTTCATCTGACTTTCTGCTACTGTAATATCATTTTCATTACTTGGACCAATGTTAAAGTTGAATCTAGCATTACTTTAAAACTACAAATTGCTGTAGTGTATTTTTCGGTAAAGTAGCACCATCATGGTGTGCACTGTTGCTGTGTGAATAGTGGAGTGGAGTATCCAAATTATTTTCTCAGGTTTAGATATGAATATTTCGCTTTCCATTTATCAGTCCCTGTTGCTTTTCAACATATGTATTTAAGAGATGAATCAGTGATTTCCTTAACAATTTCTTCAACTTCTTGCATTTTAAAGTTAAAAAATATATATCTTTTGTGAGGTCACAGTGACTCTGACCTCTGACTAAAACAAATTCAAATGGATGTTTGTGCCATATTTGAAAAAAAAAAAAAACCTTACCGCATAGAAAGGGTTAACCCTTCTATTGCACAGAATGACTTTTTGTTTAAAAATGACATAAATTATATATAATGTCATTGAAAGACCTTAAAGATGTCCTTTTTTTAAAACATTATTATTATTATTTTTAAATGACAGTGGCTCCTATTTGGCTGGAGATTAAAGAGAGTCCAATGTTGGTGATGTAGGAATGTTTGTGTGTGTGCAAAACATTTCTCCACTGGAAAGCGTTCCTCATTAACTTCTCTATGAAGTTCCAAATAGATTCTCTAAATCTCTATATCTTCCACCCTAACATCAATCTATAGGCTTTTGGTGTGTATTTGTGTGTGTGTGTTTGCCTCTGTGTACAGTACACCTCTATATGAGTCTGTTTATCTGCATGTATGACTGCATATCTCTGTGTGTGTGTTTCCACCGCCCCCCTGGAATGTTTTCTGTATGAAGTCTCTCCCACATGCCGCTGAGTTATGATGTTTCCATCAAGTAGAGAACTACACTAGAAAGAAAGACCTCTCCCAGACTGTCCTGAGCTGGCCTCAGTAAGTCTCTGCTTAGTCCAAAGAACTACTGTAGGAGATAACTTGTCTCACTACTGAATAGGGGGCTGGGAATAAGGTGGTTCACTGGTCCAGTTTTGTGTTATGCATTGTTGGCTCAGTTCAAGTGCATTGGAATTTAAACAGTAATGGCATCTATTTGTGGCCTCTAGAGGGCAGAGGAACTTTAAAATTATCTGAAAGGTGGTGACCGCTGACATATATTAACTGGAAATTTTGGGGTGTTGGGGTGCTATTATTGTAACTCAGAAGGACCTAATGGCTCTAAAACGGGTGGTGGGATGTTCCTGCATTGTGAAATGAGGTAAACGGAAAGTCTTTTATTTTGTCATTAATAAACCTAAAATTACAATTCTTCTACTGACACAAATGTTAATTCCATCAGAGCAAATACAATAAAAAAGAAACACACACACACACACACACACACACACACACACACACACACACATCTCCCTAATTAGGGATGAAAATACCGAAATTATCCAGGGTTCCTCAAGCACAGTTAACTATACCTTAGATGTAGGCAATTAGGTAATAGGAACAGGAAATATGAATTTATATCAAGCGCATATAAACAAAATGATACAAAAAAAATAAATGATGTTCCCCTTTTTCTGTATGGTTGCTCACATGGTTTTTCTTTGCTGTATTTTTTATTATATGAAAAGAAATCATTAATGGTGGCTATGACAAACAAACTATACAAATACCTGTTCTAGCCATTCACATTCTGGGTGTTGGCCACCAGGGTCATTAAGGAAGTCAGACCAGTTTATGAAAAGGCCTTTCACAGTTTGTGTGTGTATAAATCAATGTGACACTAACTAAACAAATGCGGCTGGAGAGCAGGGATAATGAACAGAAATGGACTGAAGGCAAACTGATTCTTAGAGAGCGAGAGAGAGAGAGGAGAGGTTGTGAGACCCAGGTTAAATTATGTTTTATGTTCATTTTAACCTTTTTGAGGGCCTTTAACAGTTTATATACCTTTGCGTGGTAGAAAAATTGGCCAAAATAACATCAGTCTTTCTTACATGGTTACTTCCCGTAAAGCATTTTTGTTCTCAGTTACAACCTGTTAATACCTGAAAAGTGTTTGGCCTATGGAAGCTGTGTGAAAACACATTAAACTCTTTATTACATCTGTTTCTGGGAGCGGAGACATTTCACAGCCTTTATCCCAGACTGAAACAAGATCATCAGGACAAACAAACAGTTGCCTTTAGGGACACAACGTCTAAGATGCGTCAATGTGAAGTGGGACACTTGCAAATCTGAGAGCAGCCACGGGTTATCTGACAAATTCAACACACCCATGGGTACCCACTCAGTCACTTGGAGCAACTGTCTACATATGGGGACAGGAGATAGAGGGTGACTTTTGGATGTGAATATGGTGCCAATATTTCATTGCCAACATCCCAGCATGGATAAACACTAACCACATGGCACTCCTTGACCCTCAGGTTTCAGTTATTTAAAACACACTCATGCGGAAAAGTGAGCAGTCAGGAAGAAATGAGTGCTGGCATAATTTCACCCCAAAGTTACAGATCATTGTTATTGAACAAAGGAAAAGATAACTTAATGTGGCCGATGTGGGTGCAGAGATCACACGGACACATACACCAGACCCCTGCAGATAGGGCAAACACACAAGCTGGCAGACAGTCACTAAGCTATCCAAAATGCTTCAAATTTACTGCCTCCTGCTTGTGTTCATCTGATAAAACTGAAACAACAAAGAAAACAACAACGTGTTGAATTAAAAAGCATTTTACTCCAAATGCAGGTTTTAAAATTAGTGCTTAAAATCTTACTAATTCCTTAGGTTTCTATGAAAAAAGCTTCCGAGGAGCAATTTCCTCTTGCAGAACACAACAGGGAAAATAAACTGAGGAAAGTCTGCGAAAAATGTTTTGGCTGGTTTAAGCAAATATATTTCCTTTTATTCATATACAGTATGTAGGCAAGGGACGTGTCTTAGTTATGGTTGCACAGTGAGTGCAGTGTACAGATAAACATAAAGCAAGGTCAGTAAAAGGATGCACATCATCCCACAAGTAGGAAACAACAGTTTGGGGACATACAAGGTAAAAGAATGACTGTCAAACTTGCAAAAAAATACTCAATGCAAGAGAAGTGCACTGCATGTCCAGAGTGTATAGCACTTTTCTAGTATAAGCATAGGTCATTATTTCATTTAACTTAGTAATTAATCTAAATGAGCTGATTCTAGTATGTTTCTCCTGCCCTAACTATTGTATGTAGGTAGGTCATAGACTCTATGTACCTCATATACATACAGTAACAAGGAAACTGGAAACAAATTAGTTACAATAGAAGACACCGTATTCTAAAAAAAAAAAATCTTTTAGTTTTGCTCATATCCATTATTACTTCGTATTTTGTTAGTACCCATTGATTTTTGGATTCAGCGATGCTGTTTTATTTTTGCTCTTAAGTAAAAGAAAATTTCACGAGTGGTGGAGAGCACGCTTACCAAGTTTAGAGAAAAACAATTCATTTTCACAGTCCACAAATTGTTGTCAATAACAATTAATCAAATTTAGATAGTGTTTCAGAGTAATTATAACGACTGGATTATTATTTTTTTGAACTAAGAAAATACTACTTTACTTGGGGCATTGATCAGAATTACTGCAATTTCAATGCTACCTCAGCAGACCAGAGCTGGAATGTAACTAAGTACATATACTCAAGTACTGTACTTATATACAAATCTAAGGGACTTTTACTAAGGGACACTTACTCTGCTGCACTTCAGAGGGTTGTGATGTTGTGCTTTTTACTGAAAGTATACAGATGCAGCTGTAACAGTGATTTGATTAATTAAAAAAATTAAATGGCAACTATTATTATAATTTTGTTGAATTGAATAAGTCATTTTTCAAGCTTCTCATATATACTGTATGTATGAGGACTGAATGCTTTTTCTTTTATTATTTGAAATATTTTGATATAGTAAATGTATTTTAACCCTTCTCCATACGTAAAGAAAGAAAGAATATATTTAAGTCTCTAGGAAGTTCAACATTGTAATTAATCTGGAGTCCAAACAAGTAGGAGTAAAATCAGTACAATTCCTATCAGTTAGCCCAACAGTAAATCAAATGTCATATTAGCCACACATCAGCCTCAGATAGGCTTGGATGATATCCAATTTTTCCATGTTCAACTGTAGCTAACTGGGGTTTTTTTTATAGTAGAAGCATTTTTTTCACATTGCTTGCAAATATCTAAAAAAAATCTTTCAGCACAAAACATTGGTAAAAACAGTCACCATTTTGACTAAAAAGGTCAAAATAATAATGATCAAACTCCAGTACATCTTCTATTTCCTCTTTCTCCTCCGTATAATCTCCATGGTTTACTGTGTCTCCCTCACACACACTTAGACACACACATAAACAATGCACACAAATCCTTTTATCCCTGAGCACAAACTAACACTAAACCATTCAGCCTCTCTACAAGTCCAATTTTATTCACATCAGTGCACACACGCACAGAGACACACACACACACGCACACGCACTGCATCTCACACTGAATATCAGAAAGTGTGTGGGTGGTGGTGTCCCTATAGGCCTAGGCTGACAATGAGTAAAGGAGACAGAGATGTGCACACACACTCACACACAGGCACAGATGGACCTACTGTACATGCACCAAGTCACAAACTCCGATGCTAAAACGTATACACATCCCTACGCTCTGCACCGGTGTACGCACAAAACACTGACTAACGAGCAGTACGGATAATGACAACACTGAGAAAAAAAGAGGTAGATAAAGATGACGACAACAACAGTGACGACGATTAAAATGTTCCGTGTAAATGTGTGACAGCGTTGCCAAAATCTTGTTTATCACATAGCAGCGCAGCAGATCTTGTTGTACCAGAGGATCGTGATTCAGACTGGGAGCCTTGGAACCAGACAGTCGACAGACACAGATACCCTGTGAGTTCGATGAACTTTGTGGAAATATGAACAATTAGTCTCTGTTCACATCCAATGGCTAGAGGTGTTACAGTCAATTGTACAAGTAATCAGATCAGGTGATTGTACTCATAATGACAGTATGATTTAGAGTTTTACAGTGTGTTGTCATTTGGAAGGTGAGATAGATTATGTAAATGCTTTAGTCTCCTACAGCCTTTTGTTCAAAAGTTAAAACTTTGTGCTTTAGTTTCCATTAGATAACAAATATTTTACAAAGGGGTGTCTTTCACTGTGGCATCTAAACTGGTGGTTTGCAGATGAAATGGTTATTCCTAGAAGGGATTCTTTGAAATATCCATCCCCAGCTAATACCTCAAGCTATGTGTCTTTCAATGGCTGAAACTCTGTGGCGTCATTTAATATCTTTTTTATCAACAAACAATAGAGTCCAGCTGGACTGTAACTGGTTGCCAAAGACACATGGGATGTTGTTTTGTTGAGTAAAAGATACATATTTGGATTTTTTGGTAGTGCAAATGCAAGTGAGAAAGAAGACAGTTGATAGTCTACACACCAAATGATTTTTAGATGAAAAGTAAGACTAATCAACCACTTTTAGAGGTTGACCAATTACTGCACACATTGCTCAGTATAACACAACTCAACAGCACCACAATGTGCAACCTCCAAAATGGACATAAAGTTGAATCAACACCTCTCTGAAACGATTCCAAGAAAACCTGAACATTATAATGTTTGTGTAAGTAGGATTTATTGCAGGGCTGTTGTATGAGACTGCAACAGCATTAGCTACCGAAGGGTCGGGTTGTGCAGAACCATTTTGTTAAGACCACACCTGAAGAGCTAACTACTTATCTGAATGGCCACATGTGGCACAATGAGGGGGGTGCTGTATCACTTAAATATGGGGATAAGTACATCACACATCTCCAGACAGTCTTTCCTGGAAGACATTCATAATGTCCCACATCAAAAGGGACAGAGATAGTTGAGCTCTTCTACCATTTGACAAGCAGTTCTAAAGAAGCACACTGAGTCTATTACCATTTTAGTCTCTGCCAGCCCAAAACATAACCGCACCACCACCGTAGGGCACTCGGACAATGTTGGCATTAGCAGACTGATCGCCCACATGCCATTCGCCCTGTACAATGCAAACTGGAATTCAAAGCACTGCTAAAATTATAGGAATCTTAAAGAACAAATGCATGGCACTGCACAGCTGAAAAACCTGGAAACTAAATTCTAAAACTTACACAGTTTTAACAGCATTACCTAAAGAAACCAAGAGCTAAAACACAGCGCTAGAAAAGCTGGAAGCTAAACTGTAATTCATTAACTGAAATGACTGAAAGAAGAAATTATTTGTACTTTAAAAAGCATATCATTTAGGAAAAAAAGTTGAATACAAGTATGAATTGTGCTTAAAGAGCATAACATTTGGATGCTTTCTGTAGATGAAAGTATGCAGAAGCAGTCAGCGATCAAAAAATAACGGAAGAAGTATGATTACTTTGTGATATGCTTAAAGCTTAAATGAAATGCTGTAACCCTAACTCTTAACCCTGAATAAGCATTCATACTAAAACACATTAGATGTACTGGCTAAATGCAGTTGGTATTTAATTTTAATAGTGATGCAACAGGTTCTTATCTGATTCATTAGGCTAAAAGTGACAACTAAGAAATGTGCATAATGTATGACAAAAAAATAAAAACGTTAAATGGGTCACCAAGTAAATGTGATGACAAATGTTCTTTCCTGCTCAGCCGAAACAACTTCTGAATAACTTCAGCTACAGTAACTTCAGTTTTCTGATGCAGCTAGCCTGCGCTCATTTGATAAGATAAGCACAATGCAGCTCTGCCCCGCTTCTGCATCGCTGCACACTGTTGCCCGGCTGAAAAAAAAAAAGGATGCTGCCACAGTTCCTTTCAGTCAATGTGACAGACAGCAATCAAGTGGAGAATAATCGCCTCTTCTTTCTTTCTCAAAGCAGACAGAAGGAGAAAAAGCAGAGAGAAAATGTATTGTTGCGTTCTGCTTACTTCAAATGGGGCTTTAAAGCTCTTGGTATTAATGAATGCTTGTGCTTTTTTGAATGAGCTGAAAAGAATATACAGCTGGTACTACACACACACTCATGCACAAGGCACAAACACACTCCATCATGAATAATAGGCTAATGACACAGCTGTAGTCTCTCCAAGAATAATGAAGGTATGCAAGCAGACCAAGAAGTATGTGCATGTCGTAATCTCACGCATCCTCGCTCACTCACACAGCAAGTAATATGTTAATGACAAAATTCATAGTCGCAGCTGCCCTAAAAAGTAGAGTATGAACAGATGCATGGTCCTTCCGTGCAGCACAGAACCCCATCCACCCCCTCCCAACTGAAATGGCAACTAATTGCTCTTGTCCTTTGGAGTTTTATACTCTCTCCTGCTGCTTCTTTCTGTTTTTCTCCCCTTACTCTATCAGAGAATGTTAGTGTTTCTATGAAAGAAAACTCAATTATATCTTAAATTACTAGTGCTCTAACCAAAAAGAGAAAAAAAAATGAACTGACAAAAAAGAACAAGTTGAATTCCCAGCACCCCCTACCATTTTCCAATGCAGCAGCATTGACTTGGGTGTGATAATAAAACACAAAAAAATGCCGAGGAATGTCAGCTGTAAATTATATGCTTAAATAAAAGAGACAAGGCTTTTGCAGCATCCGAAATTTCATTACAAATGCCACATTATCATCGAGGATAGGGGGTTATAGAAAGAAGAGCAGCAGGAGGAGGAGGAGGAAAGGGGATGAGCAGGGAATATAATGAAGACAAATGGGTTTTCCAATGTTTCCTGAATGCTAGTGCTAAAGGCCGCATGTTTTCCAGAGACCCAAGGACAAGTGCCTGCAGCACTATAATGACAGCACAAATGCTGATTCACAGAGCCAAGTAATTCCGATACACACACACACACAAATCCATTACGTGATATTTAACTTTACGATTACCAATGAATACACTGACTTCCCATAATGTGAAAAGCTGCTGTAATATTGTTGATCCCACTAAAAAACAACCCCACACTCTGCAGCACAGTATGATGCCTATTCTATATGTACTCAAAGCTGCTGTAATCAACATTTTTAGAGAAATAATATAACAATGATGCGATGTAATGTAAAACGGTTGCTACATTATTGCTGATCGCACTGAGAATCAACACCACTATTTCATTAATTTAGATATACTTGGGTTTAGTAATCTCAAGACTGCTAATATACTGAGAAAAGCAATTATTTATCTAACGGTGCGTACCCACCAAACGCGATTAAAAATGATCGCGCCTCAAGATTACATACAAAGTCAATGCAAAGACGCGATTTGACGCCTCATTTTGCCGGGCGACGCAATGGACGCGATTGCGCGGTGCGTTGGACGCGATTGCGCGGCGCGTTGGACGCGATTGCGCGGCGCGTTGGACGCGAAATTCGCGGCGCGTTGGACGTCCAACGCCTCGCGTCCAACGCTCGAGTTGAAATAATTGAACTTATGCGGCGTCGTTGCGTCGTCATCGACGTGCTGACGTATGGACGTCCTGGTGTTCCCTCGCAAAATCTAATCAAACCGCCAGAAACAATGGAGGAGCAGCTTATCGTCGCCATCACCGCTCACCCAGAGCTGTACGACAGTTCCTGTCCCTTGTTGCAGGAGACGGTGGAACTCGCCGAGCTCACGCCGCCTCCGTAGGGTAGCATGCACCCAGAACTGACGTCGGCGCCTAGCCCGCAAACGACGCTGGGAACTTCTCCAGAGCAGGTGCGGTGCAGCGATCGTCAACGAGAGAATGAAATGGCGGAAGAAATGTTGTTGTTTGGGCGGGCTCAATGCGCGGCGCGATTTCGTCGCGCATCGAGTCCCATTTTGGGGTTTTTGTACGAGCGTCAAAACTGGAGCGTCCGGCGCGACGCGATTTCATTTGAGGCGCGATGAAATAATTTTTATCGTGTTTGGTGGGTACGCACGGTAAGTCTTTTACATGTTGAATAAATGTACTGGACACCTTAATAATCCTGTTTCTGTTGACAAAAATAAATGTATTTTGAATATTTAGAAAAAATAGAGTTCAGGTAGAGTTAGGGCTGCACGATATGCAAAGAAAAAAAGTCATTTTGCGATCATTTTGATTGACACTGTGACTGCGATATGTGTCACAATAGAAATTTGGTGGTCATTTTTTGCATTTAATTTTCACTGAAGAAATATATTTAATGATGATGATGTGATTTTTGCTGGGGTCTATATCAAACAAGCATGTTTCCTAATGTCTGGAATAGGATTTTTTGAGGCCCTTGTGATTTAGACATTGCACTTGGCCATATTCCAATTTTGATAAGATTTTGTTTTAAAGTGCAGCACTATTCAGAATTTCACTCATGAAATCCTGAGCTCTTTTATGGAGGGTAAAAGAGGAACCGTATCTTCACTTATAAATTGCATCATTATCACCTCTCTTAAAAAAAGTAAGTCAGACAAATAAAGCATTACTTTAATCATCATGCAGTGCAATTATTAACACTGTGTTCACTCCTCTTTCTATGGCAGTCTCTCATTTTCTCTTGCTCTAAAGGTTCTGAGGTGTGTTTTCACTGCAGCTGGTTCAAATATGTAATGAATATGGAAAATAAGTGAAACAAACAAAAACATTAAGCTCTCCTGTACAACAGGAGGTCAAGGGCATCAATTTGGATTTAATAATCGTCTTTTGTTCATACAATACTGACATTTTAGACACCTCAGGTAAGAGTTATCCATCTACCTCTGTATTCTTTAGGTTTTACAAGTGATGAATAAAAAAATACAGTATTTCATTTCTTCATCATGACCTGTACACTCTACGCTATACAGGACTGCATTACTGCTTTGCTAGAACCTATATGGCTAAGTGCATGATGGCAATAATGGCGAGCAATGTAACTCATCAGTTAAATTCAAACTGACAGCAGTGTGAGTACATGGTACAGTATGTTCGTTACACTAGCTTAAAGCAACCACCAAGACGTCCCAGGGGAACAAGCGCTTACCTTCCCATCAGCCCTTCACCACTGCATGCATGGTAACTTAAGGAAGCTGGAGCTAATCAAGCAGTTGTATTGCTCTATATGAAATTCAGGAAACCCTTATCTGGCTTTACTAACAGCGGATGTAGATGTAAACATACAGCCAGGGGAAATTGTGTTATGAGTTATGAAATTAAAGTAAGCAATCTGAGGATTTAATATGCCATGTCTGTCATCTACGGTCAAAATGTTTAAGGTCATGAAACATGTCACCCATGAATTGCGACAAATTTCCATTCCTTGAATCCCAATCCTGGCCAAACTAACTACATACAGACATGTTAACATGCACGGAGGCAAGCACACATATACACAACCCTCAGCCGTCGTACTCCTCCACCCATCCGTAATAGTTAACTTTCTGCTCGGCTGGTTCGGTACAGGGAGATAGGGGAGAGAGATGAAGGGTGCTGAAGCGAGTCATGCAGTATAAGAGAACAAAGAGGAAGAGGAGGAGAGGGGAAGGTAGCCTGGTTTTAGACCTCTGCTTCACCGCCCACATCACCACATTATCAGGGATTCAGCAAGGACCAATGATGTTCTTGTGAATGGCTGTTTTGTGTTCGGAAACAACAGAGCCAATCCCAACCTTTGTGGGCGGGACAAATGCAGGCGATGTAACAAAGCTGTGCCAGACTCAGACGGACTGGAAACATTGATGTTTCCAAATGGAGCTCTGCCGCTGACCACGTATATCACCAAATTCTCAGGACTTCCTAAACTTCATGTAAGACAATGCTGGCTACGCTGGCTTCTACCAGGTGGATGGGTCAAACAAACAAACAAACTCTGGACGGTCACCGGGAAGCCTGCTATTTGTGTCCCGTGTGACGTAGTGTGCTAGTATGTGTAGCATGCTATGTTAGTAACATATGTCATGTGCCTAAACCTAAGAAAGTAAACCTAAAACCAAATTTTTTTTAGGGAGGTTTCAAATTTGTTTGTTTTTTTGTTGTGTGCATTTAGAGAGCAGAAACTAAATATTTTCTGTGAAAACTGAAGTTTAATTGGAAAAGAGACGATACGTGTAACAAATGTAAATTGACACACCATCCCTTAACGTCTACAACTGATGTCGAAGAGGTACCTAACTAGCGCACATATTTTGACATGACGGTCCACTTGCCAGTATCTGATGAGTTGGAAGTGAGAATGAATAAGAAAAAGCTAAAGTGATATTACAATATCCAACATCAAAGCTGATATCGAATATTGATATAAGCTGATATCGAATATTGACAATATTGAAATGTTGCCCAGAACAAACTGACTTGAAAGTGGAAGCAGGACTAACATTTGCTAATAAATTAACATATTTACTGAAGGTAGCTTGCAGACTTTTTCTCTCTGTGGGCTAAAAGGTTAGCACATTAGCTGGTAGCTGCACATCAAACAGGCTTAGTATATATCTTGAGCCAATTAAACACAGCCTTGCCTTTGTTTCTCTGTTATAACACCGTGCCCTTAGGTGTCCCAACAGGATAACAACAGCCTAGATTCAGAAGAGCAAACTCTCATTTAGCAACATGGAAGTCTTTGATTCTACTTTTGTTTCTTTTCCTGTATCAGGGTACCACTTTGTCTCTTGCTTTACCTTCACTGAAAAAAAGCGAACAAAAGGCTACATTTTGAAAGACAATACTTTATACATGCTACAAACCTCAAAATCTGTTCATCGGTGCAAAACCAGTTCATGGGGATAACGTGACTTTTCCACAATTTTCCACAATTTCTTTCTTTCCACAATTTGCAGAACATTATGTAATTGAAACACACACAAAATAAAAGAGTAGAAAGAGATGAGGGTACCCTTTTTTACAGAGGAGGGGCTACATCTATATGACGTTGCTATTTACTCTGTAATGAAATAATCTCTCTTTTGTTTTTCCGTCCGTCTCTTACTCAAGTGAGCATTTGGCGTAACAACATTGGCTGCAGCAGCAACAATAATCACGTCAAGCCTTCCCTGACGTCTAAAGATGATTTTGGGTGCGTCACAGAGGCAAGCAGAGAAAGAAACAAATCAATAGCAGACAGAGTGCTGGACAGAAAAGGGTGGTGAGATGGATATTTAGGTTGACATTTAAGCTAAGGTAAATAACACTCTGTGAGAGAGACCTCTGTTTGTTTTTGCCGGGGCTGACTCCTCTGTGGTAAATGAGGTCTGTTTATCTGTCTCCCTCTTTCTATATATACAAGGTGTGCATTTCCTTCCTCCTACCTCTTATCTGTCCCTCTAGCCTTCTCTGGTATCTCTCACATCTGATGGATGTCAACAGACAGGAGGCGGCCAAATTCAACAGAATCTCAGTGAGCACTTGTTTCTATTGTAGCTGTAGATAAAGAAAATGCCTTATATGTTTTACATATCACAGGTATGTAGGTGTGTTTATCTGTAGGTGGCAGGTAATTTAGTGCATATAAATGTATTTGGATTTATTCCAAATTCAGTTTCTTGCTGTCTTTTCCCCCATTTTAACCGTTTCCCTTCTTCCTATTCCCGTGGCAATGTCTCCCTTTCTCTCTCTCTCAGTCTCCTTAATGTGCTTTTTGTGTGAGTGGAAAATAGAGCGGTCATACTCCTCAGCCGGCCATCAAACATTTAACATCATGTGGTGCTTTGGAGAGCAAAAGAGAGAAAGATGGGAGAAAGCCACAGAGAAAAAGGGAGAGTGATGCCTACCAAGGAAACAAAGACCGACATGGAAAAACACGAGAGAGAGAGAAAGGACACAGACAGTGAAGAAGTCAGACGAAGAAAGGAGCAGACAGAAAGAGTGAAACTTAGGAAAGACACACACAGAGACGGACAAAGGGAGCGTAAAAGAGACAGAGACAGACAGAGAAAGAGACAAGGCAACAGCCGAACAGCTCAGACAGAAGAATCATTGTCTCAGTGCCAGTAGGTCAAGAGTTCACCAGCCACTAGTCCACAACAGGACCAAGTAATGCTAGCAAGGATGGAATTCATAATTGATCACATAAGAGTTCGGAAAACTTGCTGCGTCTTTTGGATTCAAGATTGGCAACAGAGTTTCATTTAATTCTCCCAGACGACATGAAAAAAATGTCCATGCCCTGAACGGAAAAATGGCTGTATACAGAAAGGTGGTGCGCAAGTCTGTCTGGCAAGATAATCTTAATAATACTGAGCTGCGTGCGTGCGTGCGTGCGTGCGTGCGTGCGTGCGTGCGTGCGTGCGTGCGTGCGTGCGTGCGTGCGTGCGTGCGTCACGCACTTCTGAACTGAGAATATTTGAGGTTTGAGAACAGATAATGGATCAGATTATACATCTGTGAAATTCCTCTGTAATGTCTGTGATAAGCCCAATCTCAAAATCTGCTAGTATATTTAACTCTTAATTCGAGCCCAGACGAAGACAAACAGAGGTTTGTGAAAGTATGTCCGAAAAAAATTATCCTTCTGAGCCAGTGGACTTTTCTTCGATTGTTAGTTAGATTTGGGAAATATCAGGGTTTGGGTTGGGGTTAATGGCCAGGAAAACACGCTGAGAACACAACTTTGACACAACCTTTTTAGTTTGTATTGCTATTGTCAAATGATGAACTCTTTAAATCGCGATTTATCACAGAATTCCCATAGTTAATCCTGATTACTCACTTTTTTAAATCACATTTTCAATTTTTTAAAGTTCAAAGTTTAAAGTTCATATTGACAAGGTAAAGCAATTCTTACCAGATTGTTTTGATGATTAGAAATCAAACGTTAGCAAAGAGCTGCATGGTTTTTGCCCAAAACTACATGGGACTAACATGAAGTGGACATATTTGTAAAGGGGAGACTCATGGGACCTCATTCAGATATCTTGAGGTCAGAGGCCAAAGCGACCCCGTAAAATGGCCATTCCATTTTTCTATCGCCAAAATTGACCCTTATTTTAGAGCATTATTTAGCCCCCTTCCTGTGCGGTACAGCCTCATACAGATGGCAATGTCGGCCAACGATTAACACATTTGAGAAAAATGAAATAAAATAACATGTTATGTACGAACCTTAGTGTGTGTACACTCGAAATGACAGCTTACATATTCCTCTAGTTTACAGTTATTGAGTTTACTTACAGAGCTACATATATTTGGAAAAGCAACCAGGACCTGGCATTGCCACAATAAATAAGATTCTTCTCATCCCATTAAGTTCTTAAAGAATGGTTTCTTTGTCTCTATTTGTTAAAGAAATTTTAATGATAATCAGTGATAATTAATACAGTGCTAAATCCTGGACAATGTATAAAAACAGGATTACATAATTACATTTTTTTTTCATGTATCCAACAGTAGAAAGGCCTGGCCAACACATTAGTAATTTATCATCCCTATTTTAAAAAAAAAAAAATCTCTCCTCAGGTCTGGCACAGGTGGGGAGACAATTAGGCCAGGAAGAGTGGTTGGCTGATAATACCCTGAAGGATTCCCAGGAAAGGTGATTTTTTTTTTTTTTAAAGGGATGATAATATTTTGAGGCAGCACACAGTGTATTTAATGTCCTGGGATAAAGCAAAGAGTGCAGTGATTAATCTTGTAATCCTGCTTATTTTGTATTAACTATAACCTAGCATGAACCGTGTGCCTGATAGAACCAAACATAAAGTTAAAAACACCTGGTAAATGATGGTAAGTGCCATTATATCCTTAATTTTTTCCTCGCTGTCCTGATTAATACAGCTCCCCCTCTGGAGGTAACTACTTTATTTTTCCCTTTGGGCTCTTTCTCTCTGCGTGTATTCTGCGCCTTTTTTCCCCATTTCCATTTTTAGTTTTTTACACGTCACTCTTAAAACATTACAGTGAGTGAGCAGTTACCTCAGTGTCTCGTTCAAGGACACTTTATCATGAACGATGCTGTTAATGGGCTGGACTGGCAGTTAATGGTTATGATTGGTGTAATGGGCGTTGTTGTGTCCCTGGCTCAAGCCCATATACTGTGGACTTATGAGCACAAACAAGGCAAAGGACACTGCTGACATCTTTAATGGCCTCTAAATGAAGCCATTTTCCTTGTTTTTCCATCTTGTATTTCCCCCTGTACCCACCCAACCCCCACAAATCTCTATCGGCTCAGATATAGACTATACAATGACAAAGAGAGGAGATAAGCAGACATGAGTCCTCATTCGGACTGCTGCCGTGGAGGGAGGAGAATAAACACCTATTGCATTTACAACTGCAATATGTGCATCCAAAAACACACATATGGATATAGCATCAAAACACACACACACACTTACACATTCACATTTATGACAACGTGACACACATATGCACACAGGAAAACACACACACACAACACAGCATGTTGACACAACATTCAGGAGCAGATTCATATCTGGACTTATTTCCTTTCCCTTCAATCCCACAACAGAGAGCATTTTCCCCCACGCAAGCAGTGACAAGCCAGCTTTGTCACGTCACCACAAATATGTACACACGTAGCCCATTTCATGTGTAGCATATGCTTATGGGTAAATGTTTTTGCAGATGATGGTTTTCACCCTTACAAGCCTCAGGAAATAGAAAAGAAAACAAAGCACCTCTGACTGCTGCTGCCTAATTTGAACAAATTCACTGTGGCTGAGGGAGGAGTCACCTTGAGTCTTTGTAGTCAAATCACAGCAGTTCTTTTCCCTTGCCTCTAATCCATACATTGCATAACATAGCAAGCCCTCCCTGCACGTCTACTATAGTGCCAAACTGCTGCAAAATGAAGAGGTAGACTCGGGGAGTGGGTGGGGGATGGGGAACAAAATGATGCAAATAATATATTAAATAAATATGTTTCGTGACGCTGTGACCTTGTTAAATTGAACAAGTCAGACTTGCAGCTTCTGGGTTTCTTCTAGGAAATATGCCAAAAGAAAAAACATCAATGTGACACAAAAAAATGTGAAAGGAACCAGATTTTGTGTTGTGTAATGCTGGAACGTTTTTGTCATTTTTGTGTTGTGATATGTAGACGTGAACCATGAAAAAGGTTAATGACTGCCACCAGGTTGCATAATGCACCTTCCTCCTCATCACTGCAGCCATCAAAAATAAGGGCTGATCCCCACACACAAAAATTTCATCCAGGTACAGGGGCAGAGATACACTTCATCAAAATGGAGGAGAGGGGAATGTGCTGAATGTGATTTCATTGCATTATGTAATCATGTAACCCAGTGACAAATCACCCGACAGCAAATCTCTCATACATTTTTGACCCCCTTTTAAACCCCCAAAACTGTTTTTTTTTTAACATCTCCCTCATTTTCTGTGCCTGCACTTTCCCACCTTCTCAGATATTTTTATCTCCTCTCTTTTTTGCTCTCTTGAATTTTCTCTTCATGTTCCCTCTTTCTCCCCCCTAACCCCTCTACCTCTCTTCTTACATGACTCATCTGTCCATCTCTGAGCTCACATCCTTTTTCCTTCCTTTTTTCCCCAACCACCTACTGCTACGTGCTGTCTCTCTTAATCCCCCCAGCAATTCAATCCCATTATTCCTTTTTAGTTCCCTCTTTTCATCCACATCCTTCCCCTCTCCGTCTTATCTCGTTTTAACCAAATCTTCTGTCACGTTCCTCAACCCTTGCACACTTTCTTCTATGCCTCAACCCTGATTCATTTCCAATGACTCCCTAAACACAGGCCTTACCAGGTATGAGCTACAGTGAAGCGTCGCCTCTGTCGGATGCTCTTGTTGACCATGAGCTTACGGAAGAGGCGCGGGGAGCTTCTCGGGGACAGTTTTGGAGACGTGGCACCCCTCTTCCCTCCCACCACACCTGGCATTTTGGGAGGCTCCAGTTCCAGGTGCATGTGCTCCTTGAATGTCCGGATGCAGGAGTCCATCTCAACGCTCAGCTCGTTGGATGACATCCCTGCAGGCTGGGTCAAGTCTTTCCTTCCTCTTTTCAAATTCTGTCCAAAATCAGTCACATCAGCTGGTCATGTACAGCCGATTTTTGTCCTCTTCTTGCCTTATCCAGACACACAGTATATGCCGGGACAAATTGTTGTAGCGAAAAGATTGAGGCCACCTCACACACAAACATGCACCCAGGAAAAGGCCAGCTCACACATACCCTTTTGTTGTTTGTGTGCTTTCTATCCTTCCCCTTTTCCCTCGTTCTTCACGGGTTTAGGGATTAGCCAGCCAGCTTCGTGCCCTCTCCCTCTCTCTTTCCTTTTGCTAATGCACCGTGCTTTCTTACTGGTCTTCTGATCATCAGAGGTTCTCAGAGGAGCTTTGGCCACATACAGCTCCTTCCAGAAGAAAAGGATTCCTCTTCTCAGCAGTGCTTTTCTCCCATCTCCCTCCTGGTTTTGCTCTGTGTAAAGTGCTCACCCCACTCTGCTTCTTTTTTTCTGTGTCCCTCTGTCACTGTCGGTGCCTCCTGAATGCACACCTCAGCACCAACTCTTTCTCTCAGTCCATCCAGGCAGCTTGATGTTGGAGGATCACCCTTATGAAACATTCAGAAGGGCTGAAAACTGTTCTCTGCCTCCTCCTGTCTTGCTCCTCGCTCCATCAAGCACCGCTTGACTGACCTCTCTGCAAACAACCCCCCACTTCTCCCAAAGGCACTCCCGGTGTGGCACAGAGTGACTCCCACTATGCCGTGCCTCAAGTCAGATTTCCCTTCACTCGCACAGTCAGAGCATGAGCGGAGCAGAGCGCAGCACACAGGCAAATGCTTCACTTGCTGTTTCATTCAGAATATACACAAGGAGCTGAGAGCAGGCACACAGTGAGCACAAGCCACGCCTCCCCTGTTGAGGATTGGTTGGTGGTTGTTGTGACGACAAGCAGGCAGGCACGGTAACAGGTTGTCAGATTTATTATTTATTTTTTGTTTAGCCGGGATTTGTGGTAATGTTGCTGATGATGTTGTGACCTTTAGTGAGGCAGGCAACTGGTGAGTGCACGCCAAGAAAAAAATGGCAATCTGGAACAGACATAAAAGCAAACAGCTTAATGGGCATCAGCGAGGACAAACATATACACTGCGCCAAAGGTTAACTGATTCAAATAAACAGTCTGAAGCATGCTTTCTGCAGTAAGAAGACAACCACATATGAACTTACTGCCTACAGTATATTCCATCACAATCCAACGTTTTGTCTCTCTCTCAAACACACACACTTTTAACCATCCATAATTCTGTCTGAATGGAAGCAATCCAACCATGAGATTGCCACAGTGTGTGGTGAGAAAGAAAGAGAGAATTGATAGACACAGTCATTCCAGATACACATTTACACACACAAAGGGCTACTCTGAGTGATGAAAAGAAGAGAGCGAAAAAGAGGGGCAATGCCCTAAAGGTAGAGAGAAGACGAGGGAGAGAAATCCTAAAGGAACATCAGAGGAGGCAGAATGGCAGCGTGACCAGTATTGGATATGTGAGCACTTGTGCTCGTCTGCTCTGTGGACTGATTTGTTTTGGTTGTGAGTCAGTGATGATTCTGAGCCATCGAAGCATGGAGCGCGTTCTCACTAAATGCTTGCCAATAAACCCTTTGAAAATAGTCTTACCAAGCTTGTATAGAAGAAAACACTTGTAGTATTATGATGCGTCATAGGAGCACAGCAGGCTGGAGTGTGCATCACTTGCTAGTGGTTTAAAATCAGCCACTGATGCATGGCATTCCCTGGCTCTTTTTCCTCGTCATTCTCCTATTATACATCTCAGATTAAAAATAACGGACCTGTATTTTTCTAACTGACATCGCAATAGCAGCCAATACTGATAGGTGATCTTATTAGCGTATACAACGTGTTAATAATTTTCTGAATAGTTCAAACATTCAGTCACTTTTCCATGAAACAATGTCAAAATGGAGGCAAACGTAAGCAAAGCCTCTCACTAACTTTGGATTAACAAAGAAGGCCGAGAATAATGATGCTAGCCAAAACCAGAACAACAACCAGAACCAGATAATCCACATTAAACAACGAGTGTTTCTGACTTGGCAATCTGATTGGTCCACAAGACATTTAGAATGTGCTCAAATTTGCATGACAGGTAACCTTCCTTACCATTAAAACAATTACTCTGCCATTTCTCAATCACTGCTCTTGAAAATAACATGTGATTATTATGCCATCTCAGGCAGGGGACATGTTTGAACAGTATCAATGATCATCAATTTCTCTGACCAAAGCAAAACAGCTGACCAAATGAAAAGTAGCAGCCAACTCACTAATGGTGTAAACTATAAGCTAAACTATAAACTAATACAAAAATGACCAAAAAAAGCATAAACCACCATGTTCTGAACAAAAACATTAAAAAAAACACTGACAAAGAGTGCAATTTGTGTGTTATGAACATAAAATAGTAAACTAAAAACTACTCAGTCCAGATGTAGGCATGGTGGGAAATATAGGCTGAGTGATTGGGACTGCAGTGAAAATGTTGTTTTTGAAAGGCTAAACGCCATCAAGAAGAAGAATGAAGCAGAATACTTTGTTTTAAACAACATGAACAACATGAATTTTGGAAATGATCTCTCTTATTCATTATTTTTATACTTCAACTTTACCTTGCTCTTGAGTTATTGGAAATGTTTGTCATCCTCTGGCATCCTCCATCACCTGTGCCACTAACACAGAGCTACTGGCTTAAAAATACTGGTAAGGTTTGTGGTTGTAGTAATTAAACCTGTTCGTGGTAAATTGATTTTTTGTCCGCAGATATCTTAGTCGTTACAAGACCTAGCAAGCTAAGCATTCTTATTATTTATTATTTATTTAGTTTGGGAAACCCCATGAAAGCATAAGAACAAGTTGGCTAGCGGACTCAACAGGGACTAGAAAACATGCCTGTTGCTAGGTCGGTACTGAGGTTCGACGTACTTGCTGGAGTAGTAAACTAGGTTTCATTACATATAGGATTCTATTGACATGACTGTTTTCCAGTAATTAGTCAAACTCTGTGTATTTCCATGGAAATAGAAATAACAGTCACTAAAAGCTTTTCATTTTGAGAGCAAATGCACCAAAATATGATTACATTTTGATTATACATTTTATTTTGGTGGTAATAGTTGAATAATCGCAATATGACGCGAGAGGGTGTACTTTAACACCATTTGAGCACTTCAGTGATGCTCCTAACTGCATCACTGCAGTGTTCAAAGGACGCTAAGGCACACCTTCTCGTGTAATACTGCTTAATTAAGAGGTTGTAGATAGATACGGTTTTAGTTCTAGAGGTACATGTGATGAAAGTTCAGACACATTTCTCACTGTTGGTGGAGCAACTGATGAAGCCGAAGTTAAAGCCTCATTGTACAACAGCAGCTCAACAAGGGGAAAGACCAGCTGTTGTGGGACACTACTGGGCCACCATCTGCTGACACAGCCATCGATCTTCCCTACCGATGGACACATGCACAGTGCAGAGTTTGAAAGGAGAAAAATTGATTTTTTCTGTGGTATGGTAATGTTAGATACCTTGTGTGCAAAGAAGCAAAGACTTTGGCCCTATACTATTACTTATTTTTTACCCCTGCCCCTCATTTGAAGTGCCAGTTTGACCCTTTAAAAAAGAATTCTTCCCTTATGAAACGGGACAACCCTTGAAAAACCCTGATACGTGATAAATAGTCGTCAATGGCACTTTATGTAAGTAGATGCGACTACGGCAATAACAGAATTTTACAATGACATTTGCCATTTATCTAATAGATCATAATTGATACTAAATCATGGAGGCTTGCAATTTGTTCACACCTAAAGTTTCATGCTATCAATCATCAGTCATCAAATAAAAAAAGAACAACACTTTATTACCAGGCCACTCATTATGCTCTGTGGGCTAATGTTTGTAACCTGTGCACATAAGCTGCCAGCCTGCTCTGATATTAGAACGATAGTTAAATTTCAGGGGTCATATGCCATCAAAGGGGGAAAGAAATGTGGAAATATGTCAAAAAGTAGGGCTGTCATGCACAAATCAACAATAACAATGTAACATTAGCAAGCCAGCTTGATAGTCACCGAGACATCAGAATGGGCAATAACTAGCGATTTGTTTTGTTTGCTTGCTATAAAAAATGGGGCCGTATTATATTAAAATCATATTGAATAATACAGTGGTTATCTTAATTTTTAATTATTTGTTAACAAAGAAACACATTTGGTTTGTTGATTGTGCAGCCACCTTGATGAGGTTTTTTTTTTTTTTTTTTTAACAACACTCAAGTTGGAGTGTGTCTATGAAAAAACTCAATTTGGAGAACCATGCAGCCCGAACACTGAGTCCAATCCGTGTATCAAAACAAGAATTTGGACACTCTACTCCTGTGGACGTGAATGTGCAAATGGGGTAGGTAAGTAAGTGTTGTACTGGGATTCAGTCTTTGTTGCTTGATGACAAGATGAAAGGTGTGCATTAGTCAGGGGAATGGATTAATGTTACAGCGAGTAGCAGTGCACAAAAACATTTACAAGCACTGTGACAGCATCCCTCATATGAGCAAATGAAATAGCAGCGATGAAAGGTAAACAAACACAACAAAAACAAGATTGTAGAAATGAGTGCTCGTCTGATGCAGTAAATGCCCTCATTAAGCATAATAAATGAATGGTGCTGCAATCAGAACTGAACACAGATCTGAACATTTAGAGCAGACAGCCAGAAATGAAGGCAGCATTTCTGTCTATTAATGTCAAAACATTTAATTTTCCAAATTAACATCACTTTGGATTAAATTACCATACATGGATGTGCATACATGATTGTGTAAGATGAGCAATCAACAGCCATGAAGATAAAGATAAAGTGTTTTTGATGTATTTAGTGGGCAGGGGAACAGATGCTGTAGTCTTTTAAAAGAGAACCTTCATGGGAGTTGAAGTGGATGATGATTTCTGTGTGAAATCTCATCAGCGTTGCCACAGATGGAGTGGCTGTCCTGACCGGGAGAGAGAATGGACTTGTGACAAGACTTAATTAGTAGTTTCCTCAAGACCAGTAATTTCACTCCCTTGCTCATCGCTTGGAGTTGGCAACGCACAACTCTTTGAAAGAGGTGGGAGGATTGTGAAAAGGCCTTTAGAATTCGTCCACTCTAAATTGCATTCACTGTAACACCAGTCTCACCAAAATGCAAGAGAGTTAAGGGACACAGCTGGAGAAATGGAAAGACAGATTCCTAAATCAGTCAGGTTTTCACTGTGAGATGAGCATCCAGCAGCTTCAGCACAATGGAAGCAGTGCTGGAGGATTTTATTGTGTTGGCCCGTCATTTTAAAACAGCAAATTATGACAATCAAATTTGTAAAGGCCTTAATACAAGGACCTCCTGAAGCATCTTGTTTCATCAGGGTTCCTCTGTGACTTAGATGTTAGAAGGATGTGTAACGTCAACTTCCACAAGTGAAGCTGTCACATTCAGCAGACAACTGATGTTCTGAGAGTGATGAGAGAGAAAAAGGGGGAAACAGCAGATAAGGTTGAGGGAGGTATCACCTCAGGCCTTTTAAAAGGTGTTGATCGTACAGCCACCCAGGGAAGATAAACAGGTTGCACTTCTGCCAAGCTGCCATTGATAATCTGACTAAACGAATCCCTGACAGTGAGCTGGTTTATCTTTTGGAACCTCTGGATGTGTTTCCGGCCAAAACATGAGTGACAGCTTCATTCTCTTCAGAGAGAAGGAAACGGGAGATCTGGCAAACCTAACAAGACCAGGCAAGCAATCAGTGAATCGGAGCTACATGGAGACAATCAGTGAAAAACACTTCTGATGGCTACACAAAATCTTACGGCAATCAACCTAATTGTTTGTGACATATTTCCGACACAGCGGTGGACCAACTGACATTGCCATCCGTAGGGTCATGCTGCTAGCATGGCGAAAAGCACTTCACAAAATTGAAAAATAAAGGCAGAATTCTCACAGGTTTTCCATCTGCTTGCTATTTCTTTTTTAAACCAGTGCTGCTGTAAACACCTGTATACAAATTCTTCAAATACTATTGCAAATACTCTTGCACATTAGTTAGATTTCTGCACTGAAAAAGGAGGTGACAAAATGTGAATGACAAAGCACAAATGAGAAGGGCAGAACCCCAATGCCAGCAAGTCATTTTAAAAGACGAAAGATTGAAAGAGATTGAATTGGAGAGTGACTGGGCCATTTCACTCCACATTAAACTCTGGTTTCTACACCCTTGAGAGCTTGAATGAAAGCACACAATGCACAGTCACAGCACAGGAAGACCGGAGATATACAATGGGCCCTGCAGCCAACTGTAAAGGAGCTTTGGCAGCTTTTCACTGTTGTGTTGTGTCCCTTGATCAAGTGGACCACCACACTGTATCTGTATCTGTCCAAACAGAAAGTGATAAATATGCTGCGTTTTTGTGGCATCTGGGCCAGTAATGATTTAAAAAAACAAGATGATTAGTTGATTAATAAATTATGAGATTGACAGACATTTGCTGATTAACACTAAACACAAAGTATTGGTGGAATTGACATTTGAACCGATGTTGTAAGAGGAAGCACATGTTAGTAGTAATCAATCAATATCCCACCTTGTTTTTTACCTACCTTGCCGACAGACTAAAGGGTTAAACATTTCATAAGCATCCCTGCTCCTCCAAGCCCCACCTGTCACTTTCCATAATGTCACAGCATTCAGGAAAGATGTCTCAGCCTGTCCCATGTTGCCTTAGTCTTAGGTCTCTCACAGTGAAACCCTGCGGAGGGCGACCAGAACGTCATGAGGAGCTGTGTGTGCTGGGAGTGAAGGGGATCTTATATGTTTCTGTGTGTTTATCATGAGTGTGTGGGTCAGATGGAGGCGATGGGGAGTGTGCGAGTGATGGTTTAGGTCTTGAGATGAGAGCCCTTAATGTAGCATCTCTGGTTACATAAAACCACCTGCTCCTTATTCCCTCTTTCACACTACATCTCTCTCATATAAATAAAACAAAAGTGTATTGTGGCCCACATTAACAGACGTATACTCATTCACAAAGGTTCATTGTAAAACAAAGAGAGGCGGACTCAAACACAATGAGAAAGCAGATAATAAACACTGGAGTGCCGAGCACAGGTGAAGAGAGGCGGTGAATTATTTATCAATATGAATTATAGCCGGGCAATCAATGCAAATATAAACAAAAGATAAAGGCTCATAGAAATGGAAAACAAAAATGAATGAAAAAAATAGAGTAAAAAGACAGCAGAGGGTACTATGATTTGAAGGTGACCTTGTCAGTACTTCCTCGGAGTATAGTATGAGAACAGAGTGAGTGATGTCCGCCACAGATGTCTCGCTGGGATGTTTGAGAACATTGAAGCAAGAAGACAGTTATCCTTTTAACATCCCTGTCAACTAACAGCCCAAGAGACTAAACTACTCTGAGGTTTAATTCACACTCCTGCGTGAGAGGATTGCCATGCAACACAAACTGACAACCAGAAGAGTAGCTGAGGTATATACAGAAAAAAAATGATTAATTCCTCTGAACCAAAACTCCCCCAAAGCTGATGAAAGAAATGACTGCTTGCTCCAAGGATTTAACATAAAACTGGATCATATTTGACCATCCAATGTTCCACTTGCTAAGCTGTGTAATAACAAGAAATGATGCTGAAATATTAGATGCATGTTGAACGTGGGTGTTTCATTGAAGTTGAGGTGAGCACAGACTAAGAGTTGTGTTGCACCAAACCCAAACTGTCACTTAAATAGGTCATGCTGCACAAAAATCTACTAAACTGCAGCAGCATTAGGGAATGAAATGCCTTAAAATCAAGTCTGTCAAACATTTAGCTTTTCTGCTGATATTCAAAGGGGCTTATTACTTTTCACATTAAGACAAAAACGGTCTTTGTGCGTCATGTATCTGCCTTAGTCTCTGTGCGTGCTAAAATGAAAAGTGTAAGATCTGATCTCTGCTCACTGGCTGTGCGGATTATTCACACCCACACCAAAGCCGTCTGGAACACCAGCAGAGCGGACAGCGCTCGGCAAGACACAGCACAAAGAAAGTACAAAGAGTGCAGACAAGCCATAATCTGACCGGTGTCGTCCTGACCCACAGTGAGGAACACATCCAAATATAGATTCAAATCAAGTTTGGAAAGGGATCCAAACTGAAAAGTTTCATTCATAGTGGGAAATGATATCATTACAGCCAACATCACAGACAGCAAAGGTTTGGACTTCAAAGGTCCTACATACAACACTCTGACATCTGGACTGTGATTGCCTGCACACACCTCTCACCTCTGACATCACAGGCAAACATGACAGTGGCTGAGCCATAATGGTGGCCACGTCAACAGCACTTACAGTGCTAACAACAGCAACAGTGCTGACAAAGCCAACAGCATTAAAAGAGGCAGCTCAGACTTGCTAACAGTTTTTCTGCTTACAAGAAGCATGTTGGCTAAAATGTTGGGGACATTCTGATGAAGACAAATATGTATGCAAACACAAAGGCAATGTCATATGATATATGGACATAACCTTGATCATTTTTTCTGACTTGAATCACAGGTATGCCAGTGCAAAGTAGGGTTGCACTTACATATTACTACAATATGGTCAATCTCCAAGTCGCAGGAGCTGCAATTTTTGATAGAGTTAAGATGTGTCACAATATACCATTATAAATGAAGCATTTTGGTGCTACAGAGAGGCACCAGACTACAAATTTGGTAACACGCTTTTGGTACAGACCAAAAATCAGCATTTTTTCAGTGACAACAAAAGGCAAACATTTACACAAAAAAAAGACCTGACTCATATCACAAACAGTGATACACAATATGTGTCAAATAATCACAATATGATTTTTTCCCCCATATTATGCAGTCTTGGTGCAAAGTAAAGCAAAACTCCACCAGGTCACTTGACACATTTCATCAGAATATGACTTTAAGAAGTTCAGGGAGATTCACATTCAAATAAATACATTGGGCTGTTTGATTTCTTTGTCCTAACTAACAAACACACTGAATACAACAGACTATTTTTTCCTCTCCTGCAGATGGCTAACATTCATGGAGTTTGCTGTCAGCTGGCCATCAACAGAACAGAAGAACAGAAGACGTGCAGCGATTGGCATGTCAAAACCCTAAAATTATTATAGAACTAACACACGTTTGTTTGTACTGATTGTGATTACCTCTCTTTGCCTAATTAAAACAATCCAGATGAAGTGTTTATGATGATTGCTAAAGCTACATTAGGTTAAAGTCTAATTATTAGATGGCATATAGCGTAAATGGATCCTCTGGTGTGGATTTAGCGCCATTCTAACTTAAGGTCTCTGTCCTATACGATCAAAAGATACTCTTATACAGTATTTTCAGTAGGGACAGACATTCAGTTTCCAACACTCATTTGCAGTTTCCTTCTGCACCACACTGAAACAAGCACACCAAGCCGCACACACAATGCATGGGGCACTGTGAAACAATTGTGTACATCAGCAAGAAAAATAATTGAATCCCAAAATAACTTCTTGCTCCCTCCGCCTCTTTCCAAACATCAATGAAAGTACTTGAATAAATACAAGGAAAAGAGAGGGTTGAGAGGAGATGAGGAGCTGTGCTGTTGACTGGTACAGACACACAGAAAACATACTAACACACACATCTACCAGCATCAGGCTTCACTAGGGAGGACAGTAATCAGACTTGATGACCTCCAGGAAGGTTTTGCCGACCCTGATGTTATAGCATCAGCGATGCCTGAAGGAGACATAGTGTGATAGTTTTTTAAAAGAGAGGAAGGCCGAGAGGGAACAGCACATGAGGGGAAAAGTGTCTGCCTCTACCACCAGGGTTACTGACAACCGATACACACACACCTCACCTGCTATAAAGTCTGCGGTTGCCCAAGCGGACCCTACAGCCACCAATAAACTTGCTGTTAACAGAAGAAAATGAAAGCAACTGTCAGATTCTATAGATAGATAGATAGATAGATAGATAGATAGATAGATAGATAGTAGGGATGATAACATTTGATCGCTGATTGATTAATCAGTCGTTAAAAATGTAATCAAAAATGAAATTTAATTGATTAATTGATAGGCTATGAAATGCTGTCAAAATATATGCAATATGTTGCTGTGGGGTTATACTGAGGACAAAACACAATGGGTATTGTTTGAAATAAACAAAGTTTTTACGTTTTTTTCAAATAACAATTAATTGATCATTAATTCTACCAATTAATCGATTAAGTAAAGTGCTTACAATTTCCAACCCTGATAGACAGATAGAAAGACAGAGAGGTAGATAGATAGATAGATAGACAGATAGATAGATTACAGATTGCAAATTAACACCAGTCATTGGCGGTGACCTAAAAGAGCGTATTCACACCCATCAAACTGTTCAGTGAACGTCAGTGTGGAAAAATCTGCATTTATGCTTCTCTACTTACTCAGCTTTTATCTTTAATCTGTCACCAGTCTGCGTGTGTGCGTGTGTAAGCCAATCCAGTCAACTATGTTCACACTGCACTCTTCTGGTAGAAAGAGACACTTCAGCTCTTGAATCATTCACATGCATTCACTCAATGACTTCACAATGAGTAAGGGTTATTTTTCAAAGTTATTTATCAAAGAACATTTGAGAAAATAAACTGAATACTCAAATTTTTCATGTAATTTCTCAGTATGCCATTTTCCATGTCTTTGACTCATTTCCTTATACGGACACTTTTTGTTGCAGAGGGGCTCCTAACTAAAGTTTCAAAAATGTGAATGGCCCTTTAGCCGTTGTTTGGTTTGTTCGCTCAAGGCCACTGTGGAAACATGGCATTGCAACAACAGACTTGCTCTCTATGGAGATATAAATGGCTCATTCTAAAGTAACCAAAACATAATGACTCTTATTGTTGATGATGATGATTATATACTTAAGAAAACATAGTTATTGTATTATATTTCATTTCTGCTGTATATCCCCCTAAATTCTACACAGTGGACCTTCAGTAGGTCCTTATTAAATGCATTGTCAACCAAACCAAAATAACCAGTCAATTAGTCAAAAAATAAAAAGTGTTCATTGGTTTTGTTTGTTTTGCTTTTGTTAGCTTTTCTTTGATGTGCGATAGTAACCTCAATAGATTTGGGTTTTGGACTGTTGAATAAAACAAGCAATTTAAACACTAATTTAAAAGCTCTTGTTCATCATAACAAGAATTCTTTTACTATTTTCAGACATTTTGATGACAGAACAATTAATTGATAGTATACTCAAAATGAAAATAATAATTTAAGAATAAGCTTTTTTGAAGAAGGGAGATGGGTTTGTTTACATCGAGTACTAATACACATCCCCCATACTTATACAAAGGCTTATTCAAGACAAAAATAAAAATTCTCTCTCTTTTGCCTCATCTTTGTTTGCTCCAGAAAAAAATCCTAAAGAATAATGGTTACAACATTTTTTTAGGCACGGGGCACAGTTAGAATACTAGTGACGTACACACACACCTATGTGCAGCACCAATCAGGGACTAATAAGCACTAACCTTTCAAGCAGCTCTTATTCATCAAGCTGAAAGGAACAAAAACACTAGGCAACTCAATTAAAAGTGTTCCTCAACTGGATTAATCCTTACTACAATCACACACACACACACACACACACACACACACACACACACACACACACACACACACACACACTACACAAGTTCAGGGCCAATCAGGACTGATTAGCTAGTTCATTAAGAGTGTATTTCAATATGACATGACTGGACAACTGGCTGGCCGCCAAGAACTGGCCACTTGCTGTTTTTGTTTGTGTGTGTGTGCTACCTGAAACTGCCCCTTTGTACCTGTTGCTGTGTGAATGACTGCCTGTGTGTGTGTGTGTGTGTGTGTGTGTGTGTGTGTGTGCATGTGTGTGTGTTTGCGTGTGTATGCAACTGTGTCCAAGGGCATGATGCATAAATAATGAAACAAGACAGTGTCATCTTCAGGAGGTTGAATGCAACATGACAGATCAGTCACTGATGCAGAGCCCGACAGAATCTAACAAGATTCCTGCAGTCCAGTCTTTGCTCAGTGTGACTGGGGAAACCTGTGGTTTGCTATAACAAAACTTTGTCTCCAACGATAAGCTGTTCAAATTCCATATATTTAACCTTTAACTGACCTCTAACTAGGAAAAGTTCATAAATGTCAGCATAGCTATCAAGAGATCACATGCCCTGTGTACTCTTAAGGTAACAGTTGACTGAGGCCAAAAGAACCAAATCATCAATAAAAAGCTGATATAACATACTGAGATCATCAAACTGGACCCTTTTTCAATCCTCAGCCGTGCCAAGAGAATCTGACAAAAACTAAAATTACCAACGTGTGGCTGTATGCCCTCCGCAAGCCAGTCATGCTGCATCTGCAGGTTACACACGTCTGTCCACACTCATATGTGGCCATGACAGTTGACAGTGCTTCAAATGTCGCAGCAAAGATGCTACAAAATCTAAAACATGGATGATTTATGCACATCTTCACCAATTCAGTGTCAAACCAAATGTCTCCTCTCCTATTCTTGAGATATGGTGTTAAATAATAGTCAGGAAATTGTTTTTGCAGAACATTATGATGTCACAGTGAAGTTTACCTTTGACCTTTTTGATATATAATGGCATCACTTCATTGTCTTATCCTAGCAGACATTTGTAAATAGCATATGAATTTTTGAGTTATGGCCAAAAACTTGTTTCATGAGGTCGAAGTGACTTTTTACCACCAATTTCTAAAAAGGTCATCGATGCACACATTACATGCACACATTCAATTTGAGAAAATTCAAGGTGTTCTTGAGATTTCCCGTTCACCAAAATGAGAAGATCACACTGACCTTGAACTTTGACCAACATAATCTAATCAGGTAATCATTGAGTCCAAGTGGACACTGGCACCAAATTTGAAGGAAGTACCCTCAAGGCACCCTTGAGATATCGTGCCTGTACATACACGCTTATTGATTAGCTCATTGCAGATATATTGTTATCAGTGTATATGTTGGCCAATAAGTAACTAGAAGGGTTAGTACAGGATGGATCTATGTTCAAAAGTCTTTAAAAAAGAATAATCCAAGAGATCTGTATCAAGATAATTTGGTTATGTGTTAAATTATTACTATCAGTTGATATGTTATTGTTTTGGTTTTTTTTTGGGGGGGGGGGGTTATTCACAAATATCAATATCAATATTGGCCTCAAAAATCCAGTACTGGTCAGGGTGCATATAGCAATTGAGATGTTTTTCCCTGAACGTTCATGTTTTATTTCACGAAGGTATAATCATTACTAAAAACATGAGGTGGTCTTTGTTTAAAGTGGGGTGGCCCGTCTCACACTACAAAATGCTGCAGGAGACTGGCACGAAAACAGATCTTCAATCAACAGTAAGTGCTGTATCTGTCAGATGTACGTGAGAAACTCAATATCCCCATCAGCTAAAGCATATCACTATCCTGTTACACAGGCAGGAATGGCTGGCCTCTCTACTGATAGTATAGAAGCAAATAAATTGAATGGGTTAGCCGTGAACCCCGTGCACTTTAACTAGCATCAGTTCATAACATGAATAGCAGTGATCTCCACAGCGTCGGCTTCACAGGAGCCAAAAAAGAAGCCTAACATAAAAGTGATTACTCCAGCTGTTTGATGTATCCAGGTGCTTTTACATTGTGTCATAACAGTTTGTGTTTCATTGTGTCCACTTACCACTCAGGATCAACCGGCGTGATGTCTATTCTGGGCGGAGCTCCAAAGGGCAAGGACGTTGGTCTCGCCATGATTTCGTCATCAGGTGTCCGTGACCTCTCCCCCTGACGCCATGACAATGGCGGGAGCTGCAGGTTGCCTGAGAAACGACGCCGGCCACGGCGCAGGTCAACACCCAGCGTGCAGGACGGGGAGGTAAAAGACTCACTCAGGCAGCAATCTGGAGGCTCTTTGCAGTCCTGAGAAAAGAAAGGAATGAAGAAGAAAGTGTGTGAAATTAAAGAGCACTTATTTAATATATCATTTTAATTCACAAACAGAGAGAAAAATGGAAAATGAGAGTGTTGAGATAATGTAAAATTGAAGGAATAGTGCAGAACTATGTCTTCCCTTTAACTGCAAGTAAATCTTGTGTTTAATCACCCAACTTACATCTCTTTTTTCCAGCTCATTAACCATTTGCCCACTAAGGGGCGCCACAGGCTTGTTTGTAACTGAGAGGTTGCATAGGTAAAGCAGTAAACCTCATTTTCTTGTGACCTTTTTGTGAATACACAGCATTTTCTTGCCTCACACCTCTTCTCACTTCCTCCAACGGCCCATGCTCTGATGACTTCAATAAATATTAACAAAATTTGCTAAAATCACAGCATAAATCTCATACGTCAGAAGGATTCATTTTTCTTTAATCATCTCTTCATACATATCCATCCTCCACTCTTTCCTTCTGCCTCATTTGCTGGTTTAATCGGTCTTGTTAGCGAGCACTGTCTGTAGCAAACTGATTGCAAGGCACAAGTAACATGTTTATTTCTCAGCTGCACAGTCTAATTAACATGTCAGTCGGAGGGGCACATAAATCTTTATCTCTGTTGTCTCATCAGTGTGTGTTTATAGTTCTGAAAACCAGGGCCCTATTTATGGAGCATCCTAAAGTCAGAAATCATTTTGTCAGTTTAACAAAGGCCTAAAAATACCTCCCTTACACACTCTCACCAAGAAAGAGCTTTGCTTTTATCCACAATTACTCTTTTTACAACCGATGCCTTTCCTACTTATGTCATATAATTAATTAAAAATCAATTAGCCATTCCTTAATCCTCCCTTTCTTAGGCTGTTTCCCAAAAAACAACCATAACCAGCCTATCAAACACATTCATCTAAAATGTACTTATTCTTAGACTTATTTTGGAATTCTCAGGTTGGATGTGAAGTTGGAAGTAAAACCAGCTACAGCTAAAAATGCAGTTGCACTGTGTCAATTAATAGTTAAAGTCACTATCCCCAGTTCCTGCATTTTTTGTCTTTTATATTTCTTTGTCTCATTTAACAATATATTATATTATTTTAATTCCTGTATGACATCAGACAAGCAAACTGTTGCAAACTTAAGTGGACGCTGGACAGTAGCCATTTTTTTAGTTTGTTTATAGTGTTGTAATCATACACAGTTTAAATGATGTTAAAATGTAAAACTGTTAGACTAAACAGAATTTTACTGCAGTTTATCATGACGCATAAACCCTTTTCCACCAAGAATTATCAAGTGTATGGAGGTTTTTAAACACAGGGAATCTCATTAAAATAAAGCAATAGATGGCTTTCCCATTGTCAGTAGGAAAGTATGCATTTCTGGGGTTTGTTTTGTTTTGTTTTACTGGTATGTCACATTCAACATCACTGACAGAAAAAAAGACTAGCCAACAGTAGAAAGCAGCATGGAGGCCAGAGAAAATGTTACAGTGGTTGCTTTTTTTTGATATCTCTTACTTGTTTAGTCTCTTTCAGACTCGGTTCAAATTCAATTTTAAGCAATGTTTGAGCGCTGTTTGGAGTCAAACTGTATTTTGTGGCTGTCTATCATAGTATCGCGTCTGCAAAGGGGCTAAAATAAGCATGTGCACCTGGTGTCATATTTCCATCTCTGCCAATGAAACAAATTGAAGCTGGAGCCGATAAATACTCATTAATAAAGCAGTCTTTTGACCCAGGAGTGAAAACCGATTGTAACCCTTCCTGTTTAATGTATTAGACGTTAGTGTGGTTTTTTCTCCAGTGGGAAAGGGGCACATGAGAGATACAACCAGTCATGCTAATGATCATACCAACGGGCAATTTAGAGGAAACAAGAGCAGAGGACACACATGCAGGCACAGGAAGAACTTTCTTGCTGTGACGCCACAATGGTTGTATTTGATAATAAATATAATTGTCAGTAGCAGCTATACAGTAGCATCATTCTCTCTCAAAGAACAGCTTCCACTCCCTGCTGATAGTTTAGGAAGATTCAGACAGTAAATAACTCGTAAATATGAGTGTTTTTGGCCCTGTGCTGTACAAGTCAGAGTTTGCAGAAGAACAAAGATAAAAAATGAACCACCAAATCATTTGTACTGATTCTTTTTATTGAGCTCCATACCTACTGGGTCTCCAGTAGTAAAGTACTCCTTCCAGTAAACACAGCCTCCCACTCTCAGTCCCACAACAGCTCTTCTTGGCTATTTGCCTTCTCCCTTCTACTCAAGGCTTCTGTGCTTCTGAAACTAACAACACAATGCCAGTGATCGTGATGGAGCCATTAGGTACTCAGGTAATTCTTGCTTTATACAGACTGACTTAGACAATGATGACCTGACTTTTAGCAGCGTGGGTGGTGACTTATTTTTCCTGTTCAGTCAGTGCTAATGACCAGATACAGCTGATGCACTTGCTGTTTTGTTGAAAAACTATTTGCCTTCAGCCTTTCACTGCAGATTACACTTTATAATGCTTTGAAAATGTAAATGGAGATGTTTTTCAAGTGTACTGAATGAAGCCTTCACTTACTGTATGTCACAGTTTGACAGCTTCTTCATGTTTTTCAGTTTTGCTTTTAAATTTATTTATTTTTTTTACTTTGGCATAATTTTGGAGTCAATATACTAAACACTTGGATGTCAGTAACTTTGGTGGTGGTACTAAATGTTGTGGATGCTGTTTGTCTGGTTGAGTCCAGACATGTATACTCATTGCTCGTCCCAACATTTATTTTTCTGATATGAAATTATTGTGCTTGCATAAGCACTGTAGATTAATGCTGTGTGCTGTCTGTTCTCATGGATGGATTACTGAACGGGGCTACCAAGCACAAGTCCAAGAACCAAAGTGTCACAGGCCCCCGAGCCTTCATCTACAAAAAGTCTCTGAAATTACAAACCAGGTAGAGAAAGCAAAAATTACCACAGAGAGACACAAAAAACACAAAGAGATGCAAAGTAACTGCAAAGAGACACAAAATAACTACAAAAAACAGGCAAAACAACCACAAAGTGACACAAAACAACAAAAAGATAAGTGCCACCTAAAGAAAGACATGAAGCAACAACAAAAAAGCACCACAAAGTCTCACAAAGACGTGTGTCACCCAAGTCTGTTCTCCAGGTTGACACTGGATGTCTGCCATGTGTAAACTATGTCTCTGACTATTTTTTGACTGTTGTGTATGCCTAAAATAGTGCCTACATTGCAAACCAATTTCCCTCTTGGACAACAAAATTCATCAATTAATTAATCAAAGAAGTTCTTGCTTCGTTGGTGTTGGCTTGCTTCTTTAGTGTTAATTGGGTGCCCTTTTTTGCATATTGCTATAAATATTATATAAATCAGCTTCATATTTCTTTCATTTTTCCTTATCGCATTAAACAATGTATACTTTGTCTATTTTTGGTCAAAACTTCCAACTTTAACTTTAAATATTAATTTAAAATCTACACATGGACAAATAAAATATTTATTAGTTCCATTGTTCAGAAGATCCCACCTTTGCAACAGTAACTACAGGAAATACACCATTACTGACTCACCTCCTCAATACAGCACCTGCACAAACTATTGGCATATCCTGCCCTCTAGTGGCTGAAACACTCCTGCAGTGCTTGTTAGTATATGTATGTTTATACATATATGTACACTTTCCTTTTCTTTTTTTCTTTAAGCTTGATTTCTAAGAATGTGTCTAAAATCCCTGAATTATGAACTTGTACTCAGTTGTTATTCTTGGCTTAGAATTTAAAGAAGCTCTCAATTTCACAGTCATTAATAAATGCAATACTGTAATTAAATCCACCATTCTGACTCATTTGAGAATGAGGAAGGCCTTGTTTTGAGAAAACACAGCTGAGCGACAAATCAGCTTGGCATCTGCTGTTTAGAGGAGTATAAATACATGGCAACTGTCAAAGGCAAAATAATTATGTAATGAAATACAAAGCAGTGAAAAGTGATTTGTGAAATTAAAATAGGCTCTGCGACAGTGCCCTCTGCAAGTATAAAAAAAGAACAAGGAAAAGAGGGAAACAGAGACAGCATTGCTTTCCACTGCTGTTAAGTGATGCCCTGTTGACAGAGAGTCACAAATGAGAATGAGGACACAACAAAAGTTTTCCATGTCAGCTCAAACAACATAGTGTGGTGGAAAGGCAAGGACAAAGTGAGATATAGGAGTGTTAAGGACTGCAGCGGAAAGCACAGAGGATAAGGAAAGGAAGATGGAAGTTGGTGATATTAGCTGAGAGAAGGCCAGCAGAGAGAGAATGAAACAAAGTCACATGCAACACAGAAAAATAGCAGCGCAGAGTTGAGGACACATTTAGAAAAACATAGACAGAGATCAGTACTAAGTGGCAATTATATCCAAGTTCAGAGCATACTGAGAAGGGAACACAAAGGACTGCACCATGCTGGACGCCTGCCAAAGCCTGAGCCACAGGGGGTGAGGGGAAATCGATTCACATAAGAATCTCGATTCTCGTTTTTAACGATTCAGAATCGATTCAAAAATCCTAAACATCGATTGTAGACTATATTTACCAAATATGGTATATTCTTAACCCTCTAACAGCTTTATCATTTAGAAAAGTCTTACCAATTTTGAAATCGTTTGTCGGATCGCCTTACTGTCCTCGCCAGTGAAAGCTGGCGGCTGTGCCGTTCAGAGGGATGTCTCTGATGCATCGTAGCTCTTTCAGAAGCCTCAGTATCCAGCCTGGGAATCCGGATGTTTTTACGGGACCTTGTT
This sequence comes from Plectropomus leopardus, assembly GCF_026936395.1. Lineage (NCBI taxonomy): Eukaryota > Metazoa > Chordata > Actinopteri > Perciformes > Serranidae > Plectropomus > Plectropomus leopardus. Next base: position 14,005,685 of record NC_142180.1, read on the forward strand.
CAATAAATATATGATGATAGAACCGATATTGGCTGTCTTCCGTCCATATTTTATTCATATTTCGGTGATAAAAGCACATTAGCATCGATGCTAAACGCCATATTGGCTTCCCATGGTTCCTTTGGAAAAAGGTCAGAGGTTTGTTTGGTCTTGTCCACCAATCGGAAGACGGTACGACGCTTTGTATCCGGTTATGTTACCATACGTCATCTGGAGCAAACTGCACTGTGATTGGCCTAATCCTGCTGTGACTATCTCTGTTATTGGTAGCGCCTCATGCATTAGAATAAACTCTGGTAGTCCCTATAATAATAATGAGACATGGGTAGATCAGGAGACAGTCTAACAAGCAGCAGGGCCTCATATGGATATAAACTGTGTGTTGACTGCAGGCAGAGCAGGCAGGAGAATCAGGCCCCTCTCTGAAGTGTCAGGAGTGTGATGTGGCCCTCTGCATCTTCACAGATAGGAGCTGCTTTGCAGAATGGCACAGATAATGGGATGCACTAACAACTGCAAAAAAAACATGATGGGACTCTTTTTGGAAAAGTGTGTCCATTGTTTGAACTATAATAATTACAATATTTATTTTTTTCACTTTATGATTCTCAACACTTGGGAGAAAGGTTTTCTACAACAAACAAAGCTTGTACATAATAAAACCTCCTTAACTTTATACACGCTTTCATAACATAACATCTACTCCAGTCCAAAACAGACTGGAGTATATCCTGACATTACACCTCCTATATTTTGAATCCAGAATCTATTTTGAATCGGAAATCGATTTGAATCGAGATTCGACTCTGAATCGAACCATAATCCCAGGAATCGAAATCGAATCAAATCATGAGATACTGAAAGATTCACACCCCTATGAGCCACTGTAACTCTTAACAATTTTTAAAAAGCACTGAAGTGATAACAGTTTCCAGTTTCAAGGTTAGTGCCATTCATTTGTTATTTGATGTTTTTTATTTAAAAAAAAATCATCTTGATTCCCTGCAAATACCTGGGATACATGTGCCAACATTGTGGCCTTCACAGCTCTAAGGCACGAATCATGATCTCTTACAGGAAGTAAGCCTTACTGTGAAGGGCATCACAAATGTACAGACGGAGAAAAATAAATGTGAGTCATTTCCCTTTTTCTTTTGATAAAGCAGTCCTCTTTTTCTCTCTCTTTCACAAAGTTGTGAGGTAGTGGAACATTTGATCGACTGAGAGAAGAAAGACACGGCAGTATGTGTGCATTAAAGTCCTACAGCAATTCAATTGGTCTGACTCATCAGAAATAAAGCTGTGACAAGGCTTTTACGATCACTTCATAATTTCAAGGGTAGGAAAGATCCAGGAAGTCATAGATACATTCTGTATATGCAAAGACGTGACTAAAACCTGAGTCAATTATCTATATATTTAGTTTATAACTGTACTTTTTATCATGCATCACATTGGATTTCACCAGTCTTTTGTAAAGTCAAAAGTATTTACTGGCTGGTTCAAACTAGTTATCTACTAAATTTGGTGTCACCAATAAAAGTGAAGAAATGTCTTAGCTAGAAATGACTTGACGTGCAGAATTTTTTTTCCCTTCTCGTAACCCTTCTCAATCATCACTTATCACCCACTAGAAGTGCGTGGTGGTGTATTTATCTGCAGAGACCTCTGAGAGTATTTTAAAGAGTAGTGACCAAGTACCAGACTGTAAGCAGCACACATTTTAAAGGAAGCTACAAAAATTGCTGACATAGCAGAGAAAAATGCATATTTATAGCAAGATTAGGGATGCACGATAATATTGGCAGATAACTGGCTTTAAAATGAAATATTGGAATCAGCCAACATGCTGCTTTCTGTTGATTAACAAATAAACTCTGCTTTACCTTACACAAAAACCAATCAATGCCGCAGTCGACCAACAACTCCAGTGTTCTGCTAAGTAAATGTTTTTGTCAATGGAGTCTGGTGGCTTTGAGATAACAGTTTTTTTTCAGTGGACCTTTTTTAAGTGAGTAAAGAAAACAACAAATTGAAGCAGCATTTGCTCAGTGCAGTTTGATTTTATATACATGAAGTAAGGTTTTCTACCCTGAAGTTATTGTAAATACATATCATGATTAAGTCTGTGACTTTAACTATGTGTAATTTGGCTGCTAGAATACATCTGCAGTGATATAGTAATAAAAACAATCAATGATGTAAATAGGATATCCCTGTAACATCGTAAGCATAACATAACTTCCAAACTTAAAGGTGCCTTCATATGGAAAAAACAAAAAAAAAAAGTTTTGTATGCACCTGCACAGCCCAGGAACAAGGCAAATTACGACTCTGTAAATACTTGGAGCAACTAAATTTGACAAGAATCAAATCTGACAGTTTTGAAACAAAACAGCGTCAAAGGTTACTACCTCTGTTACTGAATATATTACAAAACAAACCTCACTGAAATTAACTTAGAAAATTCATTTTTTTGTTGATGCCACCAGATTTGTGTATTTTTATCTCGCTTGTCCACCAGTAATCAAACACTATTTTCTGCAAGAAAAAAAATTCTTAAATTATACATAGGACACACTCAAATCTAAGTGAAACCATTTTGCACAACTGAGATGGACTGCTGCTAAGCCTTCAGTCATTCCTCCCACGTATATGCTACCTGCTATCCTTAGATGACCCTTAACTGCTGTGATGTGAGTGCATGTGATGGGTGAGTGCATGTGTGTGTGTGTGTGTGTGTGTGTGTGTGTGTGTGTGTGTGTGTGTGTGTGTGTGTGTGTGTGTGTGTGTGTGTGTGTGTGTGTGTGGCAGGAGCAGGATAGGTCAGGTGCAGTCCATTAGCCCATTAGCATCATAACCTCTATAGCCTCTACATCTTCATGGGACCACTAAGTACTCATTAGTCTCACACACACACACACATCATACAAATGAGAACAAAGTCTATTCACCTCCCTGAGCATTTCAGTCACACACACCAAAGCACACATATTCTCAGCAGCTGGGTCACAAGTTATCTGCTGCTGGATAAGATTCATAAGGAGACGATAACGTACCTTTGGAGCCATGTCAACATTTATACCCAGACAACACGATTCACATCTGTCACAGCCTATTGAGACTGTCTTTCTACTGTCTACTGTAGTGTCCTTCAGTAATTCATGAGTATCCTCTACAGGAAAACAAACAGAACAGGTTAAAGTCACGAAAGGTTTACGTGAAGAAGCAAAGAAAGAAGGAGCTCGATGTCTTTATACCAAGGCCGAAAACAGGAGACCAGGACTTGTGTCCCACCTTATATAAACAGTACTGGTTTCCTTTAAACTTGAATACTTCTCTTTCACCATAGTCCAGTAGTTTCAGATGCATGAAGATGTTGTTGTATTCATCATACAACAACATCCTCCTAACTGCTTCAAGTAGGCAGACATTCTTGAAAGTGGAAGCTTTCCTCTGGGTATACAAGTGGAAGCCAGTACAAGTCTGGCCAGTTTTTTCAGTCTAGCTCTAGTCTGTGGTACAGTTAAGTCATGATTCCTTGTTTCATTTGCTGAAGAAGGCAGTGGGATGAAGTCAAAAGACCTCACTGACCTCACCTGGGCACTGAGGTATGCACCCCTGAACATCATGAACACAGAAAACTGGAGGAAAAATCTAAAAAAAAAATACAAGGAGAGGGCTGCAGATGAATACACCACCACACACTTCACACTAGTGAGTCATAAGCAGGATTGCTTTTGTATGGGGTCATACATTTTTAAGGAAAGTCCTGCACAGTGTACTGAAAAAAAATGTAGCTCTGATGCTCTGAAGGTGACTGATAATTCCATCTACATTCATTTACAAAACAGCTAAGAAACTGAAGCACAGACTTTTTTTAACAGTTACAACTCTATTTTATATTTTATCATATTTTTTGGTAAAGTGATGCTTAAAAGCACTTCAAAGCACTTTTCAAAAACAGTTCATAAACTAAACTAATAACCAGTCCCTTTGTCTGCACCCACCTATTATATCTCACATTTGGTTTTAACAATATTTGCACATTTCAATACATCTGTATCCCGAGACAGAATAAAACTGAATGTTGCTTATACAGGTTTAGAAAGAATGATGAAAATGAGGCATCCATAGATAAAGTCAAATAACTAAATTAGGCTACAGCACTCAGGCCTTCTATATCTGAGTTTTGATAAAAGAGAGACTTTTCAAACTCCTCTTTGAGCAAAAACTCAAAGAGGAGTTTGGAATAAACTCTGTAGTAGTGAAAGTTAAGCACTAGGAGAAACGAAGTTTTACATTTCTCACTCCCTCTGAGCTAAATTATCTGTAATCTACTTGAAATAATTGCCTCCTTTAAATACCTTTTTGTATTATTTGTGATTTTTCTCTCTCAGAACAATGCATCTCAGGGCATCCTTAACTGGCAACCTTCCCATTTCTCACCCGCCCCCACCAACACACAAATCCCTCTGCACTCTCGCCACTCTGACACCAAGGCAACAATGCAACAGGGAGGAAATGAGGAGATGAGCTGAAAAAACAACACCTGCTTCCCATGAGTTATATAGAGGGGGAGGCTTAGAGAGTGGGAGATGGAAGACAGAGAGCGCTGTTGGTAAGGAACGGGAGGGAAAGAAGATCTGACAGACAGGAAAATAAGTGAGTGATAAAAGGAAGAAAGCAGGGAACAGCTGGGCCAGGGCATGAGAGGGAGGACTTGTAGAGAGGGGTGAGAAGGTGGAGAGAAGAGAGTGAAAGGAAGATGAGCGAAAGTGGGAGAAAGAGGATGTGGGAGGAGCACAGGGAGCGAAAGAGAAGAGACTGATTAGGACTCTATGAAGTAAGACATTCATCTACAGCTGTGCATTTAGCTTCCAGCAGCATGCACATGCAAACGTACATCCTATATTGTAATTATTTTGCAATTTCTACACACACAAGTAAAAAGTCCAACCTGTGCACAAACAGGCACACATACCCACAAGCATGACTGCAGACACATTGATGGCTTGCAACTACGAGTTGTTGGAGCAGATGATAAAAAAACAAACATGATGGTTGATATTTGTGCTCTAAGTGTCTGTGTGTTTGAGATTATGCATTTAGGGCCTTTTTTTAAAATATAGTTGTTAATGGCTTCAAATAGGTTTTTGAAATGAATCAGCACATGTTAAAGAAAAAAAATGCATTAAAGAAACGCTTTAAGGTTGTCATTCAACAACTGAGATAGGGTTGTCGCTTTTGAATAAAAGGTCACTCCAGGACAAATAAACTCCATTCAGTTCGATTTATAGGCTGCTAAAAGTGATAAAATATTGCCCCGAGGTTGACAGAGGAACGGGATATTAATAAAACTGTTTGGTGAATTATTATCTCTCTTTTCTGTCTTTTATCATCATCTTTTCTTTTATCGCCATGAAATAGCCCGATCCCTGTGTCTCAGACAAGTGATAAAATAAATTGCCTACTTTCCCTCTCTGTAGCAGTGTGTGACGTGTGATAAATTTTGCTCTCGGAGGGTTGAGCACAAGAACACATTAGGTGATTTAGCTGAAGGCCATTTTGAAGCCATTTCAGCTTCATTTATCCAATACGCATGCATGGAGACTTTAGTGGAGAGATGGGGAAGACAGCTGGGAAGTAACAAAGCATAAAAACCAGTTTGAGATCCAGACTGAATCCATACTGTCCCTCTTTTTAGAGTTTTTTTCTAATACTATTCCCTGCCCCCATTATTTGCTCCATCAATGTTTCAATGTGTCTGAGAGTTTTTGAAATCAAGTTAACTCTAAAAACAAATGTGAATATTTGTTGTTGTTTGTTTTGTTTTGTTTTTTGTCTTATGTAATATTAAATTAAACATCTCTTCATTTAAGAATATTAGGCAGTCGGATAAATCAAGCAAGTTAAATAGTTAACAAGATCGTGATTTTATGAGACTGTGCCATTTTTTCACAATTTTCAGACATTTTGTAG